>NW_009259855.1:221485-236373 GCF_000687185.1 Egretta garzetta
CTCTAAGCTTGGGTTGGTCAAGAAAGGGAAACCAAGACCTTCACAAGGTAATGTACATTTCGTCCACCTTAAACAGCTAGCACACAGGAGAGGTGGCTCTTCCATAAACAGCCACTGACCATTAATGAAGCTGAGATAACCAGGTGAGATTTAGGTGTCTAACTTTCAAACTTAGACCAGAAAGTCCCTCAGAAGAAAGGTTTTCCAGTACAGTGTTGATCAGCCACAGTTGACAGAAACTCTGGATCAGACTCCCAGACGGGCCAAGGCTGGAGAGCACATCTGGAGACCGTCCAGCCCAACCCCTGCTCAGTGCAGGGACAGCTGCAGCAGGTTGCTCAGGGCAATGTCCAGTTGGGTTTTGAGTAACTCCATGGATGCAGACTACACAACCTCTCTGGGCAACCTACTCCAGTGTTTGATCACACTCGCCATAGAAAAGCTTTTTCTCATTTTCAGATGGAATTTCCTGTGATTTCAGTTTGTCCTGTCACCAGATACCAATGAGATGAGTCTGGATCCATCTTAGAACCATAGAATTGTTTAGGTTGGAAAAGACCTTTAAGATCATCTTTTGATAGTCAGTACACTGGTGGTCGGATTAAACCAAGCAATCTTTCTTTAAATGTAGGAATATACTGGTTTGTTCTGGTGATCAATAATTCCTAAATTAATATACCCCATCACTTTTTTTCTGACTAGCCCATTCAATTCCACGACAAAGTCAAATAGTAATTTTCTCAAGCCCCAATACTAACCTCCAACTGCTTGTGTTTAGAAACTTCACAATTATGATGCTTATTCATGTTTCATAACGTTGAATGCAGTGTTGAAAGATGCAATGAAGCACCAATAAACTTCTATTTATGCAGCTAAAAGTTTATTGCATAACCCATTCCAGCTTTCATGAGATTTTTGCTCATAAATTTCTGCAATCCATTTCATCATTGATGTGTGTGCACAGAGGGAGACAGAAAGATGACAGATAGACAGTAATTTTTACACTTAATCCTGTGTAAATGAAACCTAAAATTCAAACTGACTTCGTAGACGCAAGCTGCGAGATTCATATTGTGGTTGAAAAAGTGAATGCAGAGATACATGAGATGATGCAGGTATGAAACTGTGGTGCACCATTGGGCAAAGATTTTGAAATTTTATTTTCTTTCATTTTTCTTAAGAGTGTAATCACAGTTTATGTCCATTTCCATTCTTCCTTTGACAAATTATGATTCCATCAAATTAAATTGTGTGTGTGCATCTTCACCTCTGTGCCGCTCACCCATTACAATCCAAAAGTCTGTTTGTGAAGAGAAGGAAATCCCAAGAGTGCCTGAAAACAGCTCTCAACCAACAGGAATTTAAAATGCACATGAGGTCAAACCCTCGTGGCTGTGAGTACGATGGATGTTGGGTGCTTGCCTCCTTCTAGTAGAGATTTAAGAAAAGCAGGGGGACGGAGGCAAAAGCTATTCGAATGGCTGTAAAAAGGATTCCTTTGCAACCTGGCAGCCAGCTGCCACAATGCACTCAGTGGAACAGACTCCCTTCTCATCCACCTTCACGAAATCCACTCGATTTCAGCCCAGTCCAGGTAGGCAAGTCTCGTTTGCCAACTGTAAACTGCAAGTTGGATCATACAACAACATAAGGACAAAATGGAAGATCCTCTAATATGAACGCCTTTTAAATGGATTAAAAGTTGCAACATATCTCCTGGCTACAATTTTTGTGAAGGGACTGAACCTGCCAAGAGCAAACCTCTTACAGGAACAGGGCAGGCCTCGTCCAGCCTCAGCACCTGAGACTGGGACTGGGACTCTTGCCAGCACCACAACTATGTCAAACAAAGGGATGGATGGATTATTGACCATGCAACGATGCCACAAGGCAGGCTTCCCTAAGTGCTCTCCCTACGGCTTGACGCTGAGGTGAGGCCAGACCCCTGTTTCAATAACGGAGTGTTAGTTAAATGAACTTGCACCTGCAGCAAAGAGGTTGCACATCTGAGCACGCTCCCCGCTTTCTGATTTTCACTCCATGTCTGGGCCAGAACTAAATATACTTTGTCCTGTTCCCTCCCTGCTCCTAACACACACAGGCTTTCATGGAAACCAATGGAGCATAGTCTGTTATTTGCTATTTATCAAAATAAAAAGCAAAGTAAACATTAAAGGCCGGAGTAAGTCTGTACAGGAGCTGAGCTAACCCCAGGGTTTCTGTGAAGTCATGTCTCAGGAGCAAGAAGACCTCAAATTGGAATCCACCAAAATTTGCGCAGTGAACACTGGTCCTGGCTCTGAGCAAAAACGACAGGAACGGCTCTTCCACATCTTCCTAATTCCTTCCTTTCTCCCTTTGTCTAAGGCAGCTCAGCCAGCTATCAACAGTATTTCTCTGGCAATTTTGTAGCGAGCTCATAACCAAAAAGACAGCTAAAAGCAGTCATAAACAGCTTAATGCTGGTCCTAATTTGCCAAGTCTTGGAGTGAGTGATAAGGCTGTGCTCAGCCTCTTCCCGTGATGAGGCTGCCAGCACGCTCAGCAACAGAAAAGGAAGTAGCATTTTTTATCATTTCTATTTGCCTTTTTTTCCCCCTCTTTATCTTTCAAGCAAGAATGCACTGTTCTCCAAAAAAAGCAGCAACAACTACTCCAGCTTATCTCGGGTGACTTCGCCTTCCAACAAGATGGACTTTAATGCTATATTTAATGCCAATTCTAAGTTCTCAAACTGGATTTTCCTTGTAAACCTCCATAGCTGAAGCAAAACAGAATGCACTTCAGAAGCAAAATGAGATCTGCCCATACAACACCTTGGAGATGTTTTCAGTTGCTCCTCTGCCTTTTAATCTGTATCTTTAAGAATGTACTATTGTAAAGTGAGCATTATGTGACAATGCGAAGTCTAAGTAAGTCAGAGACTTTAATGGAAGTTGTTGGCTATATGCCCAAGCAGGCAGAGGTTTCTGTGCTCGAACTCTGAAACCTCACTTGACCATTAAAGACCCTACCACATCAAGGTCACATTAACACCTTCCACTCTGGGGACCCCGCAGATTCTGTTGAAATGAGCACGGGATATCAATTGGCTGGGATGCCCTCCTTCTTCCAGATCTAATAGCCATTAAATTGTTGGCAACACGAGAGGCTTGGAAGCTTACTGGAGAGCTCTTGGGATCATATCACAGGAAAGTAGGAAGGGCTCTAAAGAGAGCTCCTTGTTTGGTATAATCACCAGGGGAATGATATGGGCACATTACAAGCCTTTAGTTCTGTTTTTATAGAAGCAGATAGACCTTCCCCATGATGCACAACTTCAGAAAGTAGCCCTTGCCTCACTGCCAAGATTAGTTATCTGAAAGTAACTATCATTCTGTTTATAACAGGAAGATCTGGGACTAGAGTCACTGGTAAGAGTCTGGCAGTTCTAAGCTGTCATAAACATATTTGAGGAAACAGCACACAGCCCAAGCATCCTTCCACTTGGCCAAGTCCCCTCTCCTTGACATGACTCCCATCTGAACTTGTGGGTAGCCAGCAAATGGCAGAGCAGACCTGAGGCCAAAGACAAACTAGATCTTGGTCAGCTCTAAGCTTAAGTATGTAACGGGAGCTCAGAGGCCCATGTATTTTTCCACTGACCCTTGCACAGGCACAGTGGAGGATCTCACCTTCCAGGACTGTTGGTTCTGTAAGACTCTAATACTCTGGTTTGCCTCTTCAAAGATAAGACGGTTTAACTCTGGCAGGCAGAAGCAGGTTTTGAGATCCCCTATAAGCTGCCCTCAAGAGTGACTGTCAGGCTCTGCTCCGTAGGAGCACCACCAGCCCAGCTCCCGAGCGCAGGCAGACAGCAGCATCTGGTTCTTCTGGCACAAGCACTTCCAGTATCTCTCTGGGAAACTAAAGTGTGCCACAGGCTGGGTTCAGCATACTTGCCACCAGTTAAACCATTCCATTGTAAAAACTGAGATAGAAAACGCTGCATTTTTACACACTAAATAACATTAGGTCACCCCGGAGACTCGCTTTGGAAGAAAATGGCCTTTGGAGCTCAGTGAGACAATATTCAGCTTCCAAATGGAGGCACTATTAAGAAGTATGCCTAATGGCCACGGAAACCAAAATTAAAGGATTCCCCGCCGGGCTGCCTGGCAGCAGCTCCAAGGCACCACAGATCAGTTAGGAAGCTCTCACCTCACAAGATGGGGTTGGAAAGGAGGTGGCTGCTACACTTTGCTCATGAACATATTTCTCTTCTATCTGCTCTCATTTCTCAACACTGCTTTAGAAAAACTTACTCCCAAGTGCCCCATCACTCAAGCTGGCAATACTCTTTGCAATCAAAATTAAAAAGAGTAGACGGTAAAATAGGCCGTTTTCCTGCTTGCCAGCACCAGCTGCTTTAAAAGAGTAACCTTTTTTTAATTCCTCTGAAACCTCGTATATCTGAAATACCAACTTCCCTGGAAACATTTTCTTCCACTTGCTTCTCTGGCAGTGGTAGAATTACTTCAGCAAGTATTTTTCTATAAGAGATGAAAACCGGCAATCAGTGGGATTTCCAAGGGCTGTATTTGGTGTCTTTTCTATACCAAACTGTGATATGTAATTTTGATTTGGGCCTCTCCAAAATTACAACGTTATTTGTGTTCTTTGATCTAGTAAAGAGTAAAAAATAGATCAAGTGGTTCAAGTGAATATAGGTAAGGACTTAGCTGTACAAAAACATAACACATACAACAATTCCCAGACATCACATCTGAAATAGGCACATGTGTGTGCACTCTACATATTCATACACACATGTACAAACACACACTGCTTTCCCAGTGACAAAACCTAGAGGGACATAGCACTAGAACATCCCACAGTCCTTTTGGGGTAAGATTTCCAAGTATGATTTTTAACTAAGCTCTGGAACAGAAAAAATTACTAGGAACTAGGGATTTGTGAACCTATCTTACAAGAGGAGGCTAGAAGAATTCATCTTTAGTCTTGCAAAATGAAGGCTGAGGGTATATGTTGGTGCCTTCTCTAAATTCATTGTGGAGATAAAAGGCCAAAACAAAGGCAAGCTATTGAAGTTGGCTCAAGAACAAATGGTTATAAACTAGTCAAAATTAATTTAGGCAGGAAATTAGAAGCCACCTAAGTTTTAGAGTAGTGAGGTCCTAGAAGTCTTTAAAGCAACTCAGAAGACTTCTTACATTGTTGCTGTTTCCCTTAAAGTCATCTCCTGACTAGGTATGGCCAACCCTTCCACTGGCAGAGTTAAAACCCTAGTGACCTGCATCACCAGGGCAGAAGAAGATATCTTGGTGTCTTCAAAAAGAAGGATTTTGTTCCAAGAGGAAAAAGCATATTTATGAACGGCTGGGCTGGCCAGAGAATATGGCACCCCTCAGTTGTGTTCGGTAGCTTGCTGCTCCAGGCAGGCAACTGTGTCGGGGCCTTACCCTGGCACCTTGTTTTCATGCCTCTGCCCCAGACCTGTGTAGTTTGCCCACAAGAGGCACAGGTTTGCTCCCCATGTGCACCCCCCACTTGGCTTGCAGTGGCCATGGCCACTCACTTGGAGCAGCAAGAAACCAACCACTCAACCTGCAAAGATGCCTTCTCCAACCAACTCTGGTCATTCACAAATATGATTTTACTCTTGGAACAAAATTCCAAATTCCTCTCAAGCCACAGCACGTGCATGGAGGCACAGGATTTGCTTCAGTGCAAATGGTGAAGGAGAGACCCTAGCAATGCCCCCAGGACCTTGTTACCCAGCGAAAACCTGCTCAGCTCATGACTAAATCCCCAGAAGCAGCCAGTCAGGTAGGGGGGCAACGCCAACCCCCGTTGGGATTTGACCCTTTTAATGCCAAGAGACAGCAGGCGAGCGACCTTTCATTCTCCCCGTTTAAAATGAGGGCTGCGTCCTTTTCTCCCGCGGGAACGAAGTTGCTACTAAGCCCCGCTGGCTCCACGGTACCCGCGCAGGCAGCTCCCGTGCCGGCCCGGGCACGTTGTCCTGCCCCTCTTCTTTCAGGAAATGTGCTGGCAGCAGCTTTACTTTTGTTTTGCCGGCTGATCCCTCCATCTGGGCAGCGGCTGGGCCCATTCAGCGGCCGTGCGCCCATCTCCCGCTGCTCCCAGCCCCGGCAGCGGCACGGCCATTGTCTCTGGAAAAGCGGTCAGTCTCCCCAAACAAAAGTCCCCAGAGCTGGGTAAATCCTTCTGACATCAGCCCCACAGCAAAGCAGCTGAACGTGGACTTTTCCCGCAGCCACACTCTCTGGGACTGGTTCAGCGCTGCTGACCCCACATCAAAAAGCACTGAAACAAAGAGCATCCTCATCCCAGCGTCCGCTTAAACGTCCCTCCCAATACACACTGGGACTCACCAAGAGGCTGGCAGAGCTCGAAAGCTGCCAAGCCCCTCTGGGCTGTCTCAGCTTGAAAATCAACAAACAGCAATGCAGGAAAGGCCCTAATACCGCTTAGGGGTTACATTCCCAGTGCACTGGATGATTTCCATGGAGGAAAATTTCTGCAGTGATTCCCCAGTATCTTTACAACTCCGAGCACCAGAGGTGGCAGGCGCTGCACCCTGTACATTGAGGTGCACATCCCCAAGCCACAACGGTCAGGAACTGCAACATTTCTGTGCAACTGCATCCCTGCCTTCTCTACAACGATGGAGCAGAGCACAGCCACGCAGCCTCAGTATGCTCATCCTTCATTTCTTCTAATCAGTATGGAAGCATGGGATAGGAAGATGAGGGTCTCATTTGCAGACTGAAGGATAAGAAGAGAAAAAATGTAGAGACAGGAAATATTGGAAGTTTTGACTATACAAAGGGATCTGGTTTTCACTTGAGCAGGGGAGAGGAAAGAACTGAAAAAAAGACATGGGAAAGACTTATTCTGTATTACAGACACCTACTTAGACTTTTTCTTTTCTTGGCTGGGAATTTTTGTTAACTTCCACTGCAATGTGATGTAGGCTACCCATTTATACAGGCCCTACTGTGCCAGTCAGGTACAAACATATAATGATCACCTTGCTGCTGATACAGGATTGAAAATTGAGGAAAAGAATGGATTTTACAATGAGAAACAAGAATTTCCAGCCAAAATGAAATAAGCATTAGTTCACAGCGGGGATGGTAATAGCACCTGCCCTTACACAAAATGTATAACAGACATCTACATGTACAGCACAGTTCTGATGGAGAGAGACATTAGACTAAATCTCCCCCATCAAAAGTTTCCCGCATGGCTCAGGACAAGTCATTTATCTCTGTTGCATACATATCTCTCCCCATCTCCCAGGACTCCTGAGGGATGAAAGACCTTAAGAGCAGCAACATATTCAAGGGCTACAGCATCCAGGGCCACGGGAAGCACCTGGACCATGTACAGAGCAGGTCAGGGCCCCAGCCCAAGTCAAGCCTCTCCTCAGGCTGTGCTGGTGAAGCCTGTCCAGAAGCCTGAGGAGCTGAGCTGGCTTCCTCTCAGCTGCATCACCCTGTGCCGTTTCAGCTCACTGGAGCCATGGATCACGGGTCATTAACGGTTGGACTTGATGATCTCAAAGGTCTTTTCCAGCCTAAATGATTCTATGATCACTCAAGGGTCTCCAAAAGGAGACAAGTCCTGAGGGTCTCAGAGAGAAGGCAAGTCCTTAGGATCAGCCACAGCTAGACATGTTTAACTTAACCGAACTATCAGATCTACTAAAGCCACTTACTTCCAACAAGATTCTTGGGACTCTGAAACACTCTCTAACTCCATTTCTACAACAGGTCCATGAGATCTCCCATGACCACTGACGCAATCACCCAGGGGCAACTCTGTGATGCTTTGCCATCAAAGGCCACCAGCCCTGCTGCTGCTGGAAGAGGGAACCGTGGAAGATCCAAGCTCCCCTTTCTCCTGTAGAAACAGCCTTGCTTCTCATTTCAAACTGCCTACTGTGGCTGGAGAGCTGCTCTATATATTTTTCTGCTATGTGCACTTCATGATTGATGGCAAAGGCATGAGATAAATGAGGTTCTGAAGAGCCCAGGAATCCACTTTTCCGTGTAATACATCAAAAGCAAGAAAATTTGAGCATCTTTAGGTGAAAAAGTAGTCACCAGCCTGGATTTTAAAGTAGAAATAAAGAAAGAGAAGATTCATTAAATCAGACACATTCAAAACTAGCAAGGGTCAAGGCTGCCAAGTTCATAAATACACAGTTTGGTTTGGTTTACCTAGATCCTATCATCTCCCACCATAGTCATTCAAATCATGATGATACTATTCAGCCACATCTATGAAGCTGTGACTGAGAGCTAGGTAATATTCTCCAAATTAGTAGGGAAAAAAAAATAAATTACAAAAGCCCTCATGGGCTCACTAACCCTTCTCAGCCAAGTACACCAGTCACAAAAGCCTCTCCAAGCTGGTGACAATAATAACTCGAGAATTCCAAGTACCCCCTATTTACAAAGTGACAGCTTTCAAAAAAAGAAACTCAGAGCCCTCCAGGGGTAGGGAATAGTCTGAAATATTTCCGCAATTACCAAATTTAGCTTTTCTTTGACTTCCCCCTGATGTGGCCACAGTAAACCTTCCCACTTTCTGCTATTTTTTCTCTTGGAGAGCACCATGCCTTACAACAGAAACATGAAATCCCGTGATTCCCGTTGCCATTGTGTTTGGCATCTTTCTTGCCCAGGGTATTTTTGCCATCATAATAGGAAGCTTCCCACAAAATGGTGGCTTTGGGTCATTAGTATGCCAAACATTTGGGTTTTTTATTTATTTTTATAGACAGTTCACCTTCAGGTTTCTTGGGATTTTAACGCTGCTCAAAGGCTTCAAAGAATATTAGCACTTTCAGCACTACTTACTTGTGTGATTTGTTTTCATCCTCCATAAAGATGAGAGAGGACTTTGAGTGTTTTCTCTCTGTGTCTGACAAATGTTAACAATGGGTATTTGCATAAGAAAGGCCTCATGATTTATATTTTGATTTTCAATCTATAGTCAAGATAAGCCTCACCAGAGATCATTTTGGGAAGATAAACATTTATCCCATTTTTCTTTTGACAAGCTGAAAAACGCGAAAGTTCAGAATATATTAAAAGGGAGGATGCAGCCTTCCCACATTAAATTTATAGACTACATTATCAGAGCTGGCCTTCGTGTTTCCTCCCCTCCTCCCCTGTTCTGTGCAGAAAATCTGTAGAGCAAGGACCTTGTGCTCATGATTTTTTCTTTTTTGTAAAGGTCTCAGCACTTGGTGGTGGTGTCTGAATAATTAATTATGCTACATTTGTATATGGTTATGCATGCAGAACTATTTGTACCAGAAAATAACAATATGGACATGCACAGAAACTGAGCACACACTTTGGGGTGATTGCCTGGCTAATGGTGGCAGGAACACAGCCTATGTGATCAGTATTGTCGTCTTGTAAGAAATAAATATCTTAGCACTCCAACCCCTTTATGTGACAGTAGTATTATATTACCGGTATGATAAACCCTAAGAAGAGTCCAGACCCCACAAGAAAAAAAAACACATTACGGGCAGGGTGATATATTTTTTTTCTCCAACCTTTCCCCTGAAAAAAATAATTTCGCAAGTCTTTTCCACCTATTTCATTTAAGAGATGCTCTCAGCAGATAAGGTTAGCAGAGTACATATGTCTCTCTCCAAATCCTCACTCATCTTCCTAACTAATCACACCTGAGATTCAGCTGGCTGGTCATGCCCAGCATTCATTCTCCATGGCTTACCGAGTTTTTGTGGAAACCACAGCTTCAAAGTCATTGTTCCTTACAGTGTTTTTTAGCTGCTACAGCATTTTTCCTGTGCCCACATCCTTTACCTACAGGGCTTTTCCTAGCAATTATGATTTACGCTGCTCCGTTGCACAGCATTTTTATCTAACTGTGGGATTTTGCCCTACCTCATTCCAAAGGCTCAGTTCCTACCTTCATCAGTTATAACCAGCATGCTGGCATCTCACCCAGCTCTTCATCTGGCAGCCAAACCACTTACTCACTCGAGCCGGCGCACACTGCTCCCAGATCCCGCACTGTCTTTAGAACATAAACAGCCATTCATGGGAGCATCCCTTATTTCTCCTCTCACCTTTATCCCTGCACCCCAGTGTGAGCACTATTCCCTTGGGTACAGCATCGCAAATCCACTCTCCTTTCGCCCTCCCTGTGTGCCACGGGGGTTGTACCAGGGTTGCCTAGTAGGGCATGCCCCAGCAAGTCTCGGGGGACATGCGTGAGATCTGCTGGAGCGATCTGTGGCTCCCTCCCAGCCTGCGTGCTCTGGCTCCTTGGTACAGCCGAGAACGAGAAAGGCCGGTGCATGCTCTGGTTGTGCCCTGACGTGGAGTTTGGGCACAGCTGTGGCACAGACCCAGGCGCAGATGCTGGGAAACTCTCCTGGGTTCAGCAAGCGTGGGCACTGCACTGGGCAGAGGCTGTCATTGCATTTCATAGCTACTCTGCTTGAAAATGCGAGACACTGAAGATTATTAAATGCCTCTGAAATACGTGCCACCAAGCGTGGCATTCCTTACTGGCTGCCAGGACAAACAAAACCAAGTCATTACATTAACATCTATATTCCCCAGGAGTGTTAGGCATTGGCAAAGAGCGATGCTGGGGAAGGGGAGGAGGGGCTGGAGACTGAGGCAGAAGGGAGGGGAGAACATACATACAGAAATAAAAGTGAAGTCTTGACCAGAGTTTGTGAAGTTGTCCTTTCTGTGACCTTCTCCAGCCCGTGTTTACCAAGAGCACTGCAGAAGTCACTCCAATTACTACACACTGGAGTAGAAGGTTTTCACTGGCACATAAGCACGCGTGTGCTGGAGATGCCAGAGTCACAGCTTTCCAGACTAATGTAGTTCTCAAATGTGCACATCACTGCTGATAAGAGGATGAGTGGTGGGGGAGGGAAAACACAGGCACTCCTCAGTTTTTCAGCCTGAAAAAAAAAATGCAGTCTGTCTGTGGGTACACTCCAATAGCTCGAGTGTCTGGGGAGCTCTTCCTGCCCCCAGTTCCCATTCCCCTCTCTTGCTGTGCCTTTGAACACTTCTCCCTGCTCTGCTTTTGAATGACCCTCGTCTCCCTTCCCAAGCCAGCGGAGCGCAATCCACCCGTAGGTACCCTGTTGTTTTACAGTGCCCACCAGGCTTTGGCTGCATCACGCATTGGAAGAGCAGCTGTTGCCTCCTCTCACCCTCTTGCCAAGCATTGCCTTTTGCTTTTCCTTTTGTTGAGCATTTGCAAGTTGGAGGACCCCCCTGCAAGCTACCCAAGTGTTAAGCGCTGTGGGCCCCGGGCCCCGGGCCCCTGCAGAGCAGCAGGCATCCCGCTCTGACTAGCCTGGAGGTGGGGGGATTCCTCCAGGACTCTCTAAAAGGTTGACAACAAACTCGGGAAGAGATAAGGGATCAAATTAAATTCTTAAGTGGACTATTAAATTAATTGGATTACAACACAGGAGAAAAGAAAACCAAAGAGAAACAAAAAAAAATAATCTTAACTCTACTCAGGCATGATGCTCCAGAATGGACAAAGAGATTTGGAAAATCTGCAAAGGTACAAACATGTGAGAGGGTGTGAGGTCTCATACCAACCTTCTAGATCTCCCTTAATGTCTCATCCCCCCAGCAGTTTGGCTACATAGCAAAAAAAAAAAAAAGAAAAAAAAAATCTGTTTAGTGGGATTTCATCTTTTTATTTCTATAAAAATAATTGTTATTAACGCTGGGGAATTTCTTCATATGTGGACTTTATCCTCAAGGAGAGGCATCTTTGAAAGAAAAACCCCTCATCTGTGAAGGCAGGATGAGATTCAGTAAAAAGCTATCGGATACAGACAATCCTTCCAGAAAGTATAGCTAGCTATTACTTTACTATTTAGGAGAAATGCAGAGTTAGAGAACTAAAAATTTATGGTTTTATATAGGTGGCTGTGAACAAGTAACATCTTGCAAGGCTTAGAAAAGTCTTTCTCCACCTATACAAGTGAATTTCTAAAAGAGCACCTGCATACACTTATATTTATTGGAAACTTGGAAATGAGGGACAGATTCAACCCATTCAGTCTTAACAACCTGCTGGAGGTATTTCATAGGAGTCCACCAGAGACCTGAATCTCTGCCTCCAGTCCCAGTGGTGGTGTGAGGGGGAGTCCAACGATGGAGCCCAGGGTGACCTCCTTCTTCATCCAGGCTCTGCAGGGAAGCGTTACAAGTCAGGTCAGATCAACACCAGGTCCAAGTCTGCGAAGACCTATTTGAGTAATCGATCTTGGCAAAGGTAGCAAATGCAACAGCTCCACTGAAAGCAACCAGCTGTCTTCCAGGTGAATATCCCACACATCCTGAGCAAGCGTGGCAGGATTCGGCCAAATATGAGCATCATTATTAAATCTTATTTACATAAATATTACATATTACTTGCGTAAAACTTCACAACAACGGGCCTCTGGTTACTATAACCTCTCCCTGAGCAGTCTAACCTCTGCAATAAACTTAGAAAAAATTCATTTTAATACAGTACAATATGAACAGCCTCGTCCTTCCTCCAAGAGGTACGTCGCATGTCAGAGCACTTCATATACTTGTTACCAACAAGCACAGGCCCGTTTCGTACAAGGAAAATACTTCAGCAATAAAAAAAGCAACAGGCAGCAGCTACAGACACTATTATTTAACTAATAGTGACTTCAGAGTCACCTTTTGAAAGGTAAAATAAATAAATCCTTACTGCAAAGCCAACACAGCAAAGCATTCTGGGCTTTCCTATCTGCAATGCCTGAGCAAGACTTGAGCAGTTTTGGGGCTCTGGAAAAGGATGTCGCTGAGAGATACAAAAGGTCACCAGACAAAAAATGAAAGTAGTCAGTGCGTGAACTAGCAAAAGAGGGAAAATGTGGGGATTTATTTGACAACCCTTTCTACAACACCCCAGCAATCTGATAAGTGGTTGGGACTTTCCTCTGGAAAAAAAGAGGAGTCGAGTATGACTTATTTTTTAAGGATAACGTGGAATTAAATCACTTTGCCTGGATACTGCCAAAAGCCCCATTATGAAAAAAAAAAAAAAAAAAAGAAAAAGAGGAAAAGCAGCAGCTATCTGTGCAGTGCTGCAAAGGCCTCGTGCGCTTACTCACTTACTTGGTGAATTTAAAAACTCTAAACTCGTTTTCGTACGGATCCTACAAGGATTAGTCCGTATGTTGTAGGAAAGGTGGTCACGCTTTTTCTTGGAAACCAACGGGTCAGCTCGCTTTTTATGGCTGTGGCTGCAGAGAGGGGAACAACACACCATGGCCAAATATGGAGCCAGGCTGAGGTTGCTGAAGCCATTTCGTTCCTTGGACCCAAGCCACTGATTCTGCTTTTTTATTGCCTGTTGCGTTCAGCTAGCCCAGATGTAATACAGGCGCTGAGATGCAGGAACATCCATGCCTTCCCTTCAAAATATTTCCTCTGGAAGTACTGCACAGCCTAATTAAATAATGACATTTGCAAGAGGAATGATAACGTGAAAATTAGAGCAGCGTTCCAGCTTACACCGCACCCCTCCTTGACAAGCAGCCCAAAGTAGTTGACAGCATGCAGAACATCATGCTGTGCTAGAAGACCTGATGCGCTCAGAAAAATAAACCCCATCCTCGGTTTGTGCTTCAGTGGAGGAAGCAGGCAAGGAGCTCTCCCGGGAGTCCCCGGACAAAGCGCTCCATCACCTGAACCTGTGCCGCGGCGTGCCGAGCCACCCGCCTACCTGCCTTCCAGAGGGGAGAGCACCTGGCAGCGTGGGCATTTAAAGGCAATAGTGCTGCTGAGCCATAAACGCAAAGCGGGGCCCCTCAGAGACTGGCAGATCACCCCCAAGACATTATTTGGCTCCTGCACGGCTCAGAGCTAGTCCAGAGGCTGAGCGACGGGGTTCGGCTGGGGCAACGAGGGGGCACGCGGCACTGACGGGTGACAGGTACATAAGAGGACCACTGGAAATGCACCTGGCCAACCTCACGAGGCACACGGGGGAAACTGTCCAACAGAGAATTGTATGAAGCCCTGGAAGCAAAACGCAGCGACTAAAAGCAGCCAGGCTCACTCAGAGGTGACTTGGCCTATAGGTATAACACCTATCACCATTCCTTCACTTCCATGATCAGCCTGAGGAGGGAAATTAAAAGCAAACAAGGAGACACAATAGCAATATCTCTTCATCAAACAAGGAGAAGCAAGGGAGAGCAAGAGGCCACAAATTCACCGTTACTTTTTGCCGGCCCTGCTTCTCAAAGATGCTGTTTTGTCCCCCTCCATCCACCCCCGCCTCTGCTCTGCCTTGTGCTGGCACAAGCATTTGCTCAGCTCTGCGGTGAGCTGGACCAGGGGAACTAATCCAGGCTGAAACTAATCTAGCAAAAATGAATTACAGCGCAGGGGCAGGAAAGCGTGGCCAGGGCAGCGGGGAGGGCAAAATCAGCTCCCTCAGCAGCAGTACCCACGGGGGTCATCTCGAACCGGCTGCGAACCACGGTGTTCAGAGTCGGTACCTGCGAGTGCAGCTGCTATCGTAGCAGGAAAAACAGTTCGTGTGGCCACAGGCATGCAGGGACTTTAAGCTCAGCAGCTCAGATGCTCACTAGCAGTAGAGACAAGAAAGCACAGAGCTCAGCACATGCAGCAGAGCCTGCCTGACAAGGTGGGTAAATATTCAAGCAGTTAGCTGCGTGCTGATGCAGCTACACAGTTAGGGTGATTTAATGCTAGCTCCGGTGTGTTTGCATCCATCACAGTCGCCACAGAGAATTAAGCACTGTAACTATAGGTCAAGAACTAGAGCTGGTC
>NW_009259855.1:236409-273726 GCF_000687185.1 Egretta garzetta
AGCAGGAATTTTAACTGTTTTTTTTTCCTTTTCTGCCATTTGTAAATAGCCTTTAAGAACATGGAAAGGAGCACTGCCTCCTCAAAGTCAGTCACAAGAAACGATTTCCTTGTATTAGCCTTTGATCTCCCTCTCCAGGCACCTCCGATTTAACACAGCATCCATTTGCGGCATAACTGTGCTGGCTACCAAAGAGTTACAGCCGAGATGAGGTAGACCCACCCGTAATTAAACATTGCAGTCTCTCCTTCACTCTGCAGCCTCTCTGCTTGTGCCCAGCTCAGCTCTAAGCCACCGCACTGCTTTCACCAAAGCCAGGGCTGAACTCCTTGCCGGCAGAAACCAGAGCGAACTGGGGGCTGTTAATGAGTGCTGGCTCCTCGCAATGGTTTCTCAGGAGCCATCATGTTGCCAAGGCAGATCCAAGCGCAGCCCTCTTCAGCCGCTGGAATGCACCATCCCTCGCCTTGACATGCTTCCCGCACGGGGAAGAGCCAAGGGGAACTGGCACCAAGCTGGGCTGGCTCCATACCAGCCAAAAATACCCCGGAGCTGATATTCACTTGCCCTGATAGGGTGCATTTACATCCCCCATGTGCTCCTCTAGTAGTTCAAGGTGACCTCCGCAAGGAAGGACACTGCAGGAAACTTCATCCTTGACACAGGAGTGGGGGGAAAAGGAAAAAAAAAAAAAAAGGAGGAGGAAAGAGAGAGAATTAGAAAAATGAATTTTCTGGTAATTAGTTTGCAACGCGGTGAAAGTAAATGATAGTTAATCCTAAATTAAATGCCACAGAGTAGACGGGAATAACGAGTGAGACAGACAGACAAACACGCACACACACCAGACATGCAAAGGTTTGCAGTTAACTCCCAAATGCACACAGCTCTCTCCACGGAGCAGCCAGGAAAGTCACAAATGCTTATGCCACGCCAGGGGCGGGCGGCACGTTCCCAATGTCTCAGAGAGGAAGGTTCAATTCTGCCATCAACTACACCACAAGGAACTTCGAGTAACTCCCTCTGTGTCCATGAAAATGAGATCAAAACCAGGCCCAAGGTCCCTGCTCCACAAAGCTTTGCTGTGTTGTGTTGACAGTTAAAATGATGAGCACAGACATCAAAAAGGAAAGAGGGAAAAATAAGGGTGACCAAACAGCAGGAAAAGGGGGTGGGGGAGAAGAGACACTCCTAGGAAAGCAATTATAGCTTCTCTTTCATGTTGCTTTCGTTCTGCTTAGCAGAGACCAAGGGTGTTTTGCTTTTAAAAGCCAGGTGTGGCCAAAAAGAATGGAGAGAATCTGAGCAGAGATTAATGGGAGTTTCAGAGACAAAAGGAATTAACTGACTTCCTTCCAAAAGCTTTTAATGATCTTCAGTCCAGGCCACTTTCCTGACTTTCCAGGGTTGATAGCAGTCCTTGGCTGGCAGGAAAGCCTGTGGGTGCTGTCCTACCCTGTCGCAGAGATGAGACTCTTCTTTCAGGGAAGGAGCACATAAAAGATACCGTGCAAAGGGAACTGGCATCGCCATGGCTTTGTTCTTCAGCAAATCTGCTAAGCCTGAAAAATAAACCTATGGGTTGATCTCTACTTCCATTTTGAATTGGGCAGTCTCCTTTGGCAGGTACGTACTTTCCCGACCCCAACCAGCAGAGCTGTGCTCTGCCTGTCAATAAAAATCAAAGAGCCCGGTGTGCACCAGTGACTCGGATACAAAAGGGAAAATTGGTGCAAAATTCACCTTGCATATGCACACATACACAAATTTGCATGCATGCTTGCATGCGTGTGCATGTGTTCGAATTTAATTTTGGATAAAACCTTACATTCAGGTTGAACAGTAAAATAGCCAAATCAGAAACTGCCAACCACTGGCACTGAGACTTGCAAAATAGGCCTCATACCATAACTCTGAGGTTACGGTGCTGGGCCCTCACTGGCTACCAGAAGTCATGCAGGCACAGGCCAGAAATCCTCTGAAACACGTAGGGAGTGGAGCCAGCGGGGGAAGGCAGCCATTTGCTTTTGCTGGTAGTAGGGACGGGATGCTCTCCTTCCAGTCTGTTTTTGGGCAGTGGGGAACTCGCTTATGAGGGCTCTTTGTAAAGTGGCACTGCGTGAGTCCAAACCCACTTCACCTTTCTGCACTACAGAAATCTGCAGGGAGATGCAAAGCCCGGCTTCCCAACTGCCCCCGCTGCTCGCCGGGGGCTCCTGTCCGGCTAATGGCTGAGCCAGCCCGGGCAGCTCCCGCACCCCATGCTGGAAGGAGTCCCTCCACATCTCCCCCCCCGGTGGGCACCCCCATTTGCAGAGGTGCTCCTCAAGGGTGCTGGGAACTGGTGAAACGTTTCTACCGTGCGCACTTGAAGAAAAATGAAGGCTCTCGGTGAATTCGTAATCAGCTGAGGCTGCCGCATAAGGGGGGCTGCAGAATTCAGCATCGCTTTACCAATATGCTGACTAATTGCCTTGATTAAAATCCTAGGGCACTTTTTGTAGCACACAGGAGCATTAATTCCAGTTCAGTTAATTACCTGTGCCTAAAGAAATGCCACTTGCAGCTTCAGCCAGGCCTGAAATTCTTTACCTCCCCTCTTAAAAATGGTGCTGTATACAAACACACAGCTGCCACATCTCCCTGGGATCCATGATCCTCTCTGCCCCTTTCCATTTCGATGTCCCTGCTCATTGCAGGGGGGGTGGACTAGATGACCTTTAAAGGTCCCTTCCAACCCAAACTATTCTGTGATTCTATGATTTCACTTGGGAGGTAGGATGATGCCTGTACGGTGACTCTAGATCCACAGATGAAAGATACGATACAAGGGCAAAAGATACGTGCTGCCTCCATGACCTGATTTTGTCCTTTTCCATTTATCAGATGTTGGGTTTTGTAGCTTATGGCTGTTAGGGCTTCTTCTCTAAGCACTGCATTTTTAAATGGGAACTCTCGACTGTGCTGCAGTGGCAGCTGCCATTTTGCATTCATGTGCCGAGAGTGAGCCAGAGAAGGAGCTCTGAAGAAGAATTCGCATTACTTCTTTTTTCTCCTTATTTTGCTGTTGCATTTAAATATAAAATAAAGGTCATCCTGACTGAGGGGACACAATCGCTCTACAGAAACATAGAATGAATGCGCTGGATGTAAAAAAGGCAAACGTCCTTTAAGCAAAAATACAATTTGAATTATATTAAAAAAAAAGCTTTTTTGTCGTCAGACAGTTTCTTTTTGTGACCAGCATGGGTCAAGGCTCAAGGAATTATGAACTCACATGACCTGCCGCAATTGCGGCAGAGGAAACACTTCCACTGTACGGGAACTGCTTTCCTCTCTGAACTTCCCTCGTCACTAAGTGGGGAATTTTAGGCAACGACAGAGCTGTAAAATTTGGAGAAAAAAATTACTTTTGCACATTGTTTGACCTGTTTCATGTGCTGCTCAAACCTAAAGTAATTAAGCATCTCCAGTATCTCCGTAAGGCTTGCCCCTGTGCGGCTTATCCCTATTTGAAGGCTATGACACTTACAGAAAGGAAATCAAACACAGCAAAAGTGGCTTAAAGAGTTTCCCGGCACTCCTGAATCCCAGCCTAGTGCCTGTTACCCCACTGGTACTGACAACACAGAAGCTGGCCTAAAGAAATCAGGTGAGCTCTGCGGGAGGAGGTTGCAGCCCGCTCACAGAAGGGGGCACAGCGCTGCCCCTCTGGTGAGCAAATGACGCCCTGCAGCCCTCCTCCAGCCGCTCTCCTTTGCACGGCCACGCACAGAAAATGAAGGCCTTATCTGATGAGATACAGTGCAAAGCTATACCGTAACACCAGCAAAGCTCTGTTGGCAAAAGCCCAGGCTTGCAGCACCTAAACTGTTTGCAGTGTGGTTTCCTTCCCCATCCCATCCCCTCCAAAGACATCCCCAATGAAGCAGCAACTGCTTGTTATGAACCAGAAAATGGTGTGACACAGATTGTGGAAATTGTAGCTCCAATGGGTGCAAATATGGTGACACTTACAGGTTGCAGAATAGATTTAAAAACCTGATGTTCTTTACAATGAGGGTGGTGAAACACTGGAACAGGTTGCCCAGGGAGGTGGTGGAGGCCCCATCCCTGGAAGCATTCAAGGCCAGGTTGGATGGGGCTCTGAGCAGCCTGATCTAGTTAGCAGTGTCCCTGCTCCTGTGGGGGGGTTGGACTAGATGACCTCTAGGGGTCCCTTCCAACCCAAAACATTCTATGATTCTATGATTCTATGTATATTTGCACTGAGTAGAAAAGCAAATGGGATGAGCCCAGCCAAGAATTACATGGAGTTTGGAGAAACCCAGTACAAAACTTGTGAGAATGATCACGTCTAAGCATTATTATGCAAAATTGAATTTTCACGCAATGGATTATGGCAGCTCTTTCAAAAGGAGATGAGTAAAGACAGGAAAAGGAAGGAAATTAAAACAAATGGGAGTTTCAGATCATAATAAGAGGCATGGAGGAGAAAGATAAATCCTAACTGGAAAAAGGTTTCGAAGAACGTTAATAGTAACAGTTCAAGTCCCATCTCTACTACCACTTTGGGGGCAAATCATTTAAATCTGTCTTATCAGCTGCATATAATGTACCACTTTTTTCTCTATTGGTGTATTCTGCAGATTAGTGTTTGTTAGATTCATTTTCCATAAATACAGTGCAGTATCTATACACTTGGAATATAATCCAATTAATACAATCATGCATACACACAGCAAATGAGTGGAAATTTCAAAACACACAGACTATGCAGCATTGTTTGCCCCAGGCAATCCAAAAACTACGGCTTACAATTCAAGCAGGAACAGGAGTAATTTTAAAATCTCAATGTAAAAAAAAAAAAAAAGACATTTTGAAAATTGTGTCGAGGAGGTCTTAATTTATGTTCTGCCTTTTGAAACTTTAGGATTCCTATTTTCCAGATTTTCATACAGCCAGGAGGATTAACAGATGCAGCCGGAATCTGAGACTGAGAACTATGTCAGGAATTTGAAATAAATCATTAATCTCCGACAACTCTGAAAAAGGCTGAACTCAAGCAACATCCTCATTTATCTCATTTTAAATACACATCACTCCCAGACCCCCGACTGGGTTTGTGCAGACCCAATAATCCCCCCATAGGTGATTTCCCTAGCTAAAATGCAACATGCAGCAGACGCCAGGCACAAGTTGGCGGCAGTGAACCGCTGGCAAGCACCAAGGTTGGAGTTACTGCCCCACCTCTCACCCCATCGCTGCCTCACTGCAAGGCTTGTTTGGGCAAAGAGAGGAAAAAGAAAAAAAAAAAAGCAACCACTCAGATTTCCTGAACCTAATTTTCGGAAGGGAAATAGGAAAAGGTCCCTGTGGATGCTGCCACAAGCCGGGATGCTCTCCTGCCGGGGTTCTGCTTCCCTGCGGGCTTTCTAATCCAAATGGGGTTTTGTAGTGCACGGCAGCTTCAAGTTTGCAGGCACTGGCTGCGTGGAGGATGCTCAGCAGGTTGCTCTGCCAGCACCAGCCCTCTCCTTGCACGCCAACTCCAGTAATTTGGGCAGGGCATCCTGCTGCACATGGAGGAAATGTGAAATTTGGAGCAGCCTGGAGAAAAGGTCACTCGTGGAAGCTTTCAGCTTTTAAAGTCTTCAGCTTTTTGCCCCGAGAAGCAGGAGCATGCCACTGGCCAGGCTGCGTGTGGGCAGCGGGGAGCCCGTTGGATGGGACCTGCCCTCGTGCTGGGGTGCCCAAAAAGCTCATGCCAGCACCCCAGCCTGAGGGATCGGCTGAGGTCAGTGGGTCTATGAAAACATACCGCAGCAGAAAATCCACCCCTCTGTGTTTCTTATGCCCACCTTGCAGCCCCGTTATATTCATCAACCTCTGCTTTGAGGCTGGTGTGCTGACCACGCCGTTCTTACAAGGTCTGCTCCCGCCTTTTGCTGGGTCAAAGTCGACACGTGCAATAAGTAAACAACCAAAACCAGGTAGGACCCAGATCGCGACTGCACATGCCGCTAGCTGGGGAAGCAGTCCGTGCCGCACGGGCCACCTGCAGGCAGCGCCGCGTTGGTATTGCTGGGGGCGTGGAGCAGGCACAGCCTGCACTCGGGGCTGCTCGCGCCAACCCAAAGAGTGGTGGTACTTCTTCAGGGACAGCCTGGGAGATGGTGCTGCTTTACTTCCATCCCGGCAAATACTATCACCCTAAGCATGTTACTCGGTGCTTCCTTCAGATTCACCCAGCAGAAGCAGTGCCAAACACCCCTACTGACACACTGAGGGGAATTTTAAATTCTTCAGCACCCTCTTAAGCCCTTAACTCTGCATCTGTCTGGAAGCATCAAGATCCGCTCCTCCACCTCTTTTTTAAACTGCTCTTTTTTCTTCTTTTTTTTTGCTGCCTACAGATTCCCCCAATGTCTCCATTTATCAAAAGCCCTTTTTCCTCTCGAGGGGAGCTTTAGGAAACTAGTACTGTTGCTGTGGAACATGCAGGCTCCTTCACCACTCCTCCTGCAGCTCCACGTTTCTTTTCCCGGGAAGAACAACATCTGCAGAACTGCACACGAGTGTAGATCGACCCTCGCCCTTTTAGCTACGGTATCCGCTGCTCTGCCGAAAGCCTCGGGTCTTGGCATCACCAGATTGCAAGAGCCCCTGTTCTGATTTAAACCAGGAATTTTTCTAGCTAATCTCACTGTAGATGAATAAAAAAGACTTGAAACACTTGTTTCAAGATTTAAAAAACAAGTAATGATAAAAAAAAAAGTTAAACAAATCTCATGTGACTTGGACATGACTTCCCAATATCTGGGGCCAGCAGCAGAGCTGTCTGCACGTTGTCTCTGCACCCTGGCAAGCGTTCCTGCAGGCCCCAGGAGCCAGGGAGCTCAGCATCATGACAGTTACGACGATTACAACTTTCTTGTGAAATCGAGAACTGAACAGAGGTACAAAGAGATTTAAATAGCATCGGATGAATCATGTGAGAAAGGTAGAGCCAAGCTGCGAAACATCCTCTCTCTTTCTTGGCTCCCAGCCTACGGGCCCAATCTTACCATAACAGTCCTTCACAGATTATCTAGCAGCAGAGCATATAAATCTCCTTTTATTTCAAAGCAGTAGGTAATCAATACCCTAAATAAGACAAAAACATGACTCTCTTTAGAAAATTGCTTTCTTGATAGAAGACAGGGAATAAATATTCCTAATAGGTACCTACTTGCTTTTAAATTATAATGGCATCAGCTCAGTAATGTGAGATGCCTCAATTAGAGCCCCATTGTGCTATGAGATGTACAAACAGGTCAAACTGGTTCAAGCTATTCTTGTGATAATTTCCAAAAATAAAGAACAGAACATGGGAAACCATCAAAATGCTGAATGTGAAACCTCCTGTAGTTCTGTCAGACATCTTGAGTTGAGAAATCCCCAGCAAATGAAGCAAACTGCTGGGACAGGCAGCCAATAATAATAATAAAAATAAAAAAAAAATCAAAAGCACTGAAAACTGATTTTTGCATTAATTCTTGTTTCATGGGTTGCAAGGATGAAAGGCAGCAAAGGAGTGTGATTAGTGAGGCAACTCCTGCTTTTGATAATGCACATACGTGCATGCACACACGTGCACACACACACACACTTGCCCTCTTCCAACATACGGCGAAGAAAATCACTTGGCTTTGATTTTCATAAGTAATCAAGTGAGTCACATCTAGCCATAAATTAACATGATTAATACTGAAGAGCAATCTACTACTTAAAACTTGCCCACTGGCAGTTGCACATACAGATATTTTCAGTGTGTTTTTAATATAGTTTTGCAAAAACTAAACCATCTCTCACGCTTTGGCGTCTGAGATATGAATGAGACGTGGTTTGTGCCAGCAGTCTCCAACATTGCGAGATGGTGTTTCATGGGTCACTTTTAAAAATGGGTTTGAAATATGACAAGGAAATGCATTTCCAAACCTCCTTTGATTTTGTTGCTAATTACACAGATACTCCCACCCTCTTTGTTTTCTCCGAAGACAGCTTTGCATCCCCACTATGTACAGTAAGAGATGGAGAGCCTTTGACACTGTACGGCTCTGTACAGCCTTCAATGCAGCTCCAAAGATCCTGGAGGTTTAAAATACAGCAGCAGCTCAGGGTTCAGCTGTCGTTATTATGAGAACTGATAGAAATTTTTCCTCTGGAAAACAGCTATACAGAAAACCGGGTTTCTGCTTAAGGAACACTTTCTCTCAAACTTCTGCTTCCTGTTGAAAAATGTCAGTGCACTAAATCCTGTAGAGTACAGGTGTTAAATGCTGCTGCGGTGACCCTGGGGAACTATTTCCATGTGTTGCTCGTGCTCTCGCCTCGGGGTCATGTCCTGCATCCCTCACAGCCCCACATGAGGTGCCTGTCCAGGATGGGCTGTGTCCCTTTACCACAGGGGAGCCATTGGGTCGACCAAGCTAAAGAGAAGAGTGGAAGCCTGAAGCATTAAAGCATCTATGAACTATAAAACTCACACAGTGCCCTGGCAGTGTTTCAGAAGCAATATATTTAGGTGTTAGGGAAAATACTTCATCCAAACCTCACAAAATTTATACGGGGAAAAAAAATCCCTCCATTTTCAGGTCCAATTACCATCATGAGAAGCTCATATGATAACAGTACCAGTGCCAGTTAAAAAGCAGATACGAGGACCTGCTCTCTGCCCCGGGGGAGTTTGTGATCTGAGTATTTCACCACTGTCTGCCAAAGTAATATGCAAAGGTATGGTAAGAAAGATGTAAGCAAATGCTTCCAATTTGTATATCTGAAATATTATTACGAAGTGCTGACTCCTCTCATCCAGTGCCTCTCAGCCACGTAATTCTATGAAGAAAACAGGGTTAAGGAGTGTCTTCAGGGCCAGGAAAAGACTTTACTTACAGATTGGCTGCAGATTTCACATCTAAAGTATGCTTGGTAAAAAAAAAAAGTAAAATCCGCAGGCCAGGTTAGCAGTGCCGGTGGAGCAAAGGAGTCAGAGGACAGCGTGGAAGAGAAGCCTGCACTTGAGCATGAGGGGGTGAAACAGAGGGAGCCGTTCAAAGTGGATGGCAGAGTGGCTGCAGAGAGGGAGATGAAAGTGCTGTGGAAGACTTGGGGTAGGGTTTAGGGAGATGGGTAAGTGGAAGATGGGAGCCTGGCCAAAGCTTCTACAGCAGGAGGAGCCAAAGGTGGTCAAGGGCTTTTGGCATGAGGGTCAGGCTGGTGGAGAAGCAGGATAGTGAACTACAGACCCGTGTTTCCAAAATAGGTACCTTTGTGCAGGCCTTGCTGCAAAACTACCTCCAGCTTTCCACACTGAGCTCAAGCAACCTTGGGCCTCTCTTCAGCCACCATCTGAGCTTCAGTTTACAATGCTGACATTTGGGCAGTTGTATTTGGATTGTAAGGTGATAGGAGGCCATCGCTGTATGCTCTGTATTGCTGCAGTCCTTGCAATGCTAGCAAAGACACCAGAGCTTTTCCTTTCCCCCAGGGAACACTTGACATTAACTTCCATGCCTTGTAATGGCTCTGCAGTCAGAAGGTTCCCTGTGTTACGGGGATCAGACCTACAAATCCTCCTCCTCCTGCCCTGCTGGAAGCAACCCACCAGGAAAAGCCATGTCCTGACAGGTCTCCCACCCAAAGACTTACCCATCGCTAGCACCTGTGACAGACATGAACCGCACGGCCGGGCAGCATCGAGCAGCGCCGCTGGGACTTTCGGACAGCGATCACGACAGGTTAGTGGGCAGGAGGTTCAGGAAGAAATCTCTGTGTTCCAGTGTGGAGATGTGGCAAAAGCACATCCAGCAGCCCTGACCTCAAGTCAAGGAAAGAAAGAGAGAAACTCGTAGCAGCTTTGTTCAACAAGAGAATCTTAAATTAAGAATTTAGGAGAGCCTCAGGTCTGTCCTAGCAATGGAAAGGTCCAACTTTGTCATTGGATCTGGAGAGACTACAGCAAAACAGAGGCTGATATTTTATGGAGGTATCGCCTAACTCCCATGTCGATCCATGTGTGCAGTTACATAGTTCAAAGGAGGAGAATAAACACAGGCACCTTCGGAGAGGAACAAAATGACACCAGCACCATGAAAAACCTTTCCCATGAGTGACTGGGTCTTTCCCGCTCCCGGCCCTGCTCCCTGAGGAAGGAAGTGCTGAGCAGCTCCATCAGAGCAACCAGACTATATCACAGCTTTCCCTTCCATGGCTGAATTCAGGTCACGCCTCCACGATCATTAATCCTGGCTCTTTGCTCTCAGTACACATTTGATCTGGATCAGCCCAGGGCACATAATCACATTTAAGATGAATTAGCTAGAACACATGATATGGAGTTTATGCTGGCCCCACGCCAGCTGTGGGAGGACGAACGACACTTGATCCCGCATAAAGCCTGCCAGTACAAAGTTACCCCGGTGCTGTTTTTGGAACAAACGTGAACCGGCAGAGCCACATCAGTCCCCTGGAACCAGCCCCGTACACAGACTGGTTGCTGCGTTTTTCATGAAATTACTCTTAGTCAGAGGCAGACTGGCTAGGTCTGACTTAATTACGAAGTCAGGGTAATCAGACTTACTCTTAGTCAAATCACATTCCAGATCTTACAGCAGACCTGGCCCACAAGTTAGGAGGATCTATATTCACCTAGAGTGGGTGTAAACAAACACATGGTGCCTTCTTCATGTTGTCTCCTTCCTTGCTGGGTCTGCTCAGGGCATGTCCCACGGTGCTCCAGTACTGCAGCAAGCAAAGCCACGCTCTTAACTCCTCCTACTGCATTTCGGAAACAAATGGTCTGACCCTTTTGGGCACATAAGAGAAAACTAGAAGACCATTCCTTGACACACAGGTGATTTAACCTGTGACTTTACTGTTGAGTTTCTGCACCATCAAACTAAATATGGGAGGAGGAGGCGGGATGAGAGACCTCCTGCCCAGTGCTTAGTATTTTATTGCACCAAAACAGTCACTGTCAGCTGCTATCTCTGCTTGAAAACATGCTCCCAAAACATCTGCTGTGCATGCCAGCGATAACCGTTTTAAAATATCATATATTGTATGACTTTAATTGAGCTCAACATAGTAGTTAGCTCAAGTACAGAAAACTGGCGAGGGTTCAAAGTAGAGCGCGTATATAGGCAGACGACACAGCGCATGGTTTTCCTGCTAATGTCTGGGTGACAATATCTTTGCATGCCATTCCAACATGAGCTTGTAACCAAATGTTTGCATATTCAGATTAAAAATAGAAGAAGTCTTCTCAAACAACCACTGCACAAGTTATCTTTTACTAGATGCAATTAAATTGTACTCAAACTTCTTGGATTGGATCCCTAACAGATAATTAGGAGGAAAAACATGAAGTTCTAGAAAATAAAAGCCATAGGTGCCTCATATGGGGATGCTCACAGAAGTGAGAGAGTTTGAGCAGGGCCCTGAGCAGCCATTCTGCAGTTCTCCTTGTGGCAATGGAGGGAACAAATGGAAGAGAAAGGCGGAGAGACAAACCAGCTCTTCTCCTGGCCTCCCACTTCGCCTTGTCCTTTTGCTTTAGTTTCCTTTTCCCTAGAAGGATAAATCACTTCTATCCTCCACCTTGAACCACATAATTCTTTTATTTCTAAGGTGTGATAACATTTCATTATTCCTGCCAGTTGTAAAAAGAAAGCTTTCAAGGACCTTGGTGAAACATCTTCTGTTCTAGCCTAGCTGATTCATGAGATAATCTGTTCTTAATATATACAGTCCTAAGCCTGTAGTGCTCAGGTTTTAGATCAGCATAATATTCATTCCTTGCTGTGACTCAGTGGAGGCTGCAAGAGATGGTGGAGGGGAAAAAAGAGAAGTATTTTTATAGCAGGTTATTTTTATTAGAAAATAGTGTGTTGTATAAAAACAGCCTTATTGAATTGAGGTGTTCAAAGCAATTCCTGCAGAGTAAGATTATAGTGAGCAGAGTGCAGGTGAGAAGGTCAGAACTGCAAACTAAATGCAATTTATTCCACTGGTGCAGAAACCTAGGAATGTACTCCAAGGTAATCACAAACACGTGTGATACAAGTATCTCACATGCATAGATGTGCATCCCACCACACAAATCTTGAACTGTACTCAAAAGCAGTAATGACAACAAACACACTAGAAGGAACAAACTTTTAGTCTCCTCACAAAATCGTATGTAATAGATGAATTCCAGCACAAGTGACAAGAACAATTACATGGCTACAAAGACTGAACTCATCGTATGTTTAAATAAAGCATTTACTGAAAAAAGGAAAGCTTGCAGAAAAAAGGATGCATTTGGGTGTGTCCATCTGAATCCATAGTAAAGCCCGAGACACAAAGGAGATCAGCTTGAAAATAAACCCCAGGTGGTACATTAAGCGTACATAGGTGAAACAACGAGAAGCAAGAAACAGGTATGGGGATTAAACTCAATGCAGAGGGGAGGAGAAGTCCTCTGTAAGCTGCCCAGGGGAAACAACGTGTGAGATCATACTGAAATTCCAGCTGCTCGGATGCATGGAAACCAGGTGAACCATTTCTGCAGGAAGAATGATCTCACGTTCATTAAAGCCTGAGCTCTCACTGTCCAGTTGCTACCTGCTCCGAGCTCATCTCGCATTAGCGCTGTCCGCCACAGATGTGGGCAAGGGAACAGGCACCAAGGGAGTCTCATCCAAAGCAGAGTTCATTTGCAGTGCTTTGAAAACTGACAGGATAAGGACGGGGAGAGCAGGAGAGAGCGAGCAAGAGCAATACGCAGTTAAGTCACCAAACCACCTAGTACAGTCTTGTATGCAGCATGAAGACCACACTGCCAAAAAGAAGACCACAAAACCAAACTGCCCACCAGCAACTATTTTGACCAGTGGCTTCAATAGAATGTAGCCAGCCAGAAAAAAAACATTTATATATACCTGACTCATCAGCAGATATCCAAGATGAAAGCAAATGAAGATGGGGGGAGGGACTGGGAAAGGAAGTTTTTCTCCTTTATTTTGGGAAAAGAGGTTTTTCTCCATTATTCTGCAGCTCATTCTATGTATTTTCTGAGTGGCATGTTCTTGTCCATACCAGGTTCATGGTTTGTCATGCTTAGCCTTCCATTTTTCTAGTGGAAGTTAGATGTGCAAGTCTTGCCAGCATAGATGGCATGCCCATCAGCAAAAGCCTGCAGAGACTATGTTTGCTCCACTGGCATTTTATCACATTAAAATAGCTCTGAACCAAAGAAATCCTAGAATTATGTTAACAAAAATTTCTACCCACCTATATTTTCCCCTGCTTTAAAAAGAAAGACAAAACAGAAAGACTACAGATGCAAAGATCAACACTGTAGAAAGAGGCCCAAAGAAACCCAACACGTGGTCGGTTTCTTGAAAGAACAATCCCTTTCTCTGAAGAGCATCTGTAGTCTAGTATGTCAGTCAGAAACTGGAATTTCCTGCAATTAATCAATTTAATAAAAATAATTTGACAGCCTTCCTTCAAATGCTGCACATGGCTTGGTTGCATTTCTGTTTCTGGATCTTTTGATCAATCAAGGTAGAAAACTAACAGGCTAGACTTGCTCTACTGAAAATGAAAGATGAACTGGGAAGCTCATTTATTTTTGTTGGAGAAAGAAACAAAGACAGACAAACTGACCAACCAGCCAAATCAGGCCACTGGCCAAACCAATTATTTGTGTCTTGCCAGTCATTTCACGCCACATTTGTTCCTCTAACACAACTAAGCAGCCCGTTCATACAGTTATTTGCCCAACAATGCTGAGGCAATCCAAATTCTTCTGGATTGTTTTCAAACAAATTCAGAATATAATTTTATATTCTGTTAATTTTATATTCTGTTCATTTCTAAAAAGAATGAGTTGGATGCTTTCAGGCCTCCACACTTACTAATACCTTTTAAATGACCAGAATGAAGCTGACTTGCAAGACAAAACGTCTCCTCAGCTGATGTGGACATAAAATTTGGCATTTCTGGCTTGCGGCTGGAGAGGAAAGTGATTTTGTCTACAAATTATGCCTCAGATGTTCCACTATCCAAACCAGAGCTACACAGTAAGCGCAGGTAGGGGAAGATTAGAGAATGGGACAAGATCCTACTGGACACAACTAGAGGGTTTGCACTTGATTTACGGTCTCACAGCCTGAGAACATACCTCACTGGTGCTGCTGATATAGTAACGAAACCAGACTGGTATGCAGGTTTGTGGTAATAATATTTGTTGAAAGAGTTTTTCTCAGTTGCATATTCATGCTTCTGCCTCTTTTTTTTCTTTTTTTTTTGGCATATCTTTAAAGGAGATCAGTATATGAAAGCAAGAAATGCAAAACTGGAAGGAAAAAAAGGTCTGTAAAGGCTTTATAAGAGAAACACATAAAACTCTGCAGTTACTTCCCAGAGATTAGGGACCAAAATGTAAATGGTTATTTGGGAACCTCCTAGGCATTTCAGCCGCCTCGTGGGCTTTGTAATGCCTGACCCGGAGGCACAGTCCTCCCAAACTCTTAAAAATATCAGCAGCTTTCTAACTGAAGCAGCAGTGAATGGGAACTGAGGGGAAGAGAGCAAGACTTGGTTTATTCAAGACCAAGGTCATCCTACAGCACCAGTGACTCAAACCCTTACGTACCCGCTTTTCTTTAAAATACTACGAATAGCCCCTGCTCATGCAGCGAAATCAACAGTAAAACTCCCATCACCTGTATACATAAAGTTATCTGTGTGCTTTTGCTCTTGAGCGGACAAAGATTAAATCCCATTTATCATACTGACCCACGGACTGAGAAGAGTCTGCTGTTTGGCCTTGACTCAACAAATCCCCTTATCCAGAGAAGATCTCCTGTACTTGAAGGCAGTATGTGAGCTGCTGACCTGGGATCTTAAAAATATCCCTTAATTATCACAGTATTAAGGGTCTAGAGGTTAATTAAAAAGCAAATGGGGACACTCCGTAAAGGTAATTCCAGTTGCTCTGAGCTGTAAAAGGATGCAACGGTTTTGCTCTGGGTATAGGTTTAGTTAAATATTATCATAGCAGAGAAACAATGGAGCTAAAATGGGACCATTTTAATCTAATATTTCAAAAAGAGCCATGACTTTGGGAATCAGTGGAGTGAAGAATGGCGTTTGTCTTTACTCACATGTTTTACGATACATATTTTCAGTATTTTCTTTTACGATATGAGATAATTGATCTGTCACATTATTCTTTCATTTCTGCTCTCTGTTTCTGTAGAGCCACAAGGAAGAACAAGGCCCCTCCACACCTACTCACACTAATTATCTTTCTTGGCGCTGATGTCTCACCCACAGTAATAAGCTGAGAAATGTGAATCTTAAGACTCACTGAAGAAGGGGAACGGAGACCCATGCAGCTGAACTTTGGTTCAGTTGCTCCATACAGGCCACCAGCCTAAAACTCAACCAGTGTGAAAAAAACACCTTTCATGGCATGGCTTTCTGGAGTAGGAAAAAAAATCTCCAATCTGGCATACAGAAGAGGGAAGACTCATCACATACAGGACAATCTACCTTCTTCATCAAGAAGAAATACAGTCTCTGCACTGCAGGTTGTTTCTCCAAGGCCAAAAAAAAAGGTACCAACACTGTTCCTACCATCATAACTACTGCAGTTCAAAGAAATGAGCCACCCACTATCACATGTCTTCGAAGAAAACCCAAAGCACTGCACCTTGGTGCAGGAGGGCTGAGCCACTTCGTCAAGCTTTTTCCCCAACATTGCTCCATTCTGAGTACATCAGTTTTGGCCTTTGGTTTTCTGGCAAGGCACCAATGTATCCTCTCAGTTATAAAAACTTGTCACGCCTCTGAGATACCAAGTGGTTCAGAAAGGTGAATATGGTCTAAGTGCCCATTAATGGTCAGCCCCCGTTAATGAGGCTGAGCAAGAATGGTGATAGAAGAGGGGGGGTAAGGGGAAGATACTATACTAAAGGACTCTGAGTCTGGCAGAAATTTTTAAAGCTGAAAGTAGCACTCCGGCTTCTTTCCCCCACCCCTGAAAGAGGTCAAGAGCCAAGCCAGGAAATTACAGAGCAGTAGGATTAACATCTGGCACAGGAAACCTTTAAGGGATGTGACATGAGAACACCTGGAAAGACAGTTTGATTAAGGACAGCCAGCATACATTTAGACACAGGAGGTCATGCTTAACTAACCTGCTGGATATCTTTGAAGATAATGCTGCCATGGCAGATAAGAAAAACATGACAGATGCTGTATAGCAGACTGAGGTTAGATTTTTCAAACAAAGTTTTGACAAGGTCCAGCGTCAGAGATGACTAATGGAGACAAACAGAAAGTTATGGATTGCAAAGTAAAAGGATGGAACAGTGGCTGTGGAGCAAGAGATAAAATCAGATATTGGGTGGGAGCTTTATACTGGGAAAAGGGTACTGAGTGGAAGGGTCAGATTTACAAGGGTTATCCCATCCCACTTGCCCCAACCACTGTTTCCGTGTCAGCATCTTCCAGACAAAAACGTCCTCATGACCTATGCTACCTTTGATTACAGCCCTTACATTATGGCAGCAATGAACAATGGCCTTTAGAGTCACTTTTGCTTCACAGTACCGTTTGTACTTGTACGCTGATGCCAATACAGAAACACTGAAAAGAATATCTTCACATGGTGCTCTAGCTCTCATGTTAGGAAATAAATCTAGGCTGAGCCCAGTCAATGCAGAAGAATTTGGTTCGCTCAGCAAATGTAGCTCAACACAAAAAGCACAAAATAAATTAATCCCTGAGAAAGGAATCAGGCAAAGCTGTATATGCTAAGTACCATAACGACATGACACTTTGTAGAGGTAAAGGATTTTAAGGGTTGTAGTGGAAAAAAGGTAATTAAAGCCACGAATATATGGCAGAACATCAGAGAAAAGGGAAAAAAAAAAAAAAGATAAATGGGATACAAAGTTGTGTTAGTAGACATACAGCTATAACAACCAGAAATCAGTGGCTTGTTCTGGAGATGGAGGCTTAACAGATGCTCTGTGTTAGTCACTATATCACAGCGAGAATATTGTTGCCTCAGTGGGTGCAAGAGCAGGGCAACAAAAAGTGAAACCAGATCTTGGCTCTTACTGGGCCCTAAATTATTAGGTGGGTGAAGTGAGGGCATGTTATGTTTATTCTCATTGGAAAAGAGAATACTTTGATGTGACCTAGCAGAAGATTTTCACAATCATGAAAGGGGGGATCAAGGTAACCTCTACCAAGCTAGGGTGGAGGAGCAGGGGGAAGGGATGTCAAAATGGGCTGCAAACATTTCAAATAAAAGAACTGGGAGTAAACAGGGAAGTTGCCAGGCAGAACTGCTTCAGCTGAAGGGTAATAAACACGTGGAACAAGTTACCAGGAGAGGCAGCTGAAACAAAGGCTGTACATGAGCTCAAAAGACACCTGGACTTGTTTCAAGAGAAGAGAGGGATTTGGGGATTTTTGTGAAAACCAGAATGTTGGGATTAAGATGCACTGTAAAACAGCAGGTACGCCGAGCCAAGTCAGGGCGCCTGAAATTGCGCATACTGTGACACACTGTAAAGCGAAATTCCCTCTGTTACTGCCACACCTTTACCCTGGAGCCACAATTAAGAGGAGTATCTCCACACACAGACCTTCCCTTCTGCAGCTTCTTTTGGCCAAGCCATTTAAATCAAGAAGAGCTCTTCTCCCAAATACCTCAAGGCTACAAATAGCTGACGGCTCTAAGGCAGGCAGCAAGCAGGAGTGTCACCAAGTCCCACCGGCAATGACCTCCCCAAGCACAGGCTCCCCCTGCCCCTGCACAGCCCCCGAAACACCAGCTGGGGTGCAGGAGGAAAGGAACAACCAGAAACAACCCTGCGCTCGCTTTTCAGGGGAAACTTCCCAGGTCCTCAGCCTTTCAAGCCCTGAAATGGTCAGGAGGTTTAAGAAGCAGGTTTCCTGCAACCCCGAAGTTGCCACAACCCCAGGCTGCCACAGACACAGCCAAAGGCTCCTAATGGAGCGGGGGGGGGTGTGTGCAGGACTTCCTGCTGCTGAGGGTCCGTTGCAGGGACCCTCATAGCTGTCTGTTTACCTGACTTCTTAATTGCATTTCAGTTTAAAATACAAGAGAAAAAAATTGCTGGTACTCTAGAAAGATTCGCGCTCACCACTCCCATCCCCAGGCCAGGATCTGATCGACTCTGTGTTGGGCATCAGCCCAAAGTGACTTCCCTGCAGTACCAACAGCTACATGATGCAGTTTGGACCAGAATCATGTCAAGGTAAGCAGGTTAATTAAAAGGGGCTAAATAAAGATCTTAACTCTTCCTGTTTAAATTCCACTCTTATTTTAGAATAGCCACCTCAGAATTAGCTTCAATTTTGTTAAGAGAAAAAAAAATAGTGCTCCTGGTTTAGAAATTTACACCCACCAGTTTAGCTTCAAGCTATGTCTCATGGATGAGATATAGCGTGCAGAAATCAGGTGACTGTTTTGGAAATGTTTGCATGCTTCTAACAGGGAATTCACCACCATGGAAATATTTTTCACTTTATTTTAGTATCTGCTGTTAGTTACAGGAATATGTAACCCTGAGACTGAAACAGGTCTTCTGCTATTTCTTCTTCTATTACCTGACACCCTGATTTCTTACTCAAGCAACAATCATTGGTTCCTAGCGTTTATTTCATTTTAATATGTTATAACAAAAAAACAAATGTCAGAGCTGTTCAGAAAAGCACAAATAGCAACATGAGTATTGCAACTGCATACAAGAGGAAGAATAAAGTAGATGAAGAAACTGTCCTGTCAAACATGAGCATCCTGCCCTAGCTACAAGGATAATAACAGAGACAGGATTTAGAAGACGGCACAAGGTAAAAAATACACGTTTTTTTTTTAAAATGTGTTACTGTTCCTTTGGACACAGCTTAGCCAATGGCGCTACCTTCCAACATCCCTCAGGTGGGCCTGTTTATCTCCTTCAGCAAGCGCTGAATCCAAACAACCACTCATTCAGAAGCCCGATCAGTATTCTCCCTCCCCCTGCAAACCAGAGAGCTGTATCTCCCAGCTCGCTTTCCTCAAGGCGGCCCCAGTATTTCTCTCCAGGAGACCTGCTGTGTAATTCACGTCAAGTGTGAAAGTCCACTGAGCTTTTCCAGCTTGCAAAGCTCGGGCAAGGGATTCCTTATCCCTCCTGATCATGCCCAGCTCCCCAGAAAAGGCCTTTAACTGGCTCCAGTCATCACGCCATCGCTGACAGGGGTAACAAAGGGAGACCTCTCAGTAAAGTTAGTATTATTAGGCAGGGTGTGAAAACAGTTAACGCTCGTTGGGGTAATGACAGACCACGCTCCCCACAGGTGTAAATGGAGTTTTGACCACTTATGGGAAGAGGGAATTTGGCTTTTGGAGTGTGCTGTCAACCCTGTCAGCCTCTTCCATGTATGCTCCAGCACTCACTATGGAAGCCTTCATGAAGACCATCTTCATTTAGAACTGTAGGCAAGTCCCTGCCAAACCATTCTTTCATCTGGGTGATATTACTGAGATGACCACGATTCCGGTTGCCCACAGAAGACAACTGCTATTACTCAGGCCAAGAGACAATCGCTAAGGAAGCCGAATGATGAGCTGTGTCACAGACTCTTTTGCTCAAATGTGTTGCTCTGGAGTAAGCAGTTTATAGTAAAAATGTGTATTTTGCATTTGTTCCTTGTTTGCAATAAATTTTCTTGATGTCCAAGATTTATTTAGGATATGTCTTTTGACTGCAAGGGCTGGGAGATTAATTACCATTTTCCTGTTTCAATTATCCACCAATAAATTATCTCGATACCCATGATGGCTATGCCGTGCTTTGCTCCTTCGGCCTTTCTAGAAGTTGTCCTGGAAGAGGAACAGGAAGCGTATCTCCAGTTTAAGCCACTGAGGAAAATGAAGGACACATAACTGACAGATGAGCTGACAGAAACATTGTAAAACAAGATGAGAAAGATTAAGTCTAAAACCGCACAGGTGGGTCACCATCAGTTATACCCCAGGCTACTCTTAACAAACTCCCGATGACCTGAAAACCAGAAACAGTTTGATAAATAAATACTGCTGTGAGACAGGTGCCCAGGCTGGAATCTAAAATAATCAGATCACGTCCTCACCGCCATTTCCATCAGTAACAACTGCTTGTTTCCAAATATGTGGAATTATAAATGCACATACATATATATATAGTTCCAAACTATGAATCTATTTTGAAAAAGAGGAGGAACAAAGTTTATTGTTCCATATTGGCATAGCAACCGGCAGAGAAACACATCATCTATTCCACATGGCAGGAGCACATGGAGCCAACCGGTTGTGATAGAAATAGGAATAGGCGAGGAGCCTGCTGAAAGGCAGCGTGGGGCTGGGAGGCTTCCCTTTCCCACCAGTTGCCATATTGTTTGGTCCCAGCACTTGAAGGAGTTTACATGAGGATTTTTTTCCCCTCCAAAGCAGCCTCTACAGCTTTATCATAAAGAAAATATAGCTTGGGTGAATTAGTATCACCCCGGCGTACAGCAGAGCTCTGAGAAGGTGGGAAGACTTACAGTTATAATGAACTGTCTGCACCAAATTTTTTGCTTCCCTACAGTAAATGTCTATAAAAAGCTCTGACTTCCTTTTAAAGAAAATAAAAATGAAGCACAGAAAAAGAGTCTATTCTTGCTTAGATGCATGTGCAGGCTGATGGCCAAGGATAGCAGTGAGAGCAAAAGCCTTATCAAAGTCTAAAGAAAAAAAAAAAAAAGTAAAAATACCCAAACAAACGAACATATCCCAAGACAGATGCTTAAGTGAACCCGCTGTGACACAGTATCCGAGTTCCTGTCCCTTCCCACTTCCTTCACTGCTTATTTGGGGCTTGACTATGCTACGGTTTTGCCAGTCCGCCCAGGGGAGTCCCAAGGGATGTGCTTTTGCCACTCCTCTGTGCAGGACTGGGAGAAAAGGTGTGGGAAAAAGAAAGCTGGAGCCACCGAGCCACCCTGTTCCCAGGCAGCAAGGGCAGGAGCAGGCAAGGTAGAGCCATTCCCTCTTGCCCTCTCCATCCCACCACCCACCCCACGAGCTGCCTGTCTACGAGACAGGGAGCAGGCACCGTGCTGGGCGGCACAAGGTCCTCCCTCTCCGTCCCAGCCACCACAGTGCATGGGGGGCAGGACCGGGGGGGCTGAGGATGCCTCCAGATGCCAGTGCCCCGCTGGCACTGCCCCTCCTGGAGTGGGAAACGGCCCTGTGTCCCCAGGGAACCGTCGGGGGTTTCAAGGCAGAAACCTTGTATGGCAACTAAGGCACAAGTGGTATAAATAACCAATGTCAGTGGAGGATCTGCAAGGGAAATGTTCTGTTGCAGCAAATGGGCACCTATGTCCCTCATGAAAAGAGCACATGAAACATCTCTCCCCTATTTCTTAACAGGAATAACGAAAAAGTACATTGAATTTTACTAGAGCAGTAAAGCAAGCGTAAGTATTCTCTCCCCATCTTCATAGTTAGCATTTTACAGAATGAGCAATGCCGGCACGTCCCCTTCTCCTGAATGTCCCAAGAGATAGTTTAAGGAACCTTTTAAAATGAACGTTTCTTCATTCATACACAGAACGCACATTCCAGCGCTGCTGTACAAATGCTGTGATGCCAAGAAACGACCACACGGTTCTCCTATTCAGGCTGCTTTTTTAAATGGAAAACAGAGTTTTATCCTCAAGTGTCTGCTTTTGGCTGACATTTTTCAATTTTCATAGAAATCCACCAAAGATATTCTGGCATTCAGAAAGTGAAACAGTTCAGTTGTGAGCTAAAAATTGAAGTTTTCCATTTGGAAAGACTGACAGATATTGTTTTGATGTTTTGGTCCAAAATAAACTTTCAGCTTTCCTGCAACAAGACATTGTTTGGTCTTAACTCTTGCTTTAAACCAGTTTCCTCCCTTCTTTCTCACCAGAGTGGCCCGTGATCTTTTGTCTAAATGCTTCAGCCTCTTTCCATGACCCACGCTCTTTACCTAGCCCACGTAGCTCTGACCGCGCAGCAGCACCACACCATTCCCCTCATGCACATGCGGGCCGTGATGCATCAGGGGGATGCAGGCCAGCTGGAGAGCCTGGTCAGCAGGCACGATGGTATGGGAGAGGAGATAAGCCATTAGGAGAAAAGGCAGCCTGATTTAATAAATGCGAGTAATCGTTCTGATTTTCCTGATGGAAACTGCTTTTATTCCTTTGAGGAGAAAAAAAGGGAAGCTTTCTTTGCCCTGTTCCCTCTCTCCAAATTACATCACCTCAGCCCAGAAAAGGACTGTACTTAGACACCTGATTACTGGGAGTTAGACATACAGGTGTATTTGTGCAACTGGGGCTACACTCAGGCTCGGTTGCAGTGCTCCCCTTGATACACATCATATCGTGTTGCGCAGTAATGGGTTAGGGAAGGGTTTTCCAGATCTCCCTGAGAAACCAATTTAGTCCTGAAGGCAAAGAAGCTGAATGAATTCACGTTACCCCAGACTACGCTAATTGCATTAAAACCAAGCACCCTGTTAAGAAAGAGTAAGACTCAATTCAGGCCTTCATAACAAAGATGCTTCTAGATTTCTCGGCTGTTTGTACGCTCCCGTTGTGTTGTTTCACCTCTCCCTGCTCCAAAGGAGACCAGAAGCTGCTAAATGACTGAGAAGGAGGTTAGTCCAGAAAACAAGAGCCCAGTTCTGTGGCCCAAAGTGACCCAAGTGTTCTGAGGAAGTTACAGCTCATGTTCAGCTGTCACTGGATTCATTCATAGGGAAGCTAGACAAGCCAAAATGACAACACCTAGAGAACAAGGAAGGCTCAGTGTCCCGCTCCTCCTCTTCCCCCACTGGTGTCAGGCCTGCTCATCACGTCCAGTGGTGGCGATTAGCTTCACCAGCGGCGAGGCACACACGCATGGAGGCAGGCCCTATACAAACCCCATGGGAGCAGCTCTCCCAGCCCTTCAGGGCGCTATGGCTCGGGATTGTACAAATGGGTACGACAGACCCTGCTGCGGGAAAGTGCAGAGAGGTGAACCAGCTTGCCCAAAATCACAGGGTAAATCCATGGCTTGGCCAGACCTAGGATACCGGCCTCCACCTCCCAACACCCCGACCACAACGGGACTGTATTCCCAGCAGGAAGAGAGCGTGGGGAGGGTGAGTGTTTCGTGGGACAGTGCACTCCCTTCCCTTCCCTCCCAAAGCATATACCGTCTTCGTTCAGGCCATCTCCCGTCCCAGCTCCTAACCCAGCTGTGCCCCAAACTCCAGGCTGGCACCACGGGACCTGGGCTCCCCCTGGCAGTGGCAGCACTGGCACTGCAGTGCCCGCAGGGAGCCGGGGCAGGTCCCCAAACCACTCTCAGGTAGGTCCTCTGGCAGCCACTCCAGGGTTAACACAGAGCCATGTTCACATTCCTTGGTTTCCTTCGTCAGGTCAGACTCGCTTGAAGCCTGGGCTCATTTGGAAGACATTAGGATTTTGGGTGGAGGTGTTGCTCATGCCCTGGACCAGCGCTGGGAGCTTTAGCTTTTCATTTCAAAACTCTAGAAGCAAGAGAGATGGGATTTTCCCACCCCTTTGCTTTCCTCGTAAAAGTGCTTTCTAATGACTTCTCCAAACCCAGCTTTGCCTGCAACGTGCAGGTCTCCTCCCTCAGCCGTTTCAACATGCAGAAAAGTTTCAGCCCTTCACCTGCCCTCCGCTCTGATGCCTGTAACAGGCGGCAGCCGCCAGCGCTCCTGCCCCACCACCGCAAATCTCTGGGGAGAAATGAGCTGGGTGGGAGGGGGGCAGCTGGAGATGAAGCGACGGAGAGGTGTGCTGTGCTGCCTGCGCCGGGGGCCGTGAGAAGCGGGTCAGAACCCGGCCGCCACGCAGCGCCCATCGGTGCCACGCCGAGGGGAGAGATGCATGATGCCTTCAAGGCCAGCGGGTGTTGCCTTCTTAGCAGACCGTGACATCAGTGCTCTTTACAGGCTCTACTTCACAACAAGCACAAAAAAAAGCAGAAGGTGGGGTTGGAAGGGAGGACAGAAAACCAGTAAGCGATCTTTTATTTACACTGAGGAAAACAACGAGAAGACCGGAGGGGAGGATCCAGCCTTCCTAACCGCATATGCCTTAGCTCCTGGGGGGGATGGGGATGACCCCCCCTGGAAACACCCACCTCTTTCCAATGAATACGCAACGAGCCCCAGAGGACTGCTTCACTACCTGCCTAAAATAGAGCTGGGTGGGTCGATGCCGCTCTCAGGCACTCCTTCCAAGTATCCACTATAAAAGGCCTTTAGTCATATTAATCCTCCTGCACTGAAGGCTGCAACATCTCATCATGTGTATGAAGACTGCAGCGTAAGGCACATATCTGTGTTGGCCGAAGTAAGGCTCTGGCGTTTTCCATGCATATTTTTTGCAACCTTAATTGTATTCTTTCAGTAAAGACATTTGTAGTTTTGTGCTTTCCAGAGTTTTGGGGTTTTTGGTTTCTGGGTTGTTTTTTTTTTAATGCATAAGATATTTAATAATAGATGCCAGATAGGAACCTCGATGGATTTTTTTGGACCCCATTCACAGGAAACCCTACTCCAGAACTGATCAAACCAGAAGAGGCAAAGACAACTGGAGAACTTCTTGGTTTTCAGCAAATCCCTCCACAACAGGAGAACACAAACTTCCCGACAGGCTTCACTTGGGATCGCTGCAAAAAGTAGATCCCACGTAAAAGCTCAAAGCTTAGCTGGAGACGAGCTGACTTTGCTGTTAGGGCATGATGATGTGGGGCTGAAGTGGCGATACACAATGAAATTACCAGGTGGAGGAGCAGAGTGAGACTTCCCCGCAGGCCGGCACTGAATATTAGCAGGCTGGTGTAACAGGGGTGGTTGTGCTGTTCAAATAGCCGAAGGGGCGCACGGTGCATGAGATGAGTCTCTTGTACCGTATCTCAATACATATTTTCCTTTACAAAGCAGTTGCTTGTACAGTTCTCAAGGCTTTGTGTTTATTCTCTAGGTTTCCCGGGGTGGCAGAAAGGGACCGGTTTCCTTTAAACATCATGTTCCTTCTCTCTGAGTAAAGCTGGAGATGTTTATGACACTCAGTGCTCTACAGGTATTTAGCAGCTTTATGCAGTGCAACAGGCCAGTCAACAATTTGCACGTCACTACGGTTAAGCCACTTCAGACTCCACCACTGGTTGCAGTCCTGGTGAGACTTTTGCCTCTGAAGTGATAAAGTTTTAAAACGAGTAATTACTTGTGCTGGAGGAAAAAAAAAAGTAGGCAAGAAACCCCAAATCCATCTTCTTTGTCATATATTGGTACTCTGCTTCATTTCATAGCCATTATGTTTTCAAAAAAGTAAAACAAATAAAGGAAAGTGCAGTGAATGCCAAGGTCTAAAAGAGATCAATATAAAGACCTGCCTAGAACAGACTGTGCATTAAGACTATACACAAGCGGTTTCACTGACCTCTTTCACTCTTGAACCGTGTGTTTTGGATGCCTCTCTTAAACCACCATAAACACGCGCCAGTAGAAGAAAACATCAGCAGTGTTTATTCCTGACAGAAATCCTGATATCAGGAAGACAGTACAGCGATGGCATGAAGAAAATGTACCAAAAGCAGATTTGATCCCCTCATCCTCAGATGCTAGAGGAGAGGCTTACGGGTTATCCCAGGTACCGCTGGTGGCTTGTAGGGCAACTCCCTCCGGCCCCTGAGTGCCCTGAACATTTAATTCACACGCTGGTCTATCTCCACCATGCTCGCGTGGCATAGACGCTACAGCAACTGCTCCTCAAAAGTGTTTCCAGGCTGTTGCTTCAAATAGGGTAGGGTTTAGCTTTAGGAGTTAAATTTCAGCATCCACGTGTCTTTGCTTATCATTCCCTGATAGAGAAACAAGACTCATTGCTGGCTGAAGCGTGCACCTGGTCAGTGCGTGGTTTCAGACAGGGCCCGGTGCAAAAAGGGGGCACAGCTACCAGGGTCCCAAAGGTTCAACAGCAACATTCCTTAAATTAAGGTTTTCCTTCCTCCTAAATCACGCACACAAATCAAAACACAAGAAGACAAGAGAGTAACATTTGTACTGACTAGCATTTTAACCCAAAGGTGACAGCAAGGTAGAGAATATATTTATCCTAAAAGATAAAGACTACCTAGCAGGAGATGGGGAAAGGGCTGTAAGACAGTGGAAAGCATAGAAAAGATACAAGCAGAGGGGAAAGAAGAGATATGCTCTCTTTTCATCCCATAAAAAGGCAGCACATGCAGCAATTTCTACAGTGCAGACCAAAGGCTCTCCTCTGCTTCACAGAGTTTGAGGGAAGGGAAGAAAGAGCCACAGAAGAAATGAGAGCAGACAAACGATATGGGGGTTAGCCGCAAGCACAGGACCTTTCACTGAACCCCAAGTGAGAAACTCCTCTGAAGAAGGATCTACCCTCAACGAATGTTTTGTTTGTGCCTCCTAACTCTTTGCACTAACATGGCAAGCTACATTTGTTTGTGCATTGTCAGCTGTTTTGCAAGAGAAGCAACAATTACAACCCAAGGAATTTCTTTCCAATCGTTAAATCTGTTCTAGGAGAAGCAACGCAGCCTGGGTATAGCGGAGGCTCCCCGTGATGTGTGCCTTTCGCATCCGTGTAACGGAGGCTTCCAGCATGTGTGCTGGAGTCCATTCCTTGCAGCACAAGAAAGCCAGCTCCTGCATGCTTCCCTCCCCCTGAGTTACACACAACTTCAGGCATCCTCATGCTGCAGCAGCCCAGTGCGACGGTGCTTGGGATGCAAAAAGGGAATAAACACAATGCAGTTGTATACAAGGTGCCTATACATACATCCACATTTGGAGTAGCCTTATCCTTCATGCTGAGATGAAATGCTTTGCTCAATCAACATTTCAGAGAATATTTTTTGTTTTCTTTTCCAACAGGAAAGGAGAAGATCTGTTGCATCTCTTCCCAGTGGCCTTCTGCAAGCAGCAGCAAAGGTGTCCCAGCTCGGGCAGACCCAGGTTCCCAGGGATGCCCCTCTTACCTCCCACACAGCAAAGAGGCGGGGGGGAGCACCAAAAGGAGTGCCAAAGTTTGCCTTTCCCTTTTTGAAATGTCAGCGCTCATTGATCACTAAATCACTTCAACAGCTTATTAAGTAGGTGTCACAGAGAGTTACTACAGGCCTCCTCTTAATTTAAAAATACTAATGGGGTTTTGGAGGGTGATTTTCTTCTGAATGAAGAACGTTTCCTGTATTAAAACGTGAACATTTTGGACCCCAGTAGCCAGTGTGCAAGGCTGTCGGTAACACAAACCACACATTTAGTAGAAATTTTAACACTGCGATATGTTTTTAAGGTTGCTTTATAGCTTTGTTGTCTTATTTCTTTATCATTTCAAAGGATCCCCTCTATTTGGGTTTCCCATTTGCAGACAAACTGACATTCTTCTGATATATATTATTCACAGGTTCATGTCAATACCGGCAGAAGCAGAAGCTATCAATCACTTCTCTGATGATAACAGTAAATAAATAATGCACACTTTATACCTTCAAAGCACTGCATAAATATCAGTTTGTTTTCACAACATCCCCTTAAGTGTTGAGGTAAGTAGTTTAACCATTTCACCAGGCACCAGCTCAGATTCAGGAATGGTTTAAGACCCATATGAATCATTTTGTATATTACCCACAAAAGACATACATTCTGATCCATAACCTATATATACAAGACTAGGAAAAGCATATTCTCCTCCCCAAAAATGGACCTGAAGCTGACTATTTCCCATTTTAGAAGAAAGCCAGGAAGAGTTTCCATAGCAGAACCGCCACGTGGCATTGCCGGGCTGTCCTACTCTTCCCTTTGGATACTGAAAGCCTCTGCTTCCCCATAAACACAGAGGAGATGGGAGACACCACTGTCTGCCTTCTCCTAGTTCCTTCTTTCCCACAGGGAGTGAAGCTGGAGCAGCAGGCAGGCATCTCCCTGGCGCCCGGAGGCAAATGCTACCTGTGCCGTGCCACTTTCCCACGCAGGGACAGCACATGCCTGCCACGGGCAGGTACGTGCCCCGGGCACAAAATGAAATACAGGGGAAAAAAACCCTTTTATATGGTAAGGGTGGTTCAACGCTGGCATAAATTGCCTGGAGAGCTTGTGGAATCTCCATCCTTCAAGATACTCAAAACCCAGCTGGACACGGCTCTGAGCAACCTGCTGCAGGGGTTGGGCTGGGCGTGCTCCAGAAATGCCTTCTTGCCTCAGCTAGGCTGTGTCTTTTGCATAATGGACTTGGTGGGATCCCTCATTCGGACTGCTACATGCTCGTGCAAAATAAATACTGACGTTTGAGGGTACCAAAGCATTTCATCGCCTTTTACTTTTCTGTAGGTACAGCTAGAAATGTCATGCCCATGGCTAGAGATGTCATCAGCTCCTGCAACAAATGCTACAGGGAGCCAGACACATGAAACTAAAAACATACACAGAGAACCAAACCGAGACATCTGATTCCAATATACTGCGCAAGGAACATACGGGTGTTCTCTGTGCTTGGAAGCCTTTCAGCTCTAAAATAAAACTACTGTTCGTTCTCCAACAAAAGACTGGGATTAAGTATCAAACTTTTTTTCTTTTTTTCTTTTCTTTTTGTTCAACAGCTACCAGCAAGACTTCATAGCATCTTTCTCCCACAGTTTTCCTTCATAGATATAAAAGCTTCCTGCCCATTACATCTTTAGTTATTTCACATCCCATTGATCATTCTGCCTGTCCAGCCAGCAGAACATCAGCAAATAAGCAAGCAAAACTGAAATAAGGCTAGATTTTTGCCCTGGCAAGCTGCAGCCCTGTGCTGCCTCCCCTGTGTTCTTCTCTCCCTTTCCCCCTCCTTCCCGTATCTTATTTCATCCCTAGAGACATTTCCAATAGCAGATAAATCAGCACTTTGAATTCTTCTTCTGATGTTGTAACAAGCTGGCAACTGGCATGACATGTTCTAGAGAGACACATGTGAATACCTAAGTCAGAAATAATGAGATTTCTCTCTTATATTCAGCGTGAAATGAAGAGGCAAACGACATCACCGCTGAAAACAGGGGAGTGCGAGAAGAGGTGTGGGGAAGGAAGGTAGAAGGAGCAGACGTCTAAGCCGTTTTGCTTACTACAGTGGATTGCAGAAGAAAAACTGTCTCACAGGCAGCACCCTGGGAAACACATGCTCGGAGGGATGGGGCAGTCACAGAGCACAGCGTCTCAGATCCAGGCAGCTCCACCCTATATCCCAAGGACACATCCCCCGTGGCCAGGCACTGCTTCGCGCTGTGGCCAAATGAACCAGCCCTTCAAGTAAAAACATAAGAGACGAAAGGAGGAAACAAAAGAGAAAGGGGATAAAAGGTCCCAGTAAATCAATTAATGCAAAAGTCTGCTTCGGTTTATAGACAGCACTGGTAATTGCTCTGTGTGCTGCCTGTGATGAATAGGGGCCGGTTACCGTTGCACGACTCATCCTTCTTTGCGCGGCTGGGAACCGGCAGAACGCTGATCCCCACTGAAAGTCTTTAATTATTGTTAAATTAATCAGGGCAGGGTGTCAGCTCTGGGTTCATGCTTAATTGTCCCATTTTCTCTCAGCCTCAGACTCCCACCTTCCTCCCTTACCCTCCCACCCCCTCCCCAGACCCTGCGCATGCATCATTTTTAGATGAGTCCTGTTTACACAGCAGTCAGCCACACAAAGATTTTTGAGATCCTGAGTTTCCCCTGCTGCAGGACTCTGTCTCTTTGAAAGCCACAATGTAACACAAGACTTTGGAAAGCAGAACTCCAGACATACTTAAAACCACAGGACAGGGGGTATTTTACCACCAGTGCAGAAGTCAGAGATAGGGTTCTTGCTGCTACTAATTAACATTGGGCGTGCAACCACTTCTCAGTCCTGATCTCATCCTTTGGGGTGGTAGAGGACAAGGGGCATCACCATCTTAAACCTTTTCATTCACATTAGGGATCACTCCACTGAACAGTTTTTTGTCTAAACCCAGCAAACCCAGAGCAAGCAAAATAAAAATCTGGTCCAAAATGTTTCTTTTTTCAGTGTTCAGAGAAGAGGTCAAGAGCCTGTCAGTGGTTAAAGATGATTTCCACATCTTTGGAAAACTCCTTCCCAAAGCCTTAAGCCCCTAGTTTCTCTCTTCTCTGCCTCCCCAAAATGCCAAAGGATTAGTGGGATTGGACGAGGATACTCCATGCAACTTCCACAATGTTAAGCCGCAAGTATGCAAAAGATTACAGCAAAGAGAAAGAGACTGTGTGCCATGAATAGAGAGGATAGGACGAGAAGTAATGGGAGCAATTAAGGAATAATTAAGTTGTAGCAAAAGACATCTAGGTTAGGTGTAAGGGGAAAAAGCAGTATGAGCAGGAAAGGACTTGAATAAATCTCCTAGGGAGACTGGGGGATCTGTCACCAGGGGTTTTTAGGAAGCAGACAGACAAACAGCTGTCAGGAATGATGCAGACATGGCCTGAAGATATTGAGGTGGTCTGAAGAACTTCTTCCAGCCCTACAGCAGAGAAGCACACTGGGCTAAGGGGAAGGTAATTACAGATGAGCAAGGCAGCAGCAGGGACCCTGAGGACCTGCTCAAAGTAAAACTGCAGTGACAAATGCAGTGCTCAAGGTTTGGCCCTATAGAAGGCTGAAAACCACTCCCATCCGCACTTCAGTGTGGGTCCAGCCTTTACATACAGCATAAACATTCCATGAGTCTTATAATACAAACGTATCATTTACAGCAAAGTCCGGGAAAAAAAGGTGCATTAAATTGAACAGTTTATTTATTAATCACAAAGCATAACCCTCCCAGCAGCCTGAGTTCACCACTTCCCGTCACTACGCAAAAAAAGTCAGTTCCTTCTGCACCGCAATCTGTGTAACATAATCATGCTGCTCCCCTTCCTCACCCGACTGAAATGAGCCACGCGGCAAGGCATCAAAGGCAAGGCCTGAAAACCAAAGCTGTGCACAGCCAGCATAAGCAAGATTTCACTCTTCTGTTTTAGCATAGTTTAAAGAAGACTTTGTAGAGATGGCTCAGGAAGTTCCTTCACTATTTCTAGGTCACTGACAGGTGAGCAAGTTCACTGTTTTGAAGAATATATTATCAAGAGGTGCCCAGTCTAAGTGATCTAATGCATCTAATGCTGCGGACCTGCTCACAAAGAACTTGGCCATGAATCTGAGAGCAGGAGAAAGACTTGAACTCTGAAATCTCAGGTAGGATCCCTAGTCATTCATTCCTTCATACTGCCGCGTGACTTTTTTACTTTTGGCTTCTCACCCATAAATGAAAAGCCTTCAACCTACTGAAGTTAGGCTGTATAAGAATATATCTTAGCATAATTACATTTGATAAAGAAGCACTTTAGATAAAATATGCTTGTATGACTACATTGATTCTTTCTTACTTCCTAAAAATGGAGGCAAATTAGCAAGCCTTTATTACGCTAGAAAAAGGCATCTAGTGTTTTATTGGCACTCCCATATTTGCTTGGCTCGGTTTTACATTCATCAGGGGTGACATCATTTACATATTTTTATTTGCATTAGAATGGCAATTTAGGATCATTGTGCAATCCCAGCAATATGTAATGCACTGCACAGCTCCGATCTCCCCACTGTGCTGGGAGTAAGGAATCTAACACCGACATAAGTGATGCAATAGCTTATCTTTACATAACTGACTGCTTTCAGCTCCTGATACCTTACTTTGGGAGGGCTGGGAGAAGGGAGATGGTGGGAAAGAGAAGGACAAGAAGGAAGAAGAGGAACCACAATGAGATTCACTCCCTCAAAAGAAAATGTCTTTGCTTTTTATCCAGACACGTGAAGCAGCAGAGTTTTAGTTAAAATTGATCTTTAAAAGATACGTTTCAGTCAGCCAGATCCCTTTTCCTCTGAAGGGCAGATGTGGAATGATCTACTTCAGAGATGACCGTGTTGGGGACCCACTGTGGCAGGCAGAGGGACTGGAGCAGGCACTCCCACAGCACTCTCTCATCTTTTTCTTTTCAAACCCAGAGTCACGAATTCCTTTGTTTTCTCTTCAGTCCCTAAACTGTTCTTAGACTAAGCAGCCCAGACAACTCCTGGGCTTCAACCGCCTCATTATCTTGGCTTATTTTTGTTCCAAAGGCACTTCTTCTAAAGAAGATGGGCCCCCATTGAAACAGCATTACCTGTACAACAACAGAAGCTCTCTCATATGTGTGCATTGTATATACCACCTAATTTTCTGAGGGTCACTAGACATCTTACCAAGAAGGGCATTTCTTGGAGGGTATCTAATCTTTCTTTCTTATTTTTTTTTTCCATATACTGAAAGATCCCTCTATTTCACAGATGGCTGTGCTGAGATGTTATTGATTACTTTTTATCTGTGTGAAACTTGCATAACAGAATCACCGGATTTCGTACGTTCAGGAAAGACTGAAAGGACAGACTGGGTAAAACCAATTCTAGGTGCAGCACAAACCAAATCAGGACAAGGCTCATGAGTTTGCTGGCACTTATTATTCTGCATTTCTTGTCCATTGTCTGCATCATAGCGTTATTTCTGAGAAATGTTCTTAAAGTCTTTTTCTGAGCTTGTTTACCCCTGGGGCTAGTATTCGGTACTGGGATTTTCACTCTGCCAATAGAAGAGTCAGCTAGACAGTGTGTTAACCAATCCTCGGGCTCCTGTGCTTTATTCCCAGATGCCTCCTTACACTGTAGCAATTCCTATGTTATTGTTAAATAATTGGAGGTGGAGAAGATGTGAGAAGGAAGAGCAAGCTACATGTATTGGCTTCCACAGATGAGAAGGTAAAAGATAGTTAAACTTTTCCCAAATGGATAATTTCTTAATTATCTGTATAGATTTTCTGTCTGTCTTGCTATTGCTACCACTGCATCTCATTAGGAGTTGTTTAGCTTCAGACAGTCTCACAATTGTTGTTTCTAGATGCTTTTGAAAATTACTATAATTTGTTTGTTACTTGTGTTAAAAAAGGCTTGAATTATGAGCTTTTCCAACACATGTTTACCAAGTATTACAGAATCCACAATGAAATTTCACTCTGTAACACTTGGTGGGTTTATTTTTTATTATTATGAGGTTGTTTTTTTAATAATCTGAAGCATAACAACCCTACCAAATAGTTAAGTCCATAGCAGAGCTCTTAAGTTATGGTTAGCCTAGAGTACTGGAAGTAGGACTTCATTAACTTGAGCAGTATGTTATTACAGCTTATACATAACAAATCATAGCCATTAATAGCTGAAAGTTATTACTTGAAGGCTAAGCAGGATCTTGCCTGAAACAAGATGACAGTCTTGCTTGATCTTCCAGGACCATGCATCACAACTCTGTGCCATAAACAGGTTACACCAGCTATACTCAGAAGGGAGGTCAAATCCGAAAAAAAAAAAAAAAATAATGTTTTTCTGCTCCATGAGACAAAATGTGCTTCAGCACTCTTGGGTCTGGAGAGTGGAAAACAAGAGACACGAAAATGCCCTCTCCTGGCCCCACTTCTCTAAAGTGGAGCCCGAAACGGTGACTGGAGGGTCTTCACTGCCCTCTTTACAACTGGCAGCACTTGTTAGAAGTGCACAAGGTACCAACAGGTAATGCTGTAGATGGCTCCAACCTCCCCCTTGAGCCCAAGGTGAATATGAATATGAATATGAGGTGACTGAAGAGCTACGACCCCAGATCTTTCAGTGGGGAGAGCTAAGTTACTTGTCACATTAGAGTATCACTTCTCCTTCTGAGAGTACTGGGCCTATTTTAGTTTATATGTGTAAAAAAATTCTTAACACGCTAGAAGGATTTAGCGAAGGTATCATTCTTCTCTGTTTTCAGTCTGTTTTGCTTGTGGACTTGACAACAAGAATCTGTGACTGGCCTTTTTCACTGCATGATGGAAGGTGCGTGCTCTCCGCAGGCTCTACAATAGGATGCTTTCCAGAAACAGCAGCAGCAAATCTGGGAGCAAAAGGCCCTCAGGAAGATGAGTAATGCAGAGAGTAAAGGGAGGGATTTCTGTGGCACAGGGCCCAAACTGCAACTCTTTATGAAGATCAATTGGGTTTGGATATTACTGAGCCTGAACGGAGAATGCCTCCATGGATGAAAAAAGCGCCCGCCCATTACTCATCGCTGTCCCTCGGGAGCTAACGCAGTCATCGGGCTGTCCAGTGTCTCTGCTGGAGCATTTGGTGTCAAACCATATCAGCCTGAAAATTGTATTTCCCTAGGTTAGCGCTGACATTCATAGTTCAGAAGAAAGACTGCAGGCCTGATTCATCCTCATTTTATGCCACAGCAGTTCCACAGAAGTCAGTGGAGCTGCACCAGCCCGTACCCAGAACGGGTCCAGCTCAGCAGTCGGGAAATGCCGGTCTCTCTCCTAGACAGCTTCCTAAGAAGAGAAGCTCCTGCAGGGCTTGAGTTCCCACGGCGTGAGCAACACTGGTGCTTCTAAGAGTCTGTGCATGGGATTTTTGAGAGGGAAAGATTCAGTTCCATGGGAAGTGTAAGCCCAGGATGAGCCCTTCATGTGGATATCCCATGCAGAAGAAAAAATGACTGGCAGGGCACTGATTTGCTTTAGCTCCTAACATTGCTCCATAGCCGCTGCATTTTGGTTGTGTTGTAGCCTCTTCAAATGGCGTGTTCTGGAAATCATTTCCAGCGCTGCTTTTCATGTTAATATTTTGAATTATTAAGCTAAGTAGTTTGAAATCAGCCCTGCTGTGAGCCTCTGTGAGGTATGACCAGGTGACCTCCAGAGGTCCTTTCCAAACTACGGTTTTCTCTGAATTTAAGATTCTGAGATTATTTACTTCTGGCGCTGCTTATTCTGCCAAGGGTCTGTTTCAAACCAGACTCTAATCAAGCTCTCCCTGCCGCAACCCTCTTACCATAAAGTTTTCTAGTTACTTACAGACTACTAACTAGAATGTATTACAGCAAGATCATTTCTAGCCCCGCTCATCTACACCAAATCTGCTTTCAAATCTGCTTTTGCCACTTACATTTCTTTGTGTCTGGGAGTCCCTTGTAATTTCTCCTTACTTCAGCATTCCTTACACCTGAGAAGCAATTGGGATTTTCCAAACTGCCCCCGTCCATTTCCCCAGTGCTTCCGTACGGCTTTAACACCTCGCCATTGCTGTTATCTCATGGTAAATGAGCAGGGCCTGATGGTAGCCAGGGCACCGAAGCAAATCTCACTTTGTTGTGGTTTTTAATTAAAAATGAATACACTTACACACTGGTATGGCCAGATATGTGGTGATGTCTCCCTCTATTCCGTACGGTGCATATGTCTATACCCACCACGCATCTGTAGAGCCTGTGTCAGCAGCATTCTTTCCCAGGGAAAGTTGGTCTAAGCCCCAAACCGACACACCCTGTTCCTCTCCGGATACACCACTCAAACGCAGACAAATTACACATGTGAACACGCTACATCATTCATGTTTCTCTTGGCGCTTCCCAAGATTTTTTACATGGCGTGCCAAAAGTGCTTCTGTCAGTCGGTATCCAGCTCCTCACCACCACAGCAAACGCCAAAGTGATAGAGCAGGCACAGATCTATTGGGTGAGGATGGCAGGAGCAAGGGGCGTCACAGGCTTCAATCCCTCCACTAGTACCAGCTGCCTGGCCCACATTTCTCCAGTTACTCAGCTGTCCTCCCACCTCTACCACCCGTATTCATTTCGGCGCTGCAAACACCCTGGTGCTCTCCAAACGAGCTGCCTCTGCCTGGCGGCATTGCTGGAGCAAAGCAGTTCATTCGAGCTGGTGAGCCTGTCAGTCACTATTTAAAAGACATTCCAGTTTTGCAGTCTATAAATTAACCTTGACACCTACTGCAGCAGTACCTTTACTTTTCCTGTACATCCAGCTGCACTTGATGGGAGTTAATAACTGCAGGCAGCAAGAGAAGGGCACTGCTTTCAGGGAAAATCATGAGGAAGAGCTTTCAGGGGACATGAAGCTGTTCCTTGCAGTGCAGAATTTTGAAATTAGCTGAAAGTCAAATACCCTGGAACGCTTACTTGCGTATCCCTTTGATCTCTGGTGCTCAGCCCTGTGGCTTGTTGGATGTGGCATCTTTCCTTCTGCTTGCTTTGTGCAGGAGTTGCCTTTCAAGGCACCAGAGTGCTGAGGGGTATTAGTAGAAGGTAGCATTTGTGTGGCCCTTATCCTAATTAGCTGTGTTTTCACATGTCCTTTAATTCACCCAACTAATCCTAGTGATAGCGTGACCTTTATCTTTCACCTCCTTTATCACACTCAGCAAATGAACCAGTTCCCATAACCTAGGCCAACCATTACAAATAATCAGCCAGGACTGAACTCTCTAGCTTTTGTCTGCAAAACCAAAATACCTTTGCTTTGCCAAATTCAAAGCAGAGCTACAAGCTAGGAATTGGTTTGTAATGTATTTGTGGCAAATATTTTATGCAAATTCTGGCTTTTTTTTTTTAATTACATATTCCATCAGATACTCATCTCTTACTCCAGACTTTGACTAACTTGACTATCAAATAGTATTCTGTAAATATTTGCCACAAATCATTGCATTATGTTTGAATGCATTCCAATATAAAAGCAAGCTGGAAGAAAGCAGCCATGTCACGGCCAGAGACATCACTTGTGTTTGGATGTGCAACCAAATCTAGCCCATGGGAAAAAGATACAGCACCAGGTCAGGAGACTCTCCCCTATTTTACTTTGGCGCACACACAGCCTAGGTGGTATCGGCAAACAAACAGGGCAGTATTAAGCACGAGCAAGGAAGATTTCTGTGCTTAAGCCCTGAGCATATCTCCTGTGTGGAAAGAAAGCCAAGGAGGCAGAAAACCCAACAATCTGCAACTTGGGCATTATCCAGTTCACCTGGAAGAGTGGAGCCCAGACCTCTCCCTCGGGGTAAGGTGCATCACCTGCTAAGGAGACGGTCAAAAGCCATCCCAACAGCAATGTGAGGTGCCAAGATATGCAACCAGACCGCAGGCATCCCCTCGCTGCGTAAGGGGTAGAGAATCACCAGGAGCTGCCACGCACCTGAGCAGAGGCTTCCTGGCCTCGTCACCAGCGGGCTTTGGAGAGCAGCCACAGATGCAGGGGGGCTTCC
>NW_009259855.1:273866-275161 GCF_000687185.1 Egretta garzetta
TGGAGAGCAGCCACAGATGCAGGCGGCCTTCCCCCATGAGACCTAATCCAGCCTGGAGAGTGCTCCCTTAGGGGTAGGCGGACCCGAGGCCAGGCTCACCTCCATGGATGCTTGTATCTGCCCCATCAGCTACATATATGCTAGATTTTTCCCCATAACACCAGAATTTTTTTTTTATTGGTCAAAGCAAACTAAGAGAACAAAACCAAAAAACAAACCAACCAAAACTCAAGAGCACCCTTCTTCACCATATTTGCACAACTAAATCGGCGATTCGCGGTGGCACTAAACAAGATGGTGTCAATAGGACCAAAGCACTCAGAGACCAGTGACCCATGTCAGCAGCTACTAGCCTGCCTGGCACAGCCTCCAAAACAGGCATCCCCCTGCTCCTGTGCACCCCAGATACAAACAAGGTCCATTGTGTCTTTCCAGTGACCCATTCTGTTTGCTGAAAGCCGAAACGGGGCCAGTAGCTTTCCTGTTGGCATTCCAGCCCACTTCTCGGCTGCCTGCTTCGTTCTCCCCTCCTCCCCCTAGCCGGCCAGCTCGCTTAAACAGCCTACAGCATTCACTTGGATTTATAGTGCAGTGATGGCCTGAGTCCAGACCCAAGCTGGCAGGATCAGCGGAGGACCAGCATCGTCCTATTCAGCTACACACAACCTACTTGTCATCCTTTTGGGAACCAGTGACTCAGATGTAACTTTATTGCGGCCTGGCAGCTGGTGGGACTGGGCGAGATGTACGAAGAGAATAATGCCGGCACCCACCGAGCCCCGGAGCGCAGAGCAGAAAGCCTGCCTGCAACCCTCATTCAGGCCCTGGCATAATTAAAACAGCATTACCATTCTTGGTGGCAGGTTTTCACCTTCTGTAAACCCAGGCTTTCTGTGAGCGTTTTGTTTTACCACTTTACTATGTCTGAAAGTCAATGGATTATAAAACAGGAGAGCAAGTTCTCTTCCTTAATTTTGTGCTACTCCTGTCAGCAAAACCACTGGAGCCTACCTTTTGGGCTGTGCATATGGTGGATGCTCGACTGTAGCCTTGCTAGCTACCAGGGAGACAGCAAATCAAAGTAAGGGTTTACTCTTTAGCAAGGCTCCAGACATGATCTTTTCTCAGGTGCTCTCTCTAAAGGAGGGAAGTAATAGAGTTCTTACATTTATTACAGGTAATCTTTCCCTCTTAGGCTGTGGTTTCAGAGGAGAGCTGGGCAGCCCCACAGGCTCCCCTGTGCTGCCACAGTTTCTCCTCCTTGCCCGCTGCCCGCTCGCACTCCCCCCAGTGCC
>NW_009259855.1:275205-280044 GCF_000687185.1 Egretta garzetta
GGTGAGGCTGGACCAAGGAACTCCTCTGGATGGATGAAGGGGAAAAAAGAAGATAGTAAGTCACCCTAAACAGAAAGCAATTGCATCCTGTTTGCCTCCACACAGCAGTGTTTTGTTCAGGATACCCACTCCTTCCCAAAGAGCCACCCCTCACATGAGCACTACAACATCCCTGTAATGCCCTGCAGAGAGCACGTCCTTCTGGCAGCTTTGCACATGCCCTAGCTAGAAATCCAACGCCTCTGCATCTTCTCAGTTACCAAAGATCCAACCAGTACCAAACTACACTATCTACGTTTCTCCATAAATACAGATTTTAGCCCTGCCTCAACACTGCAGCTACAAATAGAAGAAGGTAAGGGAAGAGGAAACGTTTTCAGGGCAGTTGCAGGGGAGCAACTAAACACATCTCCCTCCTTTTCCCGTCCCAGGATGCAAGACGATGCTGCTGTTACACCCCCAGCCCTATTTGCCCGAGTGTGCAGCCACCGCAGACCCCATCCACCTGAGGCAATGCCCGCTCCCGGCCTCGGCAGCTCCAGCAGCTGATCCCCCTGCTCCTCACATCGCTGCTCGCTGTCCTAACCCATCCCCCAGCTTCAATTTTTGTCTGCTCTTCTAGAGGGAGTAGCTCCTGCGGTTGTCTCAGCAGCTGCTCTTCGCTTTCCCAAGCAGCAGCAGAGCTAAATTGACCTAATTCCTGCTTGTTTCCCTGCCACCCACAGAATCTGAAATAGCAGCAGTGAAAACTGCCGAGGCGCTCGGCGGCGGCCGCGATGCCGCAGCGCGGGACCAGCTCACGTTCGCTCCATTTTCTGCAGGTCCCGCAAGGGTTAGAAACTTTCTAGGCTGCAAGTTTTGAAACCTGCAAAAGCAGCGGACAATTATTGCAGACAGCTCCTTAGGCAGCCTCAAGGACAAGTGGATTTTTTCGTACCCTACGGCACATCCTCAGCAGCGTTCTTTATACTGCAAACATCAGACATATCTATTTGTAAAAATCCATGGATAAGTCTCCCAGCTGCTATCTCACCTCCTTCTTAGATGAAGTTTGGATTTGCAGTCAGGGTTGGACTATTAGGCTGATCTTACTTCTTTCTTTGAATGAAAGCTGGGTCAGTCTTGATCGTAACTTTGGCAAGAACAGGACTTAAAACGGTTAATGTATTCTGTAGTGAAATTAGCTGTAACCTGCCAGGCAATCTGAGGGACCTGCTACTGCTTCAACTGGAGCAACCTCCCTTTGCTGAAGTCCACAGTCTCAGATATAAAAAAAAAAAATCATATAAAAAAACATTCTTTCTCTCTCATGGGAACACACTGCCACAGGCCAAGCTGCATGACTGCCCCCAAAATTTAACAGGCTTACAAGGCGAGCAGGAGTGGGAACATTTATGTTAATTAGTGTGTGGAGAGAGAGCCAAAGATATCTTAAGATCTGATACAGCATATGGGATCCGATAGCATGTCATTAGAGGTAGAAAGCAACCCTTCCCAGTGTAGCTTTTCAGCTGCTTATTGAGGTTTTCTGTTCAAACTTTCAAGTGCATGGGCTGAAATTTTCCATGCCGTAATTGCTACTATTCTGGTAATTAAAGCTTGCTACGATGCAGAGACACAAGGGCATTTCCCAACTTCTGACTGTGCGCCTCTGCAACCTTACTCATTTTTTTTTTTCTAGTAGCAGCTGAAGGAGGAGGAAGGCTTAACTCTCTAAGCCTGAACATGAGTGAGCTTGGCATTCGCATTCTCCCAAACTTGACAGGGACCAGCCTACATCAGACAGGGATGTAAACTTTACCAGAACGCATTTTCTAATCTTGCATCTGCACTGGGTTTTTATTGCTCTTGAAACCAGTGGCAGTCTCAAATTTAAGCACAACTCCTGTATCAGTCAGACAAGAGACATCACAAAAAATAACAGTGACCAACCACTCTCCAAATAATCCTCCTTCCCATGCCTTTGGCAAGGGGAGCTGTAACCAGCAGAAAAAGACTCGTAACTTACCATAACGCAAAACATCCTTTTGGATTCAAACTGAAGCAAATGACACACCGTGCCTGCAGATATGTGCAGGATAGTGAGAGGGCTTCATTCTAACTAAAACTTGAGTCGTTCAGATTTCCACATTTAATTGAAGCTTCTGTAGGTATCTTGCCCACTTCCCTATCCCAGCCTTCGTCTGCACAGTGACCGACGAATGTCGTTCACTTAAAGCTTGCCAAAGCTTCAAGTAAGAAATTCTGGCACCGCTTAGACTCTTAGGAAACCTCAGAGCCAAACAGCCTGTGTAATAACTATGAAAATTGTATTATTAGCTTCTAAACAGAAGCAGCATGACACTCCGCAAAGGAAATACGCAAGCTGTCAGAAGCCCTGAGAAAAGGTGTCAGCTACAAATTAATGGCTATTTAAACATATTATTTGTTCCAAAGTGTTAAAAATGAGATATTTTTTTTTTAGCTTTGACAGCAGAAAAGGTGGTGGTGTGTCAAGTCCCGCATCGGCATGCCATCTCTCCCAGCTGCTGCTGCCAGCATTTCAAAGCTGTTGATTGGTACCATTTAGAGACTCCCATGGGGAAAGGAAGCCTCAGGAGAAACAAAAAGAGGTTTTATTCCTTCCCCTTGGTTTAGTTGAGGCAGAGACATTCCACTTTTGGCTCTGCTGACAAACACACGATTAAAGAAATGAAGGCAGAGGAACAGAGATTGACTTAAGTTAGCACAGATGGATGACTTGGACACAAATCTAGCTGATGGACTCCTATTCATTGAGAAACTGAATTTAGAACTAGTTAACTATGTGTTGGCTCAACTAAGCAGTACAATGTGGCTTCTGCAGCCTAAACTCAGGGTACTGCAGATTTCCAAAGAGCGCTGTCAGAGCAGAAAGGCGGTTGCAGTCTGAAATTTTTAGTGATCTTGCCATTTTGCCCATTTAAAACTTACCGCCTCGAAGAAGCAGAGCCTCTGATATGAAACAGCCTGGGAAAATGAATTGGGAAAGCTGAAAGCCAAGCCAGGGGAAGGCAGAAATCTCTATGTTTTCTGAAAGAGGCACTGTCTTAGCTACCATGCCAGCTCTTTTTTGTGGGGTGGGTACGTGTGGGGATGTGTGTGCTAACCATTGCTATCATAGATGGAATCAATCCCATCCGTGCTGCCGCAGAAGATATTTGGGGGCTGGCACTGCTAAGTGGAAATACTACTGACATTTTTTCACAGCACTTGCAGAGTGGCACACACTGGTACCGCACTGCCCACACCTTAAGAAGGGACCATTGATTTTAATCTATTTGGAGAGCTATCTCTTCAATCTACTGCAAACATATTGATGGAGACTTGTAGGCCCAAGGTAAATAATTTGCCACACCCAGCCACAAGAGTGGGTCGGCATATCAGTGCTTGGCATGGCATGAAATACCCGTATTTCACGTCAGCATTTTTGGAAAAACTTCCTGAAGGTCCCTGAGCCTTGGAAGATGGGGGTGGGAGTGCTCAAGGAGGAGGGACATGCAGAGCTTCAGAGGAGTTAGGCTGGTTTCAGAGGATCCTACCACCTGGGTCTCATCGCAGCCACAGCTCGGGTGCCTGCAAGACCAGGCTACCAAGGACACAGACCTGAGACTTCCCTGGTCTCGGCTCCCATGTGCCTGCTGACTAGGAGGGGAGCTGGCAGGGTTTCAGGGTTTCTTAAGGCAGGTTTCAGATCCTGCACTGCAGAGAAAGTTTTCTCGGGAAGCTGCCTGGTGTCTGTCAAAATCGCATCGTAACCAACTCGGTTTCACAGACTTGTCTGATTTCAAGTTGGCATTGTCTGATGGAAAAAATGCTGTATCAGAATATGCCCAACCAACATGTTTGAATATAAAATGATGGATTTTCCTTGAGTGCACTGTGTTCTGGGGCAGGCTATCTGCAAAGTCTGGGCTACTCCACCTATTTCTCAGTGATCTTTTGAGTCTGAAATCCAATGCTGACTTCAAAATAGCAGCCTTTTAAAGCCATTTCTGTTGAGAGACCTAGCACCAACCTTTTGTACTTATAGCATGGCTCCTTTATCTGGTCAAAACCACTAAAACATCATAATATTGGTGCATCCCTGATTTTGTTGACATTATCAGCATTTGAAAACTAAAAAAAAAAGAAAAAAAAGAGCACCATATGAATTCAATATGCTATCTAATGCCAAACAGCAGCAATCCTAGCCTAGTTAGTTACTCATTTCTCTTTTCAATGAATTACATCTTTCCACAAAGTTGCACAAACCTCTCACATCAATCTCAGGCTCTCGCTAAATGTCAGTCCATGCAGAACTTGGGTGCTGAGAATAACTGATGAAAAGATGCAATGGTCTGAAATATAAAAGAAGAGGGCCCAGGGATGAAAGGGGAGACAAACGCAAGCAGCCTGCACTCCAGCAAGAAATCACACCGTGGTAGTTTGAAGGGGAGTTTAAATTAGAGGAGGCACTGTTATTCTTAGGTTTGTAATCAAAAGCCTGTGGTTCCAATTAGGAAAGCAAAGATGCCTGGCCAACATGCTATTACCAGCTTTTTGGCAGGCAAAGCCATTTAGAACCACCAGGCTGCCTCTCCTGCACTCAAGTATTTGTTTTTAGATGCAAGCCTTCTCAGACTCTATAGCTCTTGGAACAGACTCCAGCCACACTCGCAGAGGGCAAAGTCCTTATCAGATGGATCGTCAAGCAGAACAAAGTGTTATTACTTTGTTAAAGCTGCTATTCAGTCACACCCCTTACGTTATTTCTGTGAATGTGAGGGAGTGATTTCAATTATTATGTATGGAAAGAAAATAGAGAGATGAGTTCTTGCG
>NW_009259855.1:280213-335702 GCF_000687185.1 Egretta garzetta
GATTTATGTACATGATGGGGTGTGCTTTCAATTATTATGTATGGAAAGAAAATAGAGATATGAGTTCTTGCGGGGGGTGGGGGTGGGGGGGGTGGGTGTTAACCTTCAAGAGTTAAGTTCATAGTAAAGCTCCCCAGAATAATGCAAAGCACCTTCCTTTTGATTGTGCCCTTCCACCTGCTGACCTTTGGAACATGTCTGGGAGCACCACAGCGCTGCACAGGCTGTTGAGCGTCAGAGGTGTTTGGTTATACTGCCCCAGAAACAAGGACTAACATTTGCCTAGGGAGAACTGTGTCTCCTAAAGTCAGGCTCCTGCTCTGCATCAGCCACAGGAGGACCTCTTCTCTGTCTGTCTCTCTTTCCATCTCATTGCGTCTTGATCTTTGGTGACTTGAGTCCCTTGGGTGAACGGTGGCTAAGCTCCCCTTCGAGTTTCACTCTTCCACACAGTCTCAGCCCAATGCAAAACTGCTTGTGTTCAGCAGAAAATGTTCTCCACTTTTTCTTCCATGCTCATTTAAAGCTCCACTTCATTATATGTACTGGTATTCTGGCTTTAATAAATAATAATCGTATGCTTCTTGGAGGCTCTAGGCATCTTAACGCGTAATTAATCATACAACCAAACCCCATGAGCCTTCAAATCATCATTAGAAAGAAAATCTTCCAGCCAACCACCTTGGAAAAAAAAAAAAAAAAAAAAAAAAAGAGAGATCCTTTCTCTCCCTTAATTGGTCTGGGAAGCACAGCCACAGCTCTCTCAAATGGATGTCTTCTGCACCGTACCCGCAGATCTGGGCTCAGAGCAAACCGGGGAGATAAAGGAGATAAATTTCAGAGATGCACAGCCCCCACAGAGGAGTGTCCTGCCAGCACCCATCTCTCTCTGCAGCACAGTCTGTCAGGCTGAAGTGACCATGAGAATGAAAAGGGAGAGAAGAAAAGGGAGAATCCTTTCTCCTCAAGTCAAGAATAAATACGAGAAGTGATACTTCAGGGATAAAACACTACACATGGACACGGGCAACTTTGCAGAGCTGCTGTTTACTGATGCGCACTTCTCCTAAAGGTGGAAGTGTAAGAGTAAGGCTTCAGAAGTGCTTTAACTCTTCTTCCACCCAACACCTCCTTAAATCTGAAAAGTTAAACTCAGTCCAATTTCCTTTACAGTAAACATCAGCCTTGATTACAGCTGGAGAGTCAGCATGTATCCCTAACAACAGCAGAGGGTTGCTTCTGGTCTACACAATATTATTAATTGTACTCTAACCTAAATGAGCACCAGGGCCACAGGCTGAGGGTTTTCTCCTGCCTCGGCAGAGCTCCCGGTTAGCTCTGGCCCCATGTACTGTGGTAGCTCGGGACTCAGGGAGAGCTTGGAGAAATCGAACCTCTCTGCTGGCCCCAATAGGCAAAGAGAAAGTACAACCGTCTGGGAGCAGCGGTGCAATGTCTCCAATGGCCGTGGAGCCCATGGTCAGGCCACCCTTGCTGCACCTCCCGTATGGCCCCCCGGGCCCAGCCACAGGCATTGCCAGGTCCCCATAACACAGACATGGTGCAAAGATCTGCAAGCTCCAGTTTTCCCAGTTAGTGACTCCACGGCACTCTCCCGGGCTCACTTCATTCACCTGTGGTCCTTGCCATTGGCATGACCCCATCCCTGGGCACTCCTAGCAAGTAAGAGTAGATAGCTTAAAAGACAGCTTGTTTCCTTCGTATTATTTAAATTCCCCTTCAGTTTTCTCTTCTTTTATACAATGAGGTTTCAGTTGAATATGGGGAAGAACTTCTTTACTTTGAGGGTGACAGAGCACTGGAACAGGCTGCCCAGGGGGGCTGTGGAGTCTCCTTCTCTGGAGATATTCAAAGCCCACCTGGATGAAGTCCTGTGTAACATGATCTAGGAAAACCTGCTTTAGCAGGGGGCTTGGACTAGATGCTCTCCTGAGGTCCCTTCCAACCCTTGTGATTCTGTGATTCTGTGTGATTCTGTGTGATTCTGTGAAGTAAGGTCTAATATGTGATGGGTTCCAGAAGGAAAAATAGCTAACTCACTTGTTTTAGAAGAAGTACACAATAAAAAAAGTGCAGCCTACTGTATTGTGCCCATGAACTTTATCCTTCTGACTGACACACACTGTCCAAGAAAAATTTCCTGCTCTGAGAGTCTGCGACCTGGGACTGGAGCCCAAAGACTCCCAAGAAGTGCCAGCAGCCGGTAACCAGCTGTGTGTCCCGAGGGAATGGCTACCCTGGCAGTGGTTTCCCTTACACTAAATCCTTATTGCTTTAACAAGGTTGCCTGGAAGTGGCTTGAACAGAAGAAAAGGGAATGCTGCTCTGATCAAGTGACTCACAGAAAAGAGGGAGGGAGGTCTTAAGATACTCTTTGGAAAGGATTTCAAAGCTGAGCATATTGTTCCAGGAAATGTTTACAGACTGGAAAAGAGGAAGTTTTGACTTTCATTGGCTTGTTCCGTTGCAACACGGCATGTTTACCAAAAATCCATAAAGAGAGGGAAAAGAAAAGCTCCCTTCTGAAGAAGAGCTGGGCAGGAGGCAAAAGGAGTGCATCTCTGCCAGTGGGAACGCTGCTTTAAAGAACCAGCCAAGAGGAGAAAATGAACTCCATCCTGGCTCCGCAAGGCACGCTCGTACTTCAGCCCCATGAACGTCTCAAAAAAGAACAAAACCCAGAGTAAATCAGAAGAGGCCAGAACACCAGGAGTATAGTCTCACTGCAATTTTTAGGGTCATACCTGCCACATACTACTTGCTTCACAGACTTTTTCTTTGGTAAGAAGACAGCGCTCCTCCCTGGAGATTTTAGCAATGTCTGGGAGATCATAGAATCATAGAATTGCTTTGGTTGGAAAGACCTTTAGGATCATCAAGTCCAACCGTTAACCTCACCCTGCCATCCCACCACTAAACCATGTCCCTAAGCACCTCGTCTGCCCATCTTTTAAATACCTCCAGGGATGGGGACTCCACCATTTCCAGTGGTCCAGAGATGGACTAGAGACTAGACATGGGTTTGCAGTAGGGTGTTTTTTGTTTTTACAGATCAAACACATTCACAACAATCAACAGACAAATGGATGCTTCTGTGGAAGGGGTCAAGAAAATCATGTCATATTTTAGGTCAGTGGCTCCTAATTTTTACAGCTGAGAATCCTTGGAGAAAATGGGCAGTGACCTCTGCCTTCCTGTTTAATCCTTCAATTGCTGTGTTTTGTCCTGAGACAGTGCCACTTCATTCCCCTAATCCACTCAGGATGTCTCCTCTTGTCCCCTACCAAGAGGTCTCCTCTTGTCCCCTACCAAGAGGCTGCAAGATCCTCCTTGTGCTGTCACTGGTGTTTTTGGCAGCAGCGTCACCCCAAAGGCAGAACTCATGTTCCTCTCTGACCTCACAGAGGTGCCAAGTCCAAGGGCTATGAGACAGCCGCACTTGAGCTGCTCCTCACCCCAACCAAGCTCTTGCCTCTACAAAGAAGTGTCCTTCCACCAGAAAGAGCTGCAAGAACAGAAGCCTCTGGAGGACCCATGTGAAAACAGCCCAGCAGAAAGCAAGGACTGAGAGAACAGAGTGGGTGTCCCTCAAACCACACTGTCCCCCCTGCTCTGAAGCCTCACAGCATCTCCTTCTGCCCACCCTATAACCCTGGCTCCAAAAAGGACAGGAGCACTTTCAAATAGACCCCAGAGCTTGTTGGGAGGGAGGAGAGAAACGAAAGCAAAGGCTTATCGTAGGCCATGAGAGAGCAGAGGTCAACCCAATACCCATCAAAGGCGAAACGATGTTCATTTAGAATGACAGAAAGACAAGGAGCCTGATCCAGAAGGAGTGAAAGAAAGTTTGGGAAGGTCAACATTTCACTCCTGGAGGTGTGTGCCAAAAGACAACAGAAGATGCAAAAGTCATCTTTTTATCCTTAGCTCTTTTTGCAAGCCATATATATTCATTTTCTTGCACTGCAGGAAGCCTAATGAGGGGTAAAAAAAAAAGGTGCTTTGTTCTGCAGACCATTTTTTTAGGAAACAGTAGTCCCTCAGATGTCAACACTACTCTAACCTGTGGACCCCTAAGTGGACTAGCTTTTGCTTTGGAAATAAAGGGTCCCTGCAGTTCGCTGACTTAGACATTGCGAAATCCTAACCTATTTGACAAGATATTTGTCAAAAAGCAGTGCCAGAATGTGTGAATTAATAGGACCCATATGTAACTGCTTAATAGTAACCACTCACTTAATCCTGTGTAGCTAAATGGTATAACAAAAGAATTAGCCAGTGACATCCACTTAGGAAATATGATCCAATCGATACTATGATTTCTTTTTAACTGCTGAACTGGTTTTGACACATACAAAAATGTGGTTTCAATCAGACCAAATTGCACCACAAAAAAAAAGCCTTGTAAAGAAGCCCAGACCTCTGGGCTTTAAACAATGCGCCGAAGTGAAGAACATTCACGTTGGGAGAGAGGCTGGGAGCATGGGGGGAGGAACTAAGTGGTCCCTCAGTCATTATTACCAGCCATGAGATCACACAGACCTTTCATCTTATATTATCAATCTCCCTTAGTGCCGGACTTACAATAAAATATGTAGTGCCGGGCAGAGCTGTAACAGGAGGAACAGTCAAATTCCCCTTGCTTTTCTCCTCCTGATTGCCCTCATTTACATTAACACCTCAGCAAACAGTAATAGCTAATGGAGCAAGACTGTTACAGTCCTGGTTCAGTGACACCAGCTAACTGGGATATTCAGAAACACAGACCAAAATGATAGCAACTGACACTTTAGCCTTCGTGGGAAAACAAAAAAAAAAGAAAGAAATAAGAAAGTAACGCCCCCAGACTAAAATATCCCCCACACCAGGGCTACTGCAGTGTAATATTTTCATGAAGAAACCCCACTGACCACAGCTGATCTGATTTTCTGTATGTCCAAACAGAAGCCAAACGAAGCTTCCTCCTGGCGATGGTCTCAATCCAAGCCCTCGACCCAGCAAGCACTGTAATTATCTTGGCTCAGGCAAGACACGGCCCCTAAACAGCGTCCCACCTGCAGTTTTAAGTCGGCGTTTCATTAAACTGAACTATCTTTGTGCAAAATGTACAGATTAGCTCCCAGGCTAGCTCATATTCATAAGTACACACAAGCACCAGCGAAGCCAATTGGGTTTGATCCCATGCAGGGATCAACGGCAAAGCTAACTGAGCCTTCACCGACCGGCTGAGAGTAAGGCACCTCCTGTGCATAGAAAAGTCAAATAGGAAAAACAGGGCCAGAAAGAGCACACGCACTGAGCAGTAGGGGGGGTGGAGGGGGTGTCCATCCCCACATTTATATGCCTGCATGCCCACCCTGCGCTTCCCAACAATGGAGAACAAATATGGCTATGAGCTCTGCACGCATACAAAGTGCTCAAAAATCGTAAAGGCTTTGGAAGTCCATGGGAAAGGGGGCCACTTCAGTTTCAGGGCTGAATGGTTTGTAACCACCTCAAGAAACAGGTTGCCACATTTCCTCAAACAGGTTAGTACTTGTTTTACAGCTTCTGGCTGTTCCCCCTGGAGCTGCCCCGATGGGTGCTGAGCCTGACACCTGCAGCCTTTGAGGGAAGCCGGCCCTGTGCCGTCCCCGGGGTGCAGCTGCATCGCAGTCACTGCCTCGTCACACGTACGCCTCAGCAAGGTTTATGCCAACGAGGCGCGCGTCCTCGTAGTACTCTGGTCGCAGCATCAGGGTGCCCGAGTGAAGCTGCCTGCTGCGGTATTTGGCCAGCCTTTGCAGGCTGTTTTGCAGGCTGCAAAACTGGGGTTGTGGCAGGCAGACAGCTATCGATACCCATACGGCTAAAGACTTGGCTGTATTTCAGTACAGTCCCAGCAGGCTCTGCAGACCGCAGGTGGTGTGGTCCTCCTCCATCCAGTTGAGCTAGCACTCAGCTACTCAGCCTACCAAACATTAACTTTCCCAAACCATGTCAGGTTCTGAAAGAGTTTTGTTAAAAAAATAACAAACTGCTGCTTTTAGAAAGCTTTTTGTTTCTTGGCTATTTCCTTTCAAAGGTCACACAGAGCAGGTTTTAAGATTCACAGATCTGTTTTCCTTTCGGGATACTGCCTACTAGCTTCACAGCTGAGGGAGGATGGATAGACATGAGTGGGCTTCTTGGATTTGCTTTCTGAAATAAATATTCGTTCCCACACATCTAAGTCAAACATTAACAGGAATGCTTTACTCTAGGAGCCCATAACAACATGAAAGGTGAATGTGCAGTTTTAGAAGAGTCAGCTTTCAGAAAGACAAATAAGGCGATGCCAGCAGTATTTCAGAGACGTCTTCACCCCTTTGTGCAAAAGAAGTCCCAGGTCACCCACCTTTGCACTATCTAGGAGCAAAGAACAATTTCTTTGTTTTACGTATTCTTTCATCTGTTTCTTTAGCTAGATTGTTCTTTATTAGTACACCCCTCATTGGCCATGTCAAGATGGGAGATGTCCTTCTTCTCAGTTAGGATAACAAATCTTTCATCTGAGAAACGATGTTCACAGACATTGGCACAGTCCAAATCCAGCCCCCTCTCTCCAGAAAAAAAAGAGGCATAAGAATGAACGTTTCACTAAGCAATTTTTGCCCTAACAGTCAAATGTTTCCTCTGTGCTCACGAACTGCCTAGCACAAAGCTGAGGAATCTCCACAGCTCACGTGGGAGGAAAGGACCGGGCTGGGACACATCTCCTCCTCTGCAGGTGCAACCTCATACAAGGGGGAGAGAGGAAAGAGGTTCTGCAGCTGGATGTGCCACACCGACTGCTGAGACTGAGCACGCTGCACCGTGTCAGCTTCACAGAGCAAAGCCAACATATTAATAGCTACAGAGAAAAAAATCCCAGTCAAATGTTTGCCAAAGCTCTTATGGAAGTAGGACCTGTTCCAACAAAGGTTATTCCATAACTAGCTCAGCCTAGGAGCAGACTGGTATTCTGGTGAACTGCCACACTGCGAGGACAATCCCTCATTTTCTGAGCATGGAGTTACTGAAGCTTCTGAAATGGCCCACTGGTGAACTGATACTGATGTTAACCCTGTAATAAAACAGAGCAGGAATATTAGCCACTATGCACAAAGGAGTACAAAAGGGTGAAGAGCTGATGGATTTATTCATATTTATTTTGGGTGAGCTAAAAGCAAATGTAAATTTCAAGCATGCTCCTCAGCTGCATCGCATCACTTCTAACCTTACTCATTACAAAAATCCAAATATAGTGTACTGAGCTTAGGGCTTGTATTTGCAATTCATTGGTCACTGCATTAAAATCCTAAGTGCTAGCAGAAACTTATGCATGTTTTTACTTATCAACTTTCATGTTTCAGTCATAGCATAAAGCTTGGAAGAGAGAACTTCATTTTTGTACAGTGGGCCACAAACAAGGTAGGGGACATCCTCCCCTCTGCTCAAGAGAGTGCAATATACCACCAATAAATCCTGCAAGAGTTTCCTTGAGAAAAGGCAAGCTATACATGCTTGGTACACATTAAAATGCTTGTTGATGTGGCTCAGTCCTTGAACAGTTGTCTTCCCGTTGGGTACACCTGCTTATGGGAGAGGCCCTCTCCCATCACCTTCAGCCACTTGTCATCCTACTGCAGTTAGCAGACACTCTTCTTCCTCTTCCTACTCTATCCTGAAAGGTAAGCAGCTCCCTCAATCCCTTCAGGCAAAAATCAGCTGAGTTAGTTTAAATAACTTGGTGGTTCAAGCTAAGCCAGTCCCTCTGAGTTTTAGTTCCTCTAAGACTTGTTCTACTCAAAGTTTCCATAATGGTTTGACTACTTCAGCTGGGGGTATGATGTTATACCTGTAAAATTAAAGTGGCAGCATGGGTGTAGTTACACTGACAGAAAATATTTCACAACACATTAATTTATTTCTCCTTTGTGCTGTGAGTACCTGTAGCAGTGGAAAAACCTTTGCACTACCATTAGAACATCCAAGTTCATCCCATGTGAACCTTGCGAGGTTCAACAAGACCAAGTGCAAGGGTTGCGGTAACCCCCAGTATCAATACAGTCTGGGGGAAAAAAGGATCAAGAGCAGCCCTGCCGAGAGGGACTTGGGGGTACTGATGGATGAAGAACTGGATATGAGCCACCAATGTGCACTTGCAGCCCAGAAGGCCAACCCAATCCTGGGCTGCATCAAAAGCAGCGTGGCCAGCAGGTCAAGGGAGGGGATTCTGCCCTCTGCTCTGCTCTGGTGAGACCTCACCTGGAGCCCTGCATCCAGCTCTGGGGTCCCCAGCATAAGAAGGACATGGAACTGTTGGAGTGGGTCCAGAGGAGGGCCACAAAAATGATCTGAGGGCTGGAGCACCTCTCTTATGAGGACAGGCTGAGAGAGTTCAGGTTGTTCAGCCTGGAGAAGAGAAGGCTGCGGGGGGACCTGATTGCGGCCTTTCAGTACTTAAAGAGGGCCTACAGGAAAGATGGGGACAAACTTTTTAGCAGGGCCTGTTGCAACAGGACAAGGGGTAATGGTTTCAAACCAGAAGAGGGTACATTTAAACTGGATATAAGGAAGAAGTTTTTTACAGTGAGGGTGGTGAAACACTGGAATGGGTTGCCCAGAGGAGGGGTGGCAGATGCCCCATCCCTGGAAACATTCGAGGTCAGACTGAATGGGACTCTGAGCAACCTGATCCAGTTGAAGATGTCCCTGCTCACTGCAGGGGCGTTGGACTAGATGACCCTTAAAGGTCCCTTCCAACCCAAACCATTCTATGAGTCTATGATTTTATACCAAAGAGACGATGCCATTTTAAGACTCCTGTTTTCAAACCAACATAATGAAAGCACTTTCTAAAAAAAAGAAAAAAAAACCCAAAACCCACACCCTGCAAGCAGTCTTGTCCAAATGTGGTCTGCCTCGGCCCTTTGTACTGGCTCCCACTCCGTATTGCAGCCCCTGTGTAACTCACCAGCTTCTTGACACACTCTCCCATGCACCACTGCAGCTGTCACACAGCTGTCACGGCAAAGGTGGTGATGAGCACCGGCTCACTTCGATGGAATCCACACCCTCCTCCAAAGCAGCAGAACCACAACTCCAGTGGGTTTTATTCAGTGCAGCCTGCCTTTCCCCCTTTCCTGTGTGCTGAGCAGGAGCACTTTCCACGTAAGCGTAAGAATGAAGGGGCAGAGAGCAGGGAAACTTTTCTCCAAGGCTCAGTATCTCAGTATCGCTTTAATAGGCGGTTTATCTGGGGACACACACGAGCACATGCTGTTTGGACCAAAGAGAAGTTGGTTGCTGTAAGCAGGGTGGGTGCACGTTCAATAACCCGAGAGCAAACCCCTCTGTCAAGAGCAGTGCCGGAGACACTTGCCTACCAGCAGGCACGAGAGCGGATCAGAAGGACACATTTTAACAGGGTGAGAAGATGCTAATGCGCCATTTCAATCCTGGCATCCCCACCGTGGCTGCCAGAAAGGAGCTGCCAGATGGGACTGTGGGGAATGCGTACAAATTACAAATTTTTCTGCTGATTATCCAGACAAGACCACCCATCCATTTCATCGGAGGCTTCGTGGCCGATGCTAGTGACTTGGAAAGTAAGGTCATACATCCTAAGCCATCCAGTCTGGCTTTTAGATTTTATAGCTTTTAATTTAGATTCTCTTGATTTAGATTCTCTTCCATCTTCCTCTCCTGCTGTGCTGGGAACTGTAATATATCACGGGCAGAAAACAGAAGTGAGGGGGAGGGCAGGAAGGGAAAAAGAACAACAAAACTACAAAAGTGGTCAGGTTGGCCAGAGCAGTCAACAACAAGAAGAATATAAAACGTCAGCAGTAAAGTAGAGGCCGAAGGGACTGGCAGGGTAGAAAAACCAGCAGTGGGACGTAGGGGTTTTCAGCAGAAGATAATCTTTAAAACAAGAAATCAAATCAAAGCATTGTCATAAAATACTCCTTCGTACAGAGAGTAACGCAACCCTCCAAACATGGGTGGAGAATAACATCTTCGCTCAAGCTATAGCTATAGTTACCCCCTCAGCTTTTCCACGAAGGGCAGAAAGGGAAGCTGAAGAGAACTGGCCAAATATTGGCAGTGAGTAGTAAGGCCACCCTGCCTTTTATCTATTGGCAAGGAAATGAACACACAGCAGAATACAGAGGATTTTTATCAGAAATTACTTTTTCAATACGGCTGTAATATCAAAAAAGGATAGATTTAAATTTTATAGCAGTAGAGACCGCATTACTAATCAAGCTGGTCACTCTCCAAGAAAATGCAGTAACCACATCCAGCAACCTTATTAATTGCCTGTGATGTTTTTCTTACAGCCCAAGCTCCTGGAGTCAGGTGATTGAGTGGAAGCTAAGATTATCATTTTAATGAGAGGAAAGGGAAAAAAGGGAATTAAAAATTAAACCTTATAATTGTGGAGAAGCATTTAGAGATGAGCAAAAGTTTCCAAGTAGAGAAGATTTAAAAAAAACCCCAAATGCATTACTATCTTTAAAATCTAATTGTTTTTTTTAAAATAAACGTCAGTGTTGTAAGACTAGATTTGACTGTCTGGATGTTACAACTCACTAATATGGTCAAACACAATTAAACTGTTTCTCTGGACTTCTTGCCAGCTTGACATTTCAGAGCATCCTGCACCAATCTTCAGTTTCAGTATTTGGATCCTCTGAATTAAAAGAAAACAGCAAGGACCAGTGCTCTATCCACCACCTCTCCCTACAGACCCTTAGATAAAGGATCACTCCAAACCAAATATTTTCTGTGAATAGTCCAAAGAAGAGAAATGAGGAAGATGGGATGTCTAAAAAAATTACCTGAGAGTACGAAGAGCAAGAACTGGCATTGCTTAGTCTGAAGAAAAAAGGGGATGTAGGACAACAGTCTTCAAATATATAAAGTCTGCTGTGGAGAAAAGTCAATTTTCTATGTTCATGGTGAACAGGGCAGTAAGTAACAGGCTTACATCACGGAGAAGAGAATTCCAGCTGGATAGCTGGAGACACTTTCTAATGATAAAAATAGCAAAGCCCTGAACAGGCTGACCATGAAGTCTTCAATATCAGAGGCTTTTCAGCATAGGTTAAACAAACACCTCCTGAGAATGACATTGGTACAGTTGATCCGCCTCAGGGCAAGGAGATGGGCGGCATGATCCTGGGAGGTCCCTCCAGCCTGAGCTGTCTGTGATTGCATGAATTGTTTATTAAAACAAAATTACGTACATTTTAGAAACTCTGTATTCTATTCTGCCATGTAATATGAAAGAAGCTCTGAATATGTTAGTTCGTGGGAGAAATTTCCTTTGCAAATAATTCCAGTTCATAAAAAAAAGAGGAATTTTCTAGTTTCCTTCTTTAAACTGTAGCAACAATATTTACTCGCTGGTCTCATTCCTGTAGCAAGGTGAAAGGCCTACAGAGCATTCCTTTTAATGAAAACAAGCTTAAAATGACTACTCCCTTCTTCTGTAATCTTTTGTCTGTTTTTCAAATCACTTGTGGACATCTTGCTCTCCCCTCAGATGGTATTCGTCCTCGCGGTGGTTGTACTGCAAGGGAAATCTTCCCTTTAGTTTCATTTCCACCTCTCTGCCATGCTGTGATAGAAAAAATATGTCCCACTTGCATATGTAGCTGACTTTCTCCCCCTCTCACACCTGAGAATTGATGACGCCTCTCCCTAAAACACTCTCTCTAGATTTTGCTTGCATGGACGTAGAGGAGTAAAATACAAGCAAATCATCCAGGCAGTGGTAAATGAGATTTCAGAATGGGAATATGCCACAGACTCATCCTCTTCCAAGGAGACAGTCAGGAAATGCCACAATACTCAAGCCCAGACAGTGATCTGCAATCGTGACTTGGTTTAGTACACGGGAGCGTTTGCCAGGAGTAGCATGAACTGATGGCACGAAGCAGCAAAACCGCTCAAAGTTGGCCAACTCTCCCTTTACGGGATTACCCCTCTCTTCCCCAAAACCTGACAAAGAAATGAATCTGAAAACTTCTCTCATTCAGAAGTTCAGCACAGCTCTGCAACATCACAGGGACTGTAACACAGTCTTTCTTCCACCGAGAAAGAAATGGAGGGCCCAGTGAATTCTCTCCATCCTGGCACACTGGTCTAGGCAAGTTTTCTTCCCAGAAGTGCCACCTTTCTTTTAAACACACTCATGATGAGCAGTAAGGGAGAAGGTGCTCCTGGACAATGTGTCAGACTGTCTGTGTCCCTACTGTCCCAGGCAAAGTTCTCGTGGGATCAGGTAGTGACAGCTGTCAATAAGACTGCCATCAAAATGTGGGTGGCATAAAGGGCCAAGGGACTAAAAAGAAAGGATATTTGGAGAAAAATAATTCTTTAATATAAGTAAGAAGATAAGATAAGGAGCAAAAAGTTGAAGCTGTTGTATTCCCCACCAGAGATATGAAATGGTAAATGCCAGCACCTTCACAAGTTCATAACAAATCTTAGTCTGGGAACAAACAGTTTGAAAGACAGTACTTAGAGGTTACAAAAAATATGGTATGATGTGTGAGGGATTATAAAAGCAGATCTCCCAGGCATCCACACTACCTCCCCAACCAGTCAGGATTATTTCCCACCGCTCACTAGTAATGTGTTGCACCTAGAACAAAAAAATTGTTTTGAATACAGTTATCTTTATGGTAGGGCTCCTGAACAGCTATGCTCGCAGGGGAAAGAGTGAAGAGATTTAAACAAATTAAGTGAGCAGAAACTATTATAGTGTTTTTAAATTGTTATTAAAGACTTCTGCATCCTACTGTAATGGGCACGTCTGATACCTGCGAGGCAGCTGCTGCTCTTTGGAGGACAGCATGTTTCGGACAAACGGCCTCTTGAGGGAATCTTGATAGAACAGACCTGAAACAGCTCTGTCGTGCCAAAGGCACCACACTGACCAGATAAACCTTAATGTTTTCAAAGAAATCATTGTATTCTTAGGTTGCTGAAGCATGCACTAAAAGTTTTCTGAGCAGGGTGTGCCCTTTTTGGCTCTAACAAGTTTTAGAGAGCCCCAAGGAAGGTCTCATGCCTTTCATTTCTATTTTTGTAGCCTTCTGATTAAAATACATGCCTGACCTAAGGAAGCAACTAAAAAAATCTTTCCCAATTAATGTCATCTGCTAGATCAGCAGGCATTACAGGTTATCAAATATTAAAAACAACCTTTTAGAAATGCTGAGTTGGCCTTATTAACCCTAGAGAATGAAGTATGTGTGGGTGAAAAGATTACTTCAGTGAAATAATGGGAGCTTGGCTTTGACTTCAAGTGATTTTCCCTGAAGCATCTCACCTCAGCATCCTTCCTTCACTGGCCAGGTACAGCACTGGTAGAGGTCACTGCTCTACCTCCTGAACTGTTTCAGCCTTTTTTTTACAGGCACTAGCTCTTGCAGTGAGACTGGTGGAAACAGAGGATGCAGAAGGGTGCTGCTGAGCCAATACCTAACTTTGGGGACAGTCAGTACGGTCACACAGGAAGGAGAAATGCAGCTTCATGGTCTGTTTTGCTGTTCTCCTATGTCCCTAGGTCTAGCTTCTTAAAAATCCCTCTGGGTTCTTCAAGCAGTTTTTCACGTCATCCTCATGCACAATAGCAAAATGCTACAAGTTGCGCAATATGGGAAAGCCAGAACGAGCCTCCTCTCTTCCTTTTCAGCAGCTTTGCCGTCTGCAGAACTGGAGGGGAAGGCGGGAGGGTTGCTCCCCCCTCTTGCTCTTGTTTTGCCCTAGGCCTCCCACAAGCTACCAACAAATATCAGATTGCTGGCTCAGCTGGAGCATTCACTAAACAAGAGATAAGGATTACTTACATAGGAACTGTAAACCCATCATCAAAATGCCTATAATTGCAGGAGAAACCAGCTGTCCAAAATGTGGAGCTCTCAGCTGAGTTTTGCCCACAAGCCACAGGACTCTTGCTTTTCACCTCCCCTCCTACTTGTTCAAAGAGAACAAAAAAATCCACCTTTAGCTCAATTAGTGGGGGCCAATTCCTCTGGTAGTCTTGTGTCTCCAAGTAAGAGAGCAAACATCTGCCAATTAACTACATAAAGACAAAATCCCAGATTGTGAAAGGCTTTCAAAGGTGATGCCCCTGGTACAAACCTTGCCTCCTTACCTATTGCTGCAGATAGTGCAGAGTACTTCGTCTCTCTCCTTTTGCTCTCTAGTTTGGCTTATCTAAGGTCCACCAGACACAGGCGCTTGCGAGGAGCTCTTCATTAGAAGCAGGGCTTTTGCCAGGGTACACAAATACAAGCACAGACGGAAGCTATCTTTTCCCCCATACTGCCTCATTGCACTATCCCTCTCTCCATACTCTACCTTGCTTTCTTTGCACCCAGCAGTGACCTAAACTGTTCAGCTATAAGAGCCGGACAAGTATTTCCAGCAACTCATAAAAGCCAAAGTCAGGCAACAGCCCTTGTGCTTCAGTATGTCAGGAGTGCTTGCTCTCAGTAGCACGCCAGCCCACCTAGGAGTAACAAGGAGTCATTTTTCATATACTTTCACAGAAAGGAGGATAAATGGAGGTTCACGCCTGATAAAGCAGCCATCTCAGCCTGTGATTGACTCATGACGGCTTCTTCAACCATGATAGCACGGTATTAAGGAATTCTATTTCTATGCCTCTGCCTCCTCCGCAGTTTCATTTTACATTTCAAGCTCAGAGTTTTATTATTTTTTCCTTCTTTAGCCATTATAAAAACTATGGATCATTTGTACCTCCTGAAGTCCCCAGTGACGGGCACAGTTTGTCCTGATTGATGTTGACTTTAAGTTGTTTTGCAGAAACTAAGGAAATGACAGACTATGAACAGAAAGGGCTAATTAAAAAGGGCAGAGAACCTGGAGGCTGCCAAGGGGGGCATTGGTCAGGTGAAAACTAAATCTCCAGGTTTGAAAACATGGACAGCTGGTTTATGCCTGACTTAGATAAGGGGCTAACAGACCACCAGTGCTATTAGCGAGCCAGGTTTCGCCTCCGCTCGTCTGAAAAAGAAAAGACATCGTTCCTGGCCAATGCTTCAGTCCTTGTGCCGTTCAAAGCAACAACCAACTGACAGAGCTGCCGTGCAGGTAAGCAAAGAGCAGAAAGCCATCCAGAAACAGCCAACATCCTCATACTGTATTGTATGCATCCATCATACGGCAAGATAAGAAATGAAAAAGCACACTTTGTGAGCTTGTGAACAAAAATAGACATTTGAGTTCAGTTATTACAGCTGTAGTGCCTCAGCTCTGTGCCTTTTTTTCCATACCACCCACGACACTTGGAACAGCTTCCAATTTCCTTTTTACCTAATGCCCTAAATCTCCGCAGAACCAATTTTCCCCTTGAAGCCTTCCTACATCTGCCAGATTTGGCCTAGTGTCTTTGCACCATTTCACGGCCAAATTGTTGTCCTGGTGCTGGTAAACTACCTGAAATAGGGCTGCATTCCCTCCAGTGTTGGTAAAGCGCTACATGCATTTATGTGGCGTTGTATGCAATAGGAATCTGAGAATGACTTCCCGCATTACATGCCATCCTATAGCACGCGCTCTCTAGATTTCGTTACAAAGAGCCCTAATCCTCACACAGTCATGCCTAAATCTGTCTGCTGCTACAGCTCTGACGCCAGCATGGCGATGAAGCAGCTGTGTGGGGGGGGAGTCCAAAAAAATGCAGCAAGCTTCTTTTTGTTCAACGTGCATTTTGTCTCCCTCATACTTATGTTACTTGCAGTAAAGCAAATAATTCATGGTCTCAAATATATATATGTTAATTTTGCTGTTAATGTTATTATTAATGTTTAATTAGTCTTTGCTCTGAAGATGAAAAACAGTGAAGCTCATAAGTTAGGCTCCTGCAATTACTGTGATTGCACTCACAAAACCAGCTAATTGCACTTGCAAATTACAACTTAGCTATTTGCACATGTACTTCCGCAGTCTGCCGGCACCACCATGATAACTGTGTAGAGAGCCTGGAAAAAAACTAGGGTGAATTACAGTAATTCTGCGGACCGTTATTGGGTCTTTATTTCACTACCTACACACTAGGGTTTTCTGATTCTGTTCCCGGGGCACAAGGGTTTTCAGACGATCGCATCCACGATGCATGTGAGACCTGGAGCTGTTCCCGGGTCTGCGAGCCCTGAGAGGCGCCATTGCCACGTCCCTCAGCCGACATGCACAGAGAGAGGTCTCCAGGTGAGGCGAAGGGCACGGGCCTTCCCTCCCCGCTGTCGGCTTTAAGGGCATTGCCTTCCTGCTCCCAGGTGTGAGAGCCAGCTGGCTCACCCCCTTCCGTGGTGCACCCACACCCACAGAGGGCTGCTGCCCCCCACCTTCTGCTTTCAATGTGCAACCGATCCCTAGCGTTGTGGTGGCCCAAAAGCTAGGTGTGGGCTGCACGAGTTTGGTGAAGCACAAAGCAAAGCTCTCAGACACATCCTCTGCAGAACTTTGTATCTTGGGCTAAATGGCTGTTGCAAAATAGTCTTTTCCACATACCCATTTATGCTTTTCAATCCTACATGGAGCACTCAGAAACCCCCACCATATCCTTTAGGGAGGTGGTGAACCCGAGGCAGCTTTGGCCCTTACCCCGCCAATCATGCCGTGCCCTCAGAAGAGAACTGAGCATTTGTACTGTGCACAGGTAGCACATCTAACAGCGCAGAGCTCCCCGACATCTCTGTCTGGCAACACTCAAACCCTTCACACTGTCGCAGTGATGCAGAAAGGACTAGACCTGTCCGTAGCCTCCCTGAAGCAGCACTGGGGAGAGCCTGCAGTGTCTCTGGCACAATTCGTTCCTATCTGACCCCTATTTCACAGGGCATTCATGTAAGAGTTAATGGTTGTTAATTTTTCCTGATGATTCCTTATGAAATGCGCATGACCTGGATGTCTGAAGGTAGCAGGAACACAAGGGTTGATCAAGACTCTTTTTCCTGATGAGCAGATTTCAATACGTCTATTTTGCAGCAGTCACGTTCTCTAACAGCAGTGGGGCCTTTGAATCCCTTCCCCTCCCCCTCACAAAATTAAACATTTGCTTGTTTTTCTAATCTTGCTATAGACAGCCTCCACAGGTCACACACAGAAATGAGGACGTGATACTAAAATCAATCTGCCCCGCATACTCATTTAAACAGAGGGGAAAAAACAGAGCCACAGAGCAGAACTGCAGGACTGGAATAAAAACCAATAAAGTGCCCCTTCTCTAATTTCTCTGAAGGTCTTTCTAGAGTTTTATTCCCAACAGTGCTCCTTAGATGCCTCGGTTTGCCTGCAGAAACGCTTGATATTTCTGTAGTGCAAATCAAAGTGAATTAAACATTAAAGCACTGTGATAGCATAGCAGGTCTGCTACAGGAGCAAAACTGGTTAACACGGCACTGAAGTTTATGAAGCAGTGGACTGGACTTTCCCCCTCCTCCTCCTCCTCCTCCTTCCTCAGATGTATTTACTTATTTATTAGTCCATTCATGCATCCTTCAGCGCAAAGCAGAGAAATCTTCTTCCAGTATAACTCGCAAGTTATATTGGTCTGGCACTTTGAATTTTCTGCATATTGCATGACACAGTCACACGCACACAAGCCGTGGGACAGGCTGCATTCTGGAGTGTGCTCGCAGACGGTGCTTTCCAACACTCCCTCATTAAAAGGCAGCGCATTAACCAAAGGATCCCAAACACTCCTCAGACGAGGAATTCCCCTTCTTTTAATGGAAGGCTAAGGGGTGCACGGACACCTACTGCCTGAACACCATTACCACCAATCTTCTTCCTTCACGGGGTATAAAAAGCATCAAAGAGATGTCTTATTCACAGGTGAGACCCTGGAGCACCTTGCACTGACTCCCGTTCTCTCATCTGACTCACAAGAGGGGCTGGCAAACCGACCAGAGATGGCAAGCTCTTCTCTGCAGTCAGCTTTCTGCTCAGCTCCTTCCCCTTCCTCTTGACCATACACACTCCCTGCTTGCTCTCCCTTGGCCAGCCCTGCAAGATTATAAAATGAGAGAGAAGCCAAGAACTTGTGAACACCAAGGGGAGTAGGCACTCGCGCAGGTACCCAAGGGTCTACAGAAACCGACTCCACATTCAGAAGAAGGGTTTGGCATCTGCATTAAGAGATCCAGGAAATCAAACACAACCACAAGAAAAGCTAGAGCTCAAGGAAAGAAATGAATGAAGTAATTCAGAGGAGCACGCTAGAGAACCAACAAAGAGAATTAATTCTTAAGGCCAACTAAAGGGAGAGACTCTAGCCAGGGCCTTGACTTCCATATAGTAGAAATCTGCACTTCAAATTAAGCCCAGAGGAAGTTTATCCACTGGAGCTGAATAATGAAACCATCATTCAAAATGATTTCATGTAACTTTCGTGGTTGGTCGGTTACTTTTTTTTTTTTTTCAAGAGAGAAGCTGCAAGGCAGTTTAAAGCTCAACTGTATTAAGGTTCATGGGGGCTAGGTCATCTGGAGAGGCTCTGGTTCCCCCTGGGCGTTTCGATGATGCTGACTCCCCTCCCACACATTTCTGTTTCCCTCTCTCAGCATGTCACATCCATGGCTATCAAGCCCTGACCACCGAGGGCCAAGCAGGTGAACATGATTCAGATTCCATCTTTATTCTCTTTAGTAATATTTAGCAGGTTCTCTAAATATGCTTTTGATTAATTATTATGCTGGACAAAAAGTTCAAAGCCTCCTTCAGCACTGGTGAATCCACTCCTTGCGCTGTTTTCAAACTGCAGACATAAATTTCACAGCTAACTTTACTTCAGAAGGATGATTTTGCATAATCTGAGATGCTCTAAATCTCCATTATGCTCCCCCCACCAATGCAAAGAAGAGATGCAACATGTATATGTATCTGGGGTCATCGTCAGCTGAACACCTCAGTCAAATAACATTCAGCCATGTTCCTGAAGAGAGGGCAGAGTACTCATACACAGATCCCCACTCTCACTAGAATCAGACTGAAAATATACTATTTTAACACACGGCCACAAGGGAAAGGAGAGGTGGGGGAGAGGACATACAAATATCCCAGGTCAGAGTTTCTTTTTATTTCAACAGATAACATACAGAACTGCAGAGGCAACAAGCCAGAAAGCTCATACATAACCTTGCTCAGAAACTGGCAGATCACGTTCCTTTTTTCCCCAATTATTATTAGTTTGAGGAGGAAGTATTGTGGAGAGCCTGCGCTGAGGAAAACGAGCATCAAATGTGTTATAGCAGCTATACTAATGCGAAGACAGGATGACATTTTATGTCTTAAGTTCATCTATTCTCTTTCAAATATTCTGCATGCATTCTCCCTCCACCTTCACTTTTCTTTGAGAGCATGGTCACAGCAAGTATGCACGATCAATTATTTATTAAAATCCTTGGATGCTTCTGCTCTGATTTCTGACTATAAACATGAATGTGCCTAGTCAAGATGAATGGGTGCATCATTGATTCAAACAACTGCTTCTTTGATTGATATTCAGCTTAAATGGCCTTCACTGCCTACTTATTTTGTCTCACATTAAGCACCCAAACTCCCCACTAATGCCAGGGCCCCTTTGACATAGGTATTAGCCAATATCTATGAAAAGACTACCCCTCCCCTAAGAGTTTCATAATATAAACGCCCATGAAAAGCAGAGCTACAAAGAGGTGAACCAGCCTGCTTGCCACCACAGAGCAGGCTACTAGCCAGGCACAGAATCTGTAATCTGTATCTCCTGCCTCTCAACAGGGATGGTGGCATCTTGCCACATTGCTGCAAGCTCTGCCATAGCTTTCACCAATACTGCTAGTGATTCAGGTTAACCCAGTGAGGCTGGCTCTTCTCTACTGCATATGAGAAGCTGGAGCTCTATTAAATACTCTCTTACTATTTCTTTCTCCCTCTCACTGGTTGGCATTATCCCTCAAGAAAAAGACAACTATGTTCTATTTGCTTAAACACGGGATACGAAAATACAGAAAAAGTGTATGTATAGAGATTTGAGGAGAGCTTGTTTAAGCCAGTATATTATCAATCTAGGTATTTAACTTTGTTTCTGAAGTGTTCTCTCTCTGAATGAAGGTTTTTATTGACAGGAAATGTTTGGCTATTTTCCCCTTAAAATGAATTCTGAGAAAAGCCCGTATAGTCCTCTGGTAAACTGCTGATTTAGAGAGTAACAAGAGGATAATAATAATTTGTCACTTCCCTCTCTCAAGAAAAAACAGTAAAAAAGCAAGTATCTCCATTCCCCAAGATACCCATGTCTGTGGTGTGGCTAGTCCCCTCTTTTCACCCCTGTAATCATTGCCCTTCTCAGCAGAGTCAAGGACATGAATTTTTATTAAGCGCATTTCAAAAGGCCTCTAGATGTCCTACCCTCCTGAAGGGCAGCAGCTCCCTGCACACATGAAATTTCTGTTGAAGTTCAGTACCAGCTACAGGGTTTTGTGCCATTTATATGCCTGCACCGGGACCTACCTCTTTTTTATCCCTCGGGGAGCACGCCAGGTTTCATACTCTTTCCTTACTGCGTTCCTCTTCCCTTCCGTTGCTAGCATCCTAACCTGCCACGCCAGGCTCCAAGAATACCTGGCTGCTTTCATTTGCAGCAGTAATGCTTCATTGCACATTACAGCACGTGCAGTTGACCAGAACTAGATGGACTTCCACAGACCGAAGCTCTCCATAGGTAAATAGTGGAAAAGCACCAAGAACAACTCAGGCCCACCTTTATCTCAGACAGGATCTGTTTTGCACTGTAGCTGTGGCATAGGTTTGAGTGTAAGATGTCTTACCCTGTTTATTTTCAGGAATTACCCAGCTATAAGGAATTTTATACTGGGAAAATCTAGCTTAATCATGGACCACATGAAAGCATCTGGTTAATGCAGCAAAGGCCACATTTTGCTGTCAGTAGTGCAGATACCCAGTGCAGAGGGACAGAAACATCAGAAGTCTCATTTAAATTGCCCTCTAGAGAAAACTCCCCAAACCTGTTATTTAGCAACAGCATAACTGTGACAGATATACAAAGCACACTCCATATTACTGAATTACATGAGCTAATGGAAATGATTTGCAGGAGTGATGGTGGAACTGTTTGTTCCATTGACTGGTACAGTCTTTGCCACCCTGGCTTTCAAATGGTGCAACTCGCATTTAAAGATACAAATACAACGATAAAGGGGACTAGATACACAAGGACCCCTACGGCAGGGTTTTATGATTACAATGAGAAACAGGAAATAGTTTGGTAGGGACAAATCTGGGAGAGAGCAGAGGGAGAGTTTTAAATTACATGCACACTCTTTTCAGGGATGCAGACCTTTTAAAAGCACATTTCTAGCCTTCCGTTATCGAAAACCTTTTAAAATATTCAGACATGTTTAAAAAAAATACAAAGCCCAATGAATGAGGTATGGCATTTCAGCTGTCTGAAAGACATGACTGCAGAGTGAAGCCTAGGGGAGGAGAAGAGACTTTAAGCTTCACTGACATATACTCCATATAAAAGGCATGCTAGGCAGACTTTTTGGGTCAGTGGTAATCAGCAAGAACATTAAAGCCGAGCTGTACCATAACCATGGAAAAAAACCCCAACCCTCCCTTTTATTCTCTAACAGCAAAAGCAGTCACAATGGCTGTGGTGAGCAGCCAAGTGAGGGGCCACTTACTCTCCAGCCCTGTCCTACTGAAGCCAACAGTGCTACAACAACTACGCCAGCGAGTGAAGTCGCCTTGCCAGAGCCCCCAGACACCAGCATGTTCCTCAGCTGCGTAGGCACGCCCTGGTTCTGCACCACCTGGTTAGGAGACAGCTGAAGCAGAGATGGATCTAATGAAAATGTTCCTCCTCACCAAAAGCATGCCGGTGAATGTAAAAGGGTGCTGATGATCGGGACTGAACAAACGACCCCCTGCCTTGCACACTAAGGAAAGCTGTTGGATGTCTGAGGTCCTTGGTGTCGCTAAATGGCACCCCCTGCTCAGGTTTGTATTCTTTTCTCCTCGCTCTGTTTGAAATTCCTCAGCTGTTAAAAACAGGAGTGTCTTGCTGGCTGTGAAGTCATTCCAATCCCAGATTTCACTTCCTGTTAAAACAGCACACGATGATAAGAAGCAGGTCCTAATTTTACTCCAGCAAAGATTTTTCCCTCAAATTAATCATTCACTCTATAAGCAATCAAATTGAAATCTATATACAGCACTTGGATAGATACTGCACTTGAGTATATGTAAGTAGGCTCCAGTGCTAGATGGTCTGCTGTTTGAATGGGATTTCAATTACCTTATGATCAGTTGGAAATCTGACTTGGATGACACAGGTCCCTTTCCCAAATTTAAAACATACAACTTTAAAATGACCTTCATTCCTTCAAAGTAGACCCCAAATAACTAGACAGAGCCTCTTCAGAGGTTGTTCTTAGGTGTGGCTGGCTTAAGGAAGGTTTATATCTCTGTGAAAATCACATTAAGAAACAAAATCAGAACTTCACCATGAGTAAGGCCGAACAGAGGCTATCAAACACTGTTCAGCAACACACACGTCCCTGAAAAGAGTTTGGATACTCCCTCCTCCTGCTTAGCCCCCTCTGATGCCTGACTGCCTCATCACTCAGTGCCACCTTAGTCAACAGGGGTGCTTGACGGGCCCAAAGCAAATTTGATTTTAAAGATTATTGACAGCAAGTCTCAGGAGGAGAATCGGCAGAAAACTTCATGAAGGTCTCCCTTGTGGAAAATCCTTGAAATCTTCCATCACGCGGTGAGGACTGGCTCCCACTGAGTACCCAAAAAGGCTGGCTCCAAACCCTGCAAAGACCTTGCAAGGCCACCTCGCATGTAGAGTCACAACTTGTGTCTCCCCCGAAGCCATCTGACAGGATGATGCTACAAGTGTGGATATTTGCCTGCTTGTACCGCGGTCTTCATGATGGGCACGGCTACTTTTAGGAGGGAGGCAAGGAAGCAGTCACCTGGCACTCGGTGTGTGGGGAAACATCCAGGCAGAAAAACACATTTAGCATGTACCTGGAGCTCCCACAACTCAAATTCTAATAGCACAGGCTCAAAATACAGAAAAGGAACATGGAAAATAACAGGAGAGAAAGCCAGTGCTTTGCCTCAATGAAAGCATTTCCTAACTTTTAAGGAATGATAAAATGACCTACGCGCACTGCAGTTAATGAACACCTTTCCTTTCCTCTGTTCCTGGAGACAGAAAGCCTGCACACCATCGCAACAACATTACAGGTCTCATTTTGTGTGTGTTGTGAGCATTGCTATGTAAGGTTAATTGCCATTCCGTCCTGGAAGTGCTCCGTGTTTTGGGAAGCTACCGGCTGGTATTTGTTACCCATCAGGACCAAGGTGTCAAGCACATGTTGCTGCTTCTTGAGCAAGTAAAGAGGCTCTTGCTGTCATAGAAGCAAATTAGCAGCTTTCCCAGGAGTGTTTTTACAGGACACCAGCTCAATATTTAAAAAAAATAAAAATAAGTCAAGGATTATGTATGATGAACAGCTGGAGAATGTTAAACATATTTTACTTTAGGTTTGGCAGAGTTTAGTAAATCATGATTTAATCACACTCCCAGGCCATCACTGTAAGTGAACTCTGGAAATGCTCAATAAGACATAAAGAAAGGATAAACAGAAGAATGGAAAAGACATTTTGCCAGGAAGGAGATAGCCATTTGTTACTTAGCTTTGGAGCGAAACAAACGTGAAGAAGTCTCAGAAAGGAGAGATGAGAAGGGAGGTGAAAGAACACCATGTCACCTTCCTCCCTGAATTGTGGGCATGCTTCAGCTGCAAACCCGTCTTGGACCTCTGGAGGGGTGTCCCCACCCCATGCACGTCCAGGCACACGCACGCACACACGCGCGCACACACGCAGAGCTGTAGGCTCCAGAATGCCTTAATGTGCACTGCCCATTCCTTACTGCAGTAAGACTTCAACGTCAGGAAACGCTGCCAGCTTTTTCAATCAGCCAGGCAATGCATAAGCCCAGATAAATTAAAATTAGTTCCATGCAAGTTTTGAGGAATACTGTCATATGCTTTACTGAAGATTAAGGGACAAGTCGGTGAAAGCTGACTTCGGTGGCACAAGGTTTAGCTGTCTGAACACTGCATTCACCTTATTCAGGCAATTTTAATAGTCATTATAACTAAGCCAGTGCTCTGATTTATTCTTTATTAACACCACTCACTCATTTTTTGTGGTTTCATTACCTCCTAGAAGCCAGAGGTTTATAGGTTCTGGGCCAAATTCAGAAGCAAGGCTTGTAAAAATGATCTAAATTATACTTGGGTAAATTACTACAAGATCTTCTTAACTCCAAAAGAAACAGGAAAACAAAATGTTGAACTGGAGGTGAAAGTGATTGTGATTCATTGCATAAGCCACACCATCTTCTGCCCTCCTATTAACTGCTTGAGTGAACCAAAGAATACAAGAAGATCCATACTAGGTCAGACCAACAGTCTGTCCAGCTCAGCACCCTGTATCCAGTCCTGTGAGTAGGCTTCTAGGACATCATATTACAGGACATCATAGTACACAGGACTGCAAGACAGAAGCTTGCTCCATCCACTCCACACACATCTGACGTGGCAGCACCTCCCAAAAAATAAGCAGTGGCACCAGCAGTTGACCAAGGCAATGTACCCCAGAACATGCCATGACTCTTCTCCAGAGGACCCTGTTTCCATCAACGGGGCCCTCTGGGATTTCCTGGAGCAGAGCAGATACCCCTGTATTTATCAGCGCTCAGTAAATCTCCCTTCCATTAGTGGATCTGGTTGCTTTAGATTCCATGTATCTTTTTAGTATCCCAAAAGTTGAGGTGAGGAGCTCCCCCGTTGCTCAAGGACCGACCTCACTTAGTTTTGAACTTATCACTTGCTAGTTTGCTTTTACGTCCCCAGCATCTCTCAACTGTACCCAACTCTTCCAGTTTCTTGGCAACAAACTATAGTAAACCAGGGTTCCATTCAGCTGCTTAATAGTGTAAATTTTACGCAGCTTTAAGTTCAACCTTTCCTCCTTAATTTTTTTTAGTATTATTTTACAATAAAATAGCATAAAAATTAAGAATTCATTTTCTGAATCTATTTTTCCACATACTTGTGATTTTTTACATCATAAATGTTCACAATGTGATGTAAACATTTTAAAACCTTGTTGTTTCCTATTCTTCATGTCTTAGGTTTTTAAAAGAACTTCACAAAAAATTTTGGAGTTTTCAGTAATAAAATGTCCACTCTAATTGTCCAACTCTTTTTCCCTACTTACTACATGTCTTCCCGTTCTTTGTGAAATCACCGCTTCCAAACTGTACTGATGTAAGTGAAGGAAGAAAACCTTACCTAGTGTCTTTTCATTCACTCTGCTGCCCTGAAACAAACTCTTCTCCCTTGCTTAATCACACGCATGTTAGAAAGGAGAAGAAAGTTATACAAAATTTTACAATACAAAGAAGTTTGCCAAGCATTCTGCTTTAAAGGATAGCATGAGACCAAGTGGAAAACTTCGGTTCTTACCAACACAGCTAAAGCTCCTAGCAAGAAGCTAGATCGTCTTCAAGTAGTTTTATAAAACATTCATGCACAGCTGCTTGATTACTTCTAATGGTTTGGCCAGAAAGATTGTTCTAAAAAAACATAGAAGTGAAATCTTGAGGACTTTCTTACCTATGTGAGAATGGTATTTTTTCAAGCTTACTCTTTTTGAACATCTAGACTTCACAACTTCCAAAGAAAGATGGCACAGTGAAACCAGGCAAGGAGGTCCACACAAGCACAGTTCATTACTAATGGTGACTGCAGATGGGCCATGCTTTGAAACTCAGATACTTGGAACTTAAATACAAGGAGCTCACAAGACAGTTGTGATGGACTTGCACATTAGCAGTGTAACAAAAATAGCACGTTTGCCAAATATTATCCATTTTGCCCCATGGAAATGCAGGTTTCTAAAAATGAATAATCAAATGAACAATTTTAACATGCAGTCAATTTGTCTGGTCTTGGGACTACTTGTGCTGAGTTAGATTCCTGCTATGAACTGGCTGGGTTTCTGGAAGAAAGGTATTAAAGACTGTGGTAGAAGTCAATCCTTTTCATTTAAGCATGTTGTAAAGGCTGCTGCCAGCCGCATCATCTTTTCAGAAGGGAAAACTGGGAAAAAAACACAATAAAGAAAGGAAAAGGCACAAATTGCAGCCCCCATGTTAATCATGCTTTGGACAGTGGTGGCAACCAGGCTGAAACACAAACAGTCTTAATTCAGAATTAAGTCAGCTTTTCACTTCAGAATATACATACTTCAAAAATCAGCGTGCTTACAAATTGTCAGGACCTAAATATGATACTTCCTGCCATTGTAGGCACTAAGCAAATGGCTTCAGTTCGGATACATAAGCAGAGGCAGCGTGTACTGAAGCCTTTCCTCCCAGCCCTGAGGCTTGTGGGGGCTGCAGGAGCCCCTGGACATAGAAGATGACTTCAATGGGCAGCTCTATCCCCACCACATCCAAAGCTCGGTACTAGAGGCCCATGCCACCCGACAGTAACAACGGCCCTTGTGGGACCGCTCCTTAAATCCTTCTGTGCGGACAATGGTCAAAAGGGCATCCCCGCCAAAATCAATGGTAAACCCCCCACCGGAGGCCGGTGAGGCCAGGACATCACCCGGGGCGCCTGGTGGGAGCCAAGACAGCAGTACCATGGCTTCAGCCACCTCAGAGAAAGCAGGAGACGCCAAAAAAACAATTGAAAATGAAACCAAAAGGGGGATTTTTGCTGTGAGGTCTTAAATTAAAAGAAAACTCCTTAAGAGAGTGATAAATATCATTTGCAGCTTTTATCTAAGCATCAGCTCAAAGTATTTCCTTCTTTTCTAATTAAAATAGGGGTTTGAGTGCCAGAACAATGATCTCTAGTCAAAGACTCTCACAGATGGAGGGATCACACCAACTCATTTCCTACTTAAACAATGAAATCAAACCAAGGTTTGGGAGACCAGCGTTTGTTGCTATTATTTGAGCTGGCACCATGCGCACTCTGCAGTACTTTGATGTGGCTGCCTTAGGCAGCTCGTAACAGGAGTAATAATATGGTAAAATATAAACAATCCCAGTTAGCAGTTTGGGAAAGGAGGAAAAAAAAAAAAACCAAAACCAAAAAACAAATCCCAAAACAGAGCCCCTGCTTTTGCAGCAAGAACCAGCATACTGCTTTCTCCACTTGCAGGGTCCGGTAAAACCAACCCCAAATTTTAATAGTGCCAAGTCTGTGCTCCTGAATGTGGTGGAAGGGGAGATCGGTGCCAGCACAGAGACCCCCCCTGAGCCAGGCAGCCGTTGGTGTGGGGCAGCCCCATCCCTGGGCACCCCCCTGGGGACAGGGGCAGGCCAAGGCCAGGCTGGGATTTGGGCCCACGGGTAGGCCCGGCCCAACAGGGCCCGTGGCTGGGCAGGGCAGGACTGTGGGGAGCTGGGGACCGGCCCTGCTGCGGCCTGGCAGGTCCTGGGGGGCTGACATGGGGTCCTGGGCAGGGTGGGTGGAGCCCCAGGGGGCTGGGCAGGGCCAGGGGTGCCCTAAGGGCCCTGGCACTGGGACTGCACAGGTCAAACCCAAGATGGACGCTCTCATACCCCAGAGGTGCCCCAAGCATCCCCCGACTGGCATTTAAAGGGCTCTCCGGCTGGCATGGGGGCTATAAAAATTTTCAATTGCCAATGAAAGTGATACTCCTGAAAAAAATGTAAGTGCTGAGGAGATATTGCTCACTTTCCAATGAACCCCTGCCACACAGGGGTAGAATCATAGGATCATAGAATCGTTTAGGTTGTTAAAAACCGTTAAGATCATCAAGTCCAACCGTTAGCCTAACCCTGCCATCCCACCACTAAACCATGTCCCTTAGCACCTCGTCTACCGCGTAGATAATTTTTAAACTCATTTAATGCTTTTCAAGTGCACGTTGCAATGAAAGTGAAAAAAAGTGGGCACTGGAAAGAGCAGCAGAGGACACCTGATGGCAGATAAACCCACACTTCCTGTGCCGTGTGACCAGCCCAGCATCCATCCTCTTAAACCGAATGGCAAGCAAAACACAAGTGCTGACCACTCAGGAGTACCACTATTTTTCTGATTCTGCACCAGTCCCCTTTTCCCTCCTCGCGTTTCCTCCTTCCATTACCGTCCTGATCCAGTGCTTCCTGCTCCTGCTTTTAATGGCCTTCAGTCAGACTTGACAAACCTGAAGGCTCTACTGTTACAAGCAAACCCCACCAAGTAAAGAATTCCCATCACGAGATGCAATGGGCATGGGGAGGCATGGCCGGCAATGCTCCGAGACAGGCCTGCCATAGCTGAGCTGAACCTGGAAGTGGAACAGAATGACTAAAATCACAGAAATCCCAGTTTTTCAAGGGAAGACGTAGCCTAATCTTGAGATGGGAGGGCAAAACTGACTTTGTTTTAATAACTGCAGTTCTGCTGGGGACAAAAAAAAAAGCAGCACATGTCACAAAAGTAGAATAAAGTTAATGTTATTAATGCTAAGAAGCAGAGGGCTCCACTGAATCCAAAGCGGTTATTGTTCTTCTACTATAAATCGCTGTGCTAAAAGCCTTTTGTATTTTAACGCCTGAAGCCAAGCTCACAAGCCTTAAGATTCATTAGATCAAAGGAAATGGTTTCTAGAAAAACAGACAGATTTAAGGACATACCCAAACATATCTAGAAGTAATTTTTTATCTAGCAAAACCAGACGGTATTCCCCACTTCCTTTATCACATTATTTCCAGATAGATAATATGCATGATATGAAATGCTGGTCATAAAATTTTCAACCTCTGAATCATAAAATGAAGAGTGGTTTTGAATAAGACTATTCAGTAGCTTAAGAGTTTGCAAGCTTTAAAGAAGAGTGTTTGGGAAAAAAAAAAAAAAAAAAGAAAAAAAGATGATGGCTCCCTAGCATTTATCCAGGTTCCCCTCATTTAGAAATGAGTTAGCAGGAAGAATGTCAAGAGAAAAACATCTAACTACTGTCATATGCATTGGCCAATTTTGAAAGAAAAATATCTCAATTCAACCAATTTTAACTGTTATTCTTCTACAATTTTTCACTTTCTTTGCAAAAATAGAAGGTACTATCACTGCAAGGTATCACTACCACTTCCAGATTAAACAGCAGAATCTACCAAGATCTCATCCATAAAAACAGTGAAGAAAAACCATGGAAGTACAAAGTGAATGCAGCAGCAAAAATCCTTTCTCAGGATGGAAAACTGCTTCTTTACTGCACTGACAGAAAACATGGCAAAATATGAAATATGCCTGTCAGGAAGTCTAGACAGACAACCTACCATTTATTTAAAGGGATACCATATGCTAACCTCTGTCCATTACTGCCAAGTCCAAGTATTCGAAGACCAATAGTCAAATCCCTTTGGCTCCTAAACCAGACTCTGCATACATATCAATTAGACAGAAGTACCAGAACTGCATGTGTTGTTTTTTAAAGGGTAGTTTAGTACTTTTCATTTATCTTCAGGGCTGTGAACCTCTAGAGTTCAAAATACTAATGTTTACAACCGGACAAGGTAGTAACTTGCTTCTTTTTAAACAGGGAGAGCTGATGCTGAAATGAACATATGACTCTAGGTTTTGGCAGTCTAAGACGGTCAATAAAATCACAGAAGTTGGCAACACTGCCTACACTGTCAGCAAGCCATGAACCAAGGGCGACGGTTCATCTACCATTTACAAGGTCCCCTTCCATCAATGTTTTTCCGAACAGCTACTAACAGCATCTCTCAAACAGTATAGCCTATGCTAGCACAAAGCTAAAAAGATTCATAAAATAGCTGCTAATTGCATTCAGGGGCAGCAACATTGTAACAAATAAGAGGACAAAATGCTTTAGCTTCATTTGCACACAGCAAAGTGCGCACAGCACACTACATTTCTCTCATGCACAGCTTTCACTTAAAGGCAATGAAGGCCTTACAGACTACCCTTGGTTTCCACGTTTCTCTCATTCCCATCTTTCTGAGGCCACAACCCATTCCTAGGGTACCCACTTTTCCCCCATGTCACGCAGTGACAAAGGGTCAGAAAACAATCAAACTGTAATTTCAATGCAGATGAGGCAAGCAGTAGGATTACATGCTTCTTTTTTACTGCAAAGCAATCTCTCTTAATGCCTCAGTCTTTTGAGCACAAAACTCTTTCTCTGCTTGCAAAAGAAAACAAACATACAAAAAAACCCCAAAAGGGGGGTCATACCCTAGGTGCAGAAACTTTTGGGACTGTGCCACAACTTTTGGAGCAGCCATACGGGTTAGCTATGCCTGTCCAACAACAGCAGCAGAGCTCTCAAGCATCTTCCTTCCCAACAAGTGGAAAAGCCCTGGGTCATGTCATGCAAAAGAAGGTGCATCCCAGAGACTATGTCACTTGTTGGGAGAGGTGTCCCAGCCCGTGGCTCTGGCCTGCTGCTGAGCAGACATGTTTCACGTTAGAAGTCTCCAGTGAGGTGGCATAACCCCAGCTGCACCACAGCAATCCCCTTTCTGCTGCTTCTCACCAGACCCAGCTGCTTCCAGGGCATATGGTCAGTCACAAGACACTAGTGAAATATGTACGAAATACAGGCCTGGCTGCTACGAAGCAGCAGGCAGAAGTCAAGCGTGAGGGCTCAATGGAAGATAAGTACCAGTCTGCTCCAAGCTATGCAGAAATCACACAGTGCTCTCAAACCACACTTTCCAAAGCCAGGGTATTCAGGCTTTCTCTAAAGCAAAGACATTTGTAGCTAGGAATTCCATATCCAGCAGCACTGTCCTTGGGGTAAAAAACCAAGATAAACATGGTCCCTTCACCAAGCCTGGAGGAGGTAACAAGGTGTTACACACACAACAGTAGAACAAGATATACTGGGAGGTAGTGTGGGACCAGTAAGTTTGATGTTCTCATTCCTAAGCTGGATGACCTTAGCCATGCACATGGTACACAAAGGAGAAAAGTTAGCACCAGTTTTCTCAGCAGTCCAATACAAAACCGTAACCACGCTATCCTTTAAGAAGAAATGTCATCCAAAGGGGCCAGCTTCTAGAAAATGATGGCTACCCACACCAAACATATACAGGCCTGTGCTGACAGGCTGCCACAGAGCTTCCAAACTCCACAGCAGCTCAGTTCGAAGTCCTAGCCTGGCTTTAGGCCTGCACAAGGATGCAGCCCCACTCCCCATGCTCGTTATCGTACTCCAAAACTGCCCACCAGCCTTCCTCAGTTACAAACATTTGCAGACATTATCCTCGCTCCCCCATCACTGCTGCATGCAGCCTAACCATCTCCCAAGCAAAGTTACCCTTTGAGGGCAAACATCACCTTCTGAAAAGGCCCTCCCAAGCATCTCCTGTCATCAGAATGAGAAATCCACAGGCGCTGGTGACTGACTGCCCGTTGGGAGCTCTTCTGCCATGGGACACGTGGTCTCATAGAGGAGTTCAGGCCATTCAGGCTCTATGCAAGCAATTCCTAGCTGTGTACTGCAGCAAGTGGCCACGTTAACATTGCTCACAGCACTTTTGCCTCCATGCCAAATTGGGGCAGACACTTTCTCCCTTGCAGTATCTCCCCAAATGTTTCAAAAGGCAGGTCACACTTAAGGAAACCCCCAGCAGAGCCAGAACCCCACTTCATCAACACAGGGACAAGAATACAACTGTGAAAGAGTTAATCCTCCCAATGTGGCTATTTTCCTTCATTTTACCTTAGCTTAAGTGGGGTAAAAGCAGGTAATTCTGCAGCACAGAAATATGCTAAGCCAAGTCTATAAGGACTAAAGCATTTTTATCTGCAAATCATCCATTCCACAAAAAGTGGGTTTTTTCCACATGCTTACAGTTAAGGTGATTTGTTTGAGCTTAGTTGTTTTGTTTTGGTTTTACCATGAAAAATGGAAAGTTGTAAAACTGAAGGTTTAGGAAAGCATTTATATGAAATAAAGTATCCCACACTGTTTTAATTTTCTTGCTGACATTCACATGGGTTCCTCGCAGCACGTTTGTCAGACATTGCCCTTTACATTAAGACTTTGGCAAGCATGATAAAATACAAACACAGGCTCTTTAAAACCATATTCACAGCACAAATTTACAGTTATGGCACTTAATATAATTAATATAGAGGACAGCAACAGCAGGGTGCGTATATTCCATGTTTTCTTCAGTTGCTGAAATTGTAGCAAGAGAATGTGATTTTGAAAGGCTGAGGGTACAGATGTAAACATTAGCTCCTTTGACACTGGAGGAGGCTGGTACCTACTAACTGAGCTGGTAAGACTCAGTAAGAAAAGAAGTAAAATGAAACAAGTAGCTCAGTTTCTCAAGAAAAGAAAGATAACACTGTTCCCAAGCTCAGTAGCACTGATTAGCAGAATATACCCTCATTTACTGCTACTGTATAGTCTAGGCATACATAGGCAAGTTCCATAATTAGTGTCCTCTGTTACAAGGATAGAGTGTACATTCATGCCAGAATGGAGGGAAGAAGAAGAAGGGTGGGCAAAGATACTTTTTTTTCCATATAAAAGAAGCTACTGTGTTTCCGTGGCTCTCTGCAGGCGTGGTCTGTAGGTGGCCATTGAAACAACAAAGGAAGTTCAAGGGTTCAAAACAGATTTCTGCTGCTTAATACCCAGAAATCTGCATTTTTAAACTCAGTGTCCCTGCTGTGCAATTATGTATGAATTTAAGACTAGTCATTTTCTTACAAGAGGCTGTGTTGTGCAAGTGGGAGACAAAATCAGGTCACTCAATCATGAGGAGTAAATTTCCCCCACCAGCCGTTGTACTCCAAAGAGAGACAAAGAGGGAAAGGCAGATTTTATTCCCTCCTCAGACTAGTTCAATTTCTAATCATATCCTTCGGAGTTTTAAATACCCCTTCCCCTTCCCTTCAGACCCAGGGACTAACATGGGAACCTAATTAAACCTTAAGCAGTGTCGTGTAAAGACCGACACTGTGTTGAGATTTGACTGAAAGAAAAGATCAGCCAAGGCTGCCTCCATAAAATATACATCCCCTGTTTAAAGCAAGGCACCTGCCCTCTCTGAGACTTCTGAGTCTATTCCAATCTCCCTCTCTTTGTCTCATTTGCCTTTGAACACTTCATTTAAAGTTGTTTCTTTCCTGTGAGACATTTTACATATCCACTCAGCGTGTTCACAATGGTCCATACGCATTGGAGGTCATGCCCTTCCAGAGCAAAAAGCCTAGAGAAGCGACTAATCCAAATTGCTGTGCTTTGCCCCATTCCTCACCCTAGGACCCCTCAAACTGTCAACAGAAATTCCTCCAATTTCACCATGGCTTTGCACGGGCAAGAGAATCCACGGCAGCAAAGCCTGACCCAGCATGCAGCCTCCCTCACCCACCACCCCGTGATGAACGTCCACACACAGAGAACATGAATATTTTACAACTCTCCAGAGAAAAAACAACCTATGTCCCGGTGTTGGGCCAGAATTCAGTATTAGTGAACATCTCTGAGACAAAATTTCTATTGCTAAAACCACCTGATTTCTCATATGCTTTCACAAACAGAGAAATGAGTAATTAGTGTTAAGGGTTGTGCAAGAAAGACATGGCAAAGGAAGTACATCAAGCCTAAACCATATGGCTTTGTGTGTTTTTCATCTGCTCCCAAACATTATCTTCTGTGTGATCACAAACGCAAGAAGGTGTTTGGAAGAGTCAACCTGGGAAGAAATTACCTCCTTGACTACCTTGGAGGAGGCTACTCTCAAGCCAGCAGGCAACAATTGCTTCTGTAGGAAAGATATGACCCAGGTCCGTCAGCTTTATTTATATGTGGCGGTTCTGCTCCGTTAACAGTTCGGTTGCGCAGCACAAATCCAGGGTGTTCTGTCACTGCCTCACACGAGTTGGCTCTTCCAAGGCTCCCAGACAGTGTCTTATTTGCTTTATGAGCATTCATTTTTTAGTTTCTGTATTAAAAATAAGTACTATCAGACATTTATATTTATTAGGCATTTAAAACAAATCCCTAATTTCAGTCACCAAACGTCAACAGCAAGTATACCTCGTTAATCAAAGCCTATTTTCAAAAGCTGTACACTAGAGGCTACAAAGCTCATTCTGTTTAGTTCCAACATGTGCAATATACTGCACTAGATCAAAAAGGAAAAACAAATCAGAAATTGTGTCTTCCTGGTCCGATTCTCTAACAGAGCCCACAGTTTCAACCCTGACCCGCTGTAGTTCAGTGCTGAAGAGCTGTGGACTAATTCATGGTTAGTGAGTCAGGCAAGAAAATCAATCACTGGATCACAGTAGTACCCTTTATCTGCAAATGAGAAAAAGCCTGGGGTTTACCCTGTCTTTCCATATACAATAAAATACAAATGGCTGCAAAGAATCTTGAAAGGGAAATTGAAATGTGTGAACAAATCTCATAACTGAAGATATCACAATTTAAAAGTACATGGGTGGATGAATAGATATTTAACATGCACGTACGTATCTATGGATGTTAGAAATTACAGCTATGGTTGCCATGCTTGAACTCTGTTTACAACCACAGTCAGACAAGCTGCAGGCTTTCCCAGCTCCCCAGCTCTTTCCCATGCTGGGGTCACAAGGCTGGTTTTGCAAGAGTCAAGAAAGTAAAGTGAAGGTGAATTTTGAAAATAATTTTTTTTTTTCAGCCTGATTTGCCACTTTGCCATCTGAAAGAGGCACTATTGCGTGGTCTACTGAAAACAGACTGTACTACTTTATGGAGGAATTTATTTCTTTTCCTCCCTGCACAGGGCAGGTATCATAGACTATGGTTCAGAGGGAAGAAGGAGCTCAGGTAGCCACAGAAGAGCTGTTAAACATCTCTGTATGACTTCTGCTGAAGAGTTCTCCTGAAATAAGAGCAAATTCCAACACTACAGGCCCAACTGCTGCTTCTTCAGCAAATGTCCCTCCAGTGCTAGCTGGGGGCCTGTATAACAACTTCTTTCCAAACCCTTCATCCTCCAAGCACTTAGCAAGCCTCATTTTTCCTTGAATGCATTTCAAGGTCTTCTCCTCTCTCAAAGCGTGCACTCACTGGGCAGCTTTTCCATCAGCCCATTTTTGTAAGAAAATCAAAGTTAGTCCCCAACTACATATCCATCTTTTCCCATGTGGTATGTCCTGCTCTTGTTGAACCCAGTGGTCCCCCGAGCCGTGAGGGGGCCTCATGGGTCAGATGCAGGCATGGCACAAATGGGGGCACTAAAAAAAATTAAGCTCTGCCAAATGTATACTAGCTTGGGGACTGCAGCACAAACATCTCCAGACACAGAATCAGCAACATCTAGCTGGGTGGAGCAACACAGCGCTGCAGTGGAGCCAGCACTGCCCAGGTCAGAGGCAGGGACAGCCTGAAGGGTAAGGAAAGCGTCAGCTGTGCGAGGGGCAGCTCAGGGAAGGATATGGCAAAGCGAGGTGAGAAACTGGGCCCACTCAAAGCTGTTTCATGTGAGGCATGTGACTGCAAAAAGATTGGGAACTATTAGGTGGAAAAATAAAAAGCAAGCCCAGCATTAGGAGTTCAGGTGATAAATCCTTCCAGATGGGACCTGTGCACCATGGTTCTTTCTGCCCGATCTCCTGTTACAAAGGACTGAAGCCACAAAACTGCTCTCAGATCCCACGCATCTATAGCAAACTAGCTCCTCTTTGAATTCAGTTTCAGCAGGTACTAAAAGGAAGGGATGTCTCTTTCAGCTCTTGTTAGTATTTTCATCCCATTTTGGAATTTGTCTATCATTTTTATCTTTTGATTTAGAAATGTTAATAAAGATTGATGGTCTCCCTGAGGAAAAACAGGTGAGGAGATAGCACAAGTTGGATTATATCATCGCAATCAATCTTCCTTTCAAAACAAACACAGCTTTCTCTTCTCCCAAAACACTGCTCTTTAAAGACCGTACTTTGTTTTTTAATAAAGAAAAAAGTCTTTCAACTGTGTTAATGGTTACCAAATGAATATGGCAGCTAACCAAGCATGTAGCTTTAGTCACTTATCAGATTAATACATATAAATGAAGGATTCTCTAGCCTTCTCTTACAACGGCTGAAGTCACCGGGATTAGATGGCACAGTGAGGAAAGGCTGCAGCACTGAGCCCGGAAAGACAGGGAGAGAAACTGAGGAGAAAGGAGTTCCCAGAACACACACGCATAAGGACACTGCTGCCTGCAGCCTCCTTTGAATGGCAAACGATACAGAGGAATAAAAGAAGAGTTCCAGGAACAGCTTATAAAATAATTAGTGGCATGAAAAGATCCAGATGGAAAGAGACTTGTGTGTTTAATTTAGATATAAGGGCACATGAAAAAGGTACACAAAGTAAGGAATAGCACAGAGAAAGAACTCTGGGATTCTTTAATCATCCAGCTTTGTAATGCAAGAACAAGTGGGTATTCAGAGAAATGAAACCAATTCCACAAAGTTCCCAGGCAATGCACAGGTAACCTGTGGAGCTGCTGGCCATGTTTCATCATTGAGGCCAAGAATTTAGGAAGAATTAAAAAAAAAAAAAATAAAACCAAAAAAAACCAACCACCCCTCCCACTCAATTAATAGCATCGTGTGCAATGACAACATGCGGAGTGAAAAAACAGCACATAAGACACTGATGCTTCAAGGGACCTGTCAAAACCAAGCCTTCCTTCCATAAAGCTGCATGTGTGGGCAGTTGTTACTACTTCTTACTATAGTACGTCTTACACTTCGCTTGAACCATCTGGTTCCAGCCATGACTTTTCTGATCAAAACTCTTTTCCTGAGTATTTGAGGATCACCATGAGGCTCATGGTAGGAAGAAGACTCCTTATGCCCCCCAAGCCCTCTCCCTGTGCTACCATAGCCTGCAGCAGCCCGGGCCTGCAATGGGGGAGACCCTGGGCTGCTCCCACCCCCATTACAGCAGGAACACCCAACATTGCCATGCTTCCACAGCCCTGGAACACCTCCACAGAGGCACTCCATGCCCCCTCCAGTAGCAGCAAGGCTGAATACAACATCCCAAACTGGCTGTCATCCTCAGGCATTTTCACAACTACTGGAGAGGGTGTGCGTGGACACAGCTCCCCAGCTTTTCTTAACAGCTGATAAAATGGGCAAGCTAATGTAGGTCTCCTGCCATGGGCCACAGCTGCGGAGTCCTCCTCCAGCTGTAGAAGCAATTAAAAAAGAGTCTGGGCCAACACAGGGCCAGTGGTTTGGGCTCATTTCCACATCTGAAAAGAAAAGAAGGTTCTCCCCAGGGAGATGGGCAGAGGAGTCAACCCTGCACCGCATCAGCACCTGGGAAGCAGGGGCAGAAGGGGCACCCTTGGTACAACCCTGGCCATAAGCCATGGGACAGCTTTTGCCTCCAGAGGGCAGAAAAACGCAAATGGAAGTGATCCAGCTTGCTGTGACTGCTCCACAGGCCTGCTCCTTTTAGCCAGCTCCCTCAGAGAGGGAAAGAAAGAAAAAAAAAAAAAAAACCCAGAAGTGATTCATGAGGGCGTGAAGCTTTGTCCGCCTGAATAATGAACTAACGGTTGGCCTCGCCGACAGCCCCGCGTCCTTTTTACAATCTCATCAGCCCGCGCTTTGTTCTCAGGCCCCGCTCAGCCATCAGCCGAGGAAGTTCATCTGTCTCAGCAGTTATGCGGTAATGATAGCAAGGGTTAAATACCACTTACATGGAGGTACAAAAGGCCAGTATAATTTTATATGAGGCCAGACAGCTGGTTTGTATAATTCCGTTTTTTCACAGAGCGTTTTCTTTCCACTGTGTCCCCTTAAAAAAACTTTTCCCTGCGAGTTAATTCCCTCACTGGAGAATGCCAGCGCAGCTCCAATTATCAGTGAGACAACCCAAAGCTAGGTTCACTGTCAAACTCAGACCTGGGCTAAGGCTTCAAGAGAAAAATTCTTATAAAAGTCCTCACAAAGAAATCATTTAAGGACAAGGTAAAGAGTATGTTTTGTGTCTATCCTGTTGGCTTTTTTTCCCAAAAAAACCTTACCGCTCTACGTTTCTAAGAGTTTCCAGATAAGAACATCTGTTTTTAAATAATCTCAGTGCTGCTTTGGAGTTTCTACAGTGTACAATGACACAATCAGCTGCTTTTTATTAACTTATTTGTTTGTGCAACAGCATTGGTGAATGTTCATCCATTCATCGCCGCACATCAAGCAACTGGGGCAGACCCAGTAGCAGGAGTGTTCAGTGCTTGCCAATTCTGGTACATCAGCACTAGCTAGTAGCTGAATCACGCTTGCCTTGCCTAAGCAGGCACTCATCGAAGATAAACACACACAGAGTTGCTTCCTGAATCCTCTTTCCTGCACGTTTTAACAGCTAAAAAGTGAGCCGAAAACATAAGTAAACAGCAAGGCATTCAAGGTGCAGCTGAATCCTCCTTCCCCTTACTTCCTCATCTCCAAGATTCTCTCAAATCACAGAAAAAATGCCCTTTTCCAGGGATAGCCCTGCAATGTGAGTACAGGATGGGGCTGATCCATGAGGAGTCCTGTAAACAAATTTTACACTATCATGTGCAGCTTTGAGAAGCTTTGAGATACCATCCTAGAAGCTCTTGGGATTTCTCGCAGAGTGTGGCAGTCTCTGACTGCCAAAGAGCTGAGGGGAGGGGGCAGAGCAAAGCAGGGTCCCAATTTGATAACATGCTGTGTGCCCCTCACCTCAGCATGCTACTTGAAGCCTTGGGTTCATGACCCTCCTGTTGAGGATGGGTGGAGGACATGGGGCATCACAATCCAATCCGCAGGACAACAGGGTAGGAGCAATACTGAGACCCACGGGTGCAGGGTGTGCCACAGAAGCCCTTGAAGACCAAAAATGAACAGTTTCATCATTTCTGTTACCACAAAAGGGAGAAAGTCCCTCTTCTGCGTTCGGTCTGACTGACAGCCTACGAAAGGCAAGAGGGGTCTGCCTGCTCTGCAAGTCTTCCCGCCGGCTCAGAGCAGTGGAACTGGTGCCTATCCTCTTAGAGGATAAATGAAAAAGCACGGTCCTTGCAGCTTTTAATCATGGCACCTCAAGCTCTTAAACGCTCTGAAGACTGGATTAGAGAGGGGTACACAAAAGAACTAGAAAATCCCGTAGAGTCCAGCCTGATCTCTGTGCCTATATATTCGGTAACTACCCCTCTGACGGCACTATCCTATCTGATGTGATTTAGACTCTTTGCAACGATTGGATGTGGACAAGCTGCTTGACTGCTGTGAAGACGCTATGTGTGATGGAGCAAGGGGGTGTTTCAGAGAAAATTTGTCCTACAGCACCTGATGATCTTACAAGCACGGATTAAAAATGTCTGGACCAAAGCACTATTGCTGTCCCCGCTGGAAACAAAAGCACCTTGTAATCATGCCACAAAGCGAGAAGTTTCATAACAAGCCCTCTCCTCTACCAACCTCCCACTGTAAATCCAAGAACAGGGATCTCCTCCCCCACTAAAATGAACAAAGCTGTAGATCTGGGTTTAAAAGGTAAGGGGGATCTAATTACACTTTACAAGCCACCTGCAGATCTTGAGTAAACTACTATTTAATTGAATCATTCTTCTGAAATTTTCTTTAAAGAAAAAGAAAGATACTGACTCATTATGGTTTCTCTGATCCTTTCCAACACAAGCAGCTAGATGAAGAAAGCGATTTTCCTTCTCTGGGTCCTCTCCTATTTGTTTCCCATAGTGTCAGCCTGCTTCAGCAGGCAGTCCCTGCTTGTGCCCCAACACTGCTTATCCTGCCCGCAATCTCTTTTAAAGACAGAGCAGTTCTGACGTAATGCCGTCAGCACTACTAATGAGGTAGGTCTACTGCCATGGGTGGGTAAGCCAAATGATTTCTAATGTCTACCCAGGCACAGCAAAGAACTACCACGCCAAGGCTGACTTCCCCAGCCTCTGTTAGCATTTTGGGAAAGGGCTGACTCCTAATACACCCTGCTCTGGCCACATCCCCTCAGGAATCTAAATCAAACTAATTTTCCTCCAAATCCTTTTATGCTGGAGAATCTCTTTCTTGAGAGACTTCATACTTATATGATCATTAAAATATTCTTCTGCAGGTGAATGGTATTTACACTGCCTCTACCACGCTTGTGAATTATGGACGAAAAAGAAATATTGGCTTAATAATGCACTAAGGTGATGGTAACAAAAGCAAAACTACAGCTTTCCATAACATTAGATTTACTATATTAAGCTTTTAATACTGCAAGAGATTAACAGTGACAGATTCTGTTGTAGACTAGCAAAGGCTATTGCAATTCTTGCAACTTTCACATTAATCACATTTAAACATGCTGCTAACAGATGGGCATCATGGAGCGCTAGGTCTCTCACAAGCCAGTACTAACAAAAAGCATGTCTAGGAGATCTTGTGGCTTCTACAGTTCAGAGAGATTGTACATGCAGGCGCTTTATTATTGTTGTTGTTGTATATTATCTATGATTATTAGAAAAGCTCAAGTTAAATAGATGACAGACTTCAGCATACGTGAGTGGGAAGGGAAAGGAAGGGGGGGGGGGAAGAAAGAATCAAAACAAGACCACCCACACGAAGTTCCTCTGCGTCCACATTTCACATGCATGATCATTTTTCCACTACGCAGGGAAAGCTTTAGGTTCTGCACTGCAAGTTTTCCTCTGATGCTGCTACCGGCACAAACCTTTTCCCAAAGCCCAGGCACAAGCCCAAGCTGTGAAAAGTGAGCTGCCAGGCCCCAGCCTGGCTGGACAGAGGCGGCCAACCTGCCCTCCCCTTTCGTTAGTGCAGATGTCGAGCCCAGCTGGCCCTTTCTGACTGAAGCTGGGAGAGCACCTGAAGAGAACCACAGCGTTAGCACTCGGCAGCCAGATAGAACGTATCAGGCAGTTATTAAACTTCCCAGCACCGTTTTTTAATTAAACCAGGTCCCAAGGTACAACCTCATCTTTACATGACTGTAATTAAGCAGGACACATTGTCTGTAATGTAAGAAAGCTCAATCTCCTCTGTGAGCCAGGCCTCAAAAGGAAGATTGGCAGCTGCAAACTTAGCCCAACTTCAGGTTAGTCCTCGCAGGGCAAGAGCTGACGTTCATTGTAACAAGAAATCCTGCTTGCTGAAGGAGGACTGGAGAATCCCACCCAGGGGTAGTGCCTTCATCAGGATGGACCACATGGCACCTAGAAGCGCTTGCCCATGAAGAACGGAAGCACTCTTGACGTGGAAGGGTCTCAGCCTCGCAAAATTGCTTGTCATTTACAAAGAAGGTCTGTGCACATGGGGTGCCTGTACAGTATCTACTACCACACAACCTAGCTCGTCCTCCCTGTTTGTGTGGTATCGCCTCTGAGAGGGAGGGATGGGCTGTCACCCTGCTGCAGAGCTGAGGAACAGAAGGTGGCCTACAAAAGCCCATGGTGGTACCCACTTCACACCATGGCATTTACAGAAGTTAAGGGGCTCATGCAATCTAGGAACCTTCTCTGCTTGACAGTGAGAGACGGGCTCACCTTTGAATGGGATGGATGGCCCAAAGTTTAGAGTGCTAAAACTTGGTGATCTGAATCCCACTAACAACATTCACCCAGATCCCCAGGAGAAGTCAGGGGATGAATCCGGGTCTCCTAAGCACTAATATTTTATCTGCTGGGCCCTCCTCATCCTCAGCTCCAGCCTGGAGTGCCAAACATCCTCAGCCCACTCAGGAGGGACTCAGCGTCTAGATGGGTCTGGTCTCCTCTACGCATCTACCAGCCATTTACAGATAGCCGCTGAGTCCACCTACAAGCTGCCTGCTGTGTTTTCTCATAAATGAAATGGTGCACACACAGCCCATCGGCAGAAAAATAAACAGAAAAAATACCGTCATTCCCATGCTGCTTTCCAAACCATCAGGAGGCCAGCTGCCCTGCAGGGCCAGATCTGGGCAGGGCTGCCCCTAAAGGGGGTGAGGTCCTGCAGCTACGGCCGCTCAGGAGTTCCTTCCGCACCCCATGACACACAAAGTGGTTGCTCAGGACGGAGGAAAGAAACTCCTGTCTGGACAGTTAGATGGCAATTCAATCTTTAAGCTAAGACCTATGCTGTAAGACTTATTCCAAGCGCTGCAGTGGCATTGAAAACATTTCACAGGCTCCATCCTGGCCAAGCGTGGCTGCCTGCGAGCAAGTTTCAGTGTTACTCAGCCTGTAGCACCCTGCTCCAACACACACTGTCGTCCCATGAAGAATTCAGTGCTGCTCCACGATGGAAAACTTCCTGGGCAGCAAAAAGGAGGCCCTGGTCTCTGAATACCCTCCTGAGGTGGCTCTTCTCACAGCTGCTCCAAGTATAACACTTATTCCCTTTCTCTTTTTTTTTTTTTTTAATCCTCTCCTGACTACACATACACAACACCATCCACGGTAACATTATGGAAAAATGACTACCCTAACTTTGGTGTTTCTTCAGCAGAAATGGAGAACGAAGCAGAGGAGGGTACTTAGGGACCAGCAGAAAAAAAATCTCCTTTTGCTGCATCTTGTTCAGGATGAGCCTGGTCCTTAGATTCCGGCGCACTGGATGTACAGGCTGGAAGCATCCAAGTTATTTTAAACAACTCATGTTGTGTAGTACCACTTCTACAAACACCACTTCAGCAAGTGGTCTTTCAGGAATGACAGAGACTGCTTCATCACCCACTCCCTTCCTGCTGCCGACTCCTCTCCCACACACCGACACCGTACTGCCGGAGGCTGCAGGGCGCCCAGGCAGGGCAGCACAAGCTGCCTGCCCACATTAGGCACAGGAACATGTTGCCTTGGAAAGTAGTTAGGTTGCAAAGAGGAAGCAGAGGAGAAACATCAGCTGCTCCGCATCCCCGAAACTGCTAAGCGGCATGTCAAGGAAGGGGAGAAGAAGGTGGCGGCAGGGGGGGGAGACACAATTCGCTTGCTACAAAATGGCATACGAAAGCAGGAAGGAAAAAGGCTGCAGGATGGCAGAGCTCTGATGTGGTTTCCTGGTCAGTATGAAACCAGGCTCCTCAGACCCCAAACTCCCAAGGAGAGCTGCAGAGCCACATTCCTGTGTCCACAATGCACTTGGCCGGGACTGCGCTGGCATGCGGCTTCCAGGGAGCGGGGGTTCACGTGACAATCACAGCTGACCACCACGACTCCACAGCGTGGCAGGAAAAAGGCTGTACAGATTTGAACAAAAAATTCAGGTGGGCTTCCACAAGCCTTTTACAAGGTTGCAAAAGGTTCCTGTGGTGCTATCAGGACACAAAGTAGTAGTGAGAGCTCTGTATAATGCAGATGAAAATATTATTGGTATATAATTTAACATCTTCATACCCAAGGAATATGAACTGAAAGGAAAAATAAGAACTTCTTTAACACAGCAGATGTATCTTGGACTAAGAAGAACTGAAGTATTGGCCAAAGTTTGACTCAATCAGCTCTAGCCTTCAATACTAGAGCACTTAATTATGCTATCCAGCATTTGGCTCTAGGGCTCTGTCCATCTGGCTCACGCCACTAGAATAAAGAAGCTACAGAAGAGCAGACTGCGGCAAACAAGGTCAGTATGTGCCAACTTCTGTAGAGACATATTTAACAAGCCCAAGGTTGGACTGTCTCAAAAGGGAATGAAGGCAGGGGAGACATCTCTTTGCAATAATCAACACAACACATTCCTTCAGTGGATCTGCAAACTACGCTGCAGACTTGCATCACTTTACCTTTCACTTACCCTTCTGTTCTCCTGGAAGAATTAATTTCATGAACTTGGCTGAGGTTTTTTTCATTTTATCTTATTTTTCTACCCTCGTCATAATATAGTAGGGGCAATTCATTCCAAAGCAAGGGCTTTACTCTTGCAAGGACAACCAAACAGCATAATTCCTGCATTCTCAAGCAAGATGTACCTCACTTCTGGGGCAGGATCACCCATTACATCCAGTAGAAGTGTTTCCATCACAACCTCTCAAGTCCAGACTAATCTTCCACTGCAAGAGGGAGGGGATGGGAAGGAAATTAACTCAACCATGAGATGCTTTTGGATGAAGACACAAAGTCAAAACAAGGAAAGAAGAAGAGACATCCATTGCCTTAATTCTTTACCTTTGCAATAAGAGCTGTAGTACCCTTGTTTGACCAGGTTGCTGCTGATGTGGCTGTAAAGTTCTTCTCCCCTTTATTAAGCTTTTCCAACCTCAGTGACCAACGTTACCTTGTCCAATATTTCCCCTGGTCCTCCTCCTTTATCTAGCTATGTGTTTGTGTATATAGATATATAGAATGGTGTTCTTCCTCAAGTGACGCACAGAATTTTGAGGAAGAAGATGCTATCCAAGCCTCTTCTATTTCAACTATTTTTTATAAAGGTCTGCACAAAACTGGGCACACTTGTTTATTGTATGGTAACAGAACCTTTTAGTCTCACAGTCCAAGGTGCTGCTTATCAGGTCAGATCTACAGCCAAACTGGAAACAAAATTCCAGAACGGAAATAAATAATCGCCCCAAGCTGCGATATTTTGCGGCTCCCTCTCATTGCCTTTAACGAACTGCCATTCCGCCGAGTTCTTAGGTACAAGCAGATAAATGAAAAATACTTCTAATCTACATTAATAATTTGTGTTAAGTTCCACTTGGACAATTTCATAAAAGAATAGCCACGCTATAGCTGCCGAAGGTAGCTGAAACCCATTCACCCATTTACTTACCCAGCACTCCTCAAACAGGGGTGCTCATTTCCACAGAGTACCTGTAGGCAGGTGACTTTATCGTTGGATCTGATATAGAACTGCCCTGTGAATTTTGTGTCTATTGACAGAGCTCCCTAAAAAGGTTTACAGTGCAAACTGGGTCAATACCCTGGGTCATACTTTAAACAGGCGGCCAAGCATCAAGGGGAATTCTGAGCACGGGTCCAGCCTGCTTTGGCCTCTCTTCTCCTCCTCTGTCAGACATGGGCAGTCAGCCTTGCCATGGTCACAGCTGCCATCCTAGCCCACCTCCCAAGCGCTCCAGCTACCTTCCTTCAAACAGATCCAGTCCAGAGCACCGGAGTGCGTGGTGCATGTGGCTGGCAGCCACGCATCTGGTTGTACAACAGGGCTACCTTGCCACAGCCCTGCTGCCTTGCTGCGTGGGGATGGGTTGCACGGCTGGCTGAGAGCAGATACATTGCTGCCTGGGTAGCCCCAGGCAGTGGCCCAGCCCCACAGCCCTGCCCTGGGCATGCCGGCTGGCCCAGGAGCCAGCAAGAATGAAAACAGAGACATCTACGTGTGGACTAGTGTTGCTTTGCCACTCTGGCTTAAAAAGGGACAGCTTGCAGGCTCTGGGAACCAATTCACACCAGGTAAAGGAGATGAGATGGAAAATTAATGGTAAATCTTCAGGTGAGCCTCCTAGTCTCCACTGGGAGGGTTTTGTCCAGAACACAGGTTACCCAACCTCCGCCTGTGCACCAAGGCTGAATCAAGCCTGTGGCAGCTGTAACAGAGGCCAAAAAATATTGCTGAAGTCATGAAGTAGTGATACTTATTTTAGGCTATTAGCAGAGTAATGACAAGATTATTGCCAGAAAATATACTTCAGCTAGAGTGCAATTTGAAAGTAAAGGAACTTAAACCAGTGATTGTAATGTGCCAGGCACAATGAATGCATTTACAACATCTATTAAAAGCAGGTTATGTTTGGGGGAGGGGGTTAATTAAATCTTAGCAGGTTATCAGTAGTTTATTAACTGAACAAGACAGCATCACATTAAAGATAATCAATGGAGAATAAACCACAGTCATAAAAATTAATACTATTCATTCACACAATGAGGGGGGTTTGCCTTTACCATTAACACAGAGGTAAAAGCTTAGCTACATCCCCTGTGAAACCATCATGAAAAGAGGAGCAAAGGATAGCATGGCCCAAAAGGAAAGTCATGCAAGGCATAAGTTTCCAAAAAAAAGATTAAAATTGAAAAGAAATAATCAGTAATTCTAGAGGGGAAAGAGGAATACGAACAAGCAGTTTTGCAAGCAGCAGAACTAATGAAGCCTGGTTTTCTCCAGCTTTTATGTCATGCAGAGGACTGACTTTCACACTGAAGAAAATGTGAGCTCCAACTGGAGCACTTTTTTTTATTGGGTTGGAACATTCATATGGGATTCTTTCCCCAGTGGATTTTCTAATGTCTAATAATCTGTTCTCTCCTTTACCTCGCAGCCTCTTTTATGATGTCTACACCATGGCAATGTAGTTGAAATGGTAGCTGAGTAACAGATACAAAATTTCTGAATGGCTGGCATGAGATACACAGGCATGCCCATCCCCTCCCCTGCTATACACGCACTGAGTGTGCTATTCCTTAATACTTGTTTCGATAAGAAACCAGGCTAAAAATGGTGTTGTCAGAATAATCCATCCTAGGGGGGAAATTTAACTTTGGCATGCTAACTGCATGCGAGACTTCAGGCAATTTGCTGCAGAGACCAAGACTTCAGGTTCCTGCAGCAACACTTGTTGCAGGGGAACAGAGTAAATACGGGAGGGGAGGCTGGATCTCCCCAGCATGCTGAGATAGGAGCCTCTGAGATGAGGTTAACTGCTGGGGTACAGGAATGTCAGGGGAGCTGTGTTTAGCACAGCCCAGAGCAGCAGAAGCTGTGCTATGTAGCCAGAAGAGGTTTTTGGTAACTATGAGAAATTCATCCCCCCAAAAAACAAGGAGAAAAAAAGAAAAAGATGCTAGTATTCAAAACTTGGACTTTGCAGAGCTATGTAGCTTCCAAGGTAAGAACTGGGCATGTGAAAGTCAGTGGTCAACCCACGATACATGCTTTTCTTTTAGAGAAATGAATCAATATACATCTCTTGACTATCCTCCTGTACACAACACTTCACCAAAAGCTGCTTCACCAAAGAAAAGACCATGCCTATGCCAAGGACTGGCCCTCTTTTTCCTTCAAGTACATAAACAAACCTTAGAGGGAGAAAAAATGGAGCCGGGTAGTACCTGCTCTTTGGATCCACTCTGATTTGCATGCTAAGTATTTAACCATAATTAATCTCTCGTTTCACTTAAAATTAAATCACCCCTTATCATATCTCACTAAATACTGGATGCAGCGAAACCATCTCACAAAAAGTTCGCCTGCCAGCATCACAGCGAATTACTGCTGCTTATTCTGAGCTTCATCATCAGTAAGATCTGATTTCTGCAATCACGTGCAGTCACAGACCATCTGAAGAAAATAGAGCATGCACAGAGAGCCCAGTTTTGCCTTTAAAGCAATCCAAAGCCTGTACACTCCGAGGAATTTTTCAGGGCACCCCACACATTTCACTCCTAAAAATGCAGCCAGTGCAGCCACTCCTGATTCTGCAAACACTGATACACACATCTTCAAGGAGAAGGACCGGCGCCTTTTCCCCCTGACTTGCCCTCCATCCAGGCCAACTTAAAGGTCTTTTCAAATATTGTCAAGCTAACAAAAAAAAATGTTGAGAAGGCAGGGGGGAAAGCTGCGGAGGCCCGAACAAGCCATGCATATTTATAGCACAAACACACCGCCCTATGCTCATTCTCCTTAATCACATGCACACGCTAGCAAGACGGCTCCTCCGAACTTTCTCAGGGGCCTGGTCTGAGTGGCTGTAGTTCAAAGTCCAACTGCCTTGGCAGCTGAAAAGAAACAGAAAACTGAGGTGGCTTTGTAAGAATTACAGTGATCCTATTAAAAAAAAAAAAAAAAATGCCCCTCTCTGCTGAGACTTAACATGGCAGTGCCACGCAGCACTCGTTGAATCCAGCAGCATTTCAAGCACACAGTTCCTGGTGTAATTAAACCCCAGGCTTAATTAGGTTCCCATCACTATTGCTTTCTTCCTGCCTTCAGCCAAGAAGGTATAAGAAAAGATTGTCCAATACAGATACTGCAATTTAAAATCTTGGGTTAAGAACACAGTAGGTGTGTATCTGCTATAAAATCTACCCTAAACACATGCCAGTTGTTAAACTAAGCAGTGCATTAGATGCAGTTAGATATAATGAGAATGTAAATGGAAGTATTCTAGGGAGATATTTCAGCTAAAAACAGCACACGCTGTATGCTATCTTTTATTTTAATCATGCTCTAAGCCCTGCCTTTTTGAACTTTTTATAAATTCTGCTATCTCCCTTTGCAGTTACTTACATATTGGTATATAAATTCAAAGACGAGGAGCAATTAGGAATGAAGCGAAGACTCCCTCTCTTGATGCTAATACATCAAAGGAAGTGCAAAAACCTTCCCCCTGCATTCACGCTCGCTAACACAGAGAGTTTCTGCTCTTCACAGCCTAAGAGCTCAAGTAGTTCCAGTTGAGAGTCTGATGTCAGCCTCCGATTACATGGAGATGCCAAGCGATTGGGAAGAGCAGCTTCTGAGAATCCCAGCTCTCTGACTCAGAAGACCACACAACCCTGCGACAATGCTCTCAAAATTCATGTGTGTATTATTCACATCAGCTGGTCGTATTTTTTTCCCCACTTTGGGCATCGTAACATTGCTTTTAAGAGTTCCCTGGGGGTCTCTGCTTGATTTGGGTACAACGTGCCTAGGCACGTGTGACGGAAATGTGTCAGATTAGGGGCTTTTTAAAACAGCTGGCGCTCCCCTGCACTTGATCTGGTTTGCTATCCAGTTCAGAGAGAGGAAGAGCCAGGTGCTGCATTCAAACAGCCACATTTAAGAAGCCTGCCTTTGCTGGAACCGGGACCAGCTTGGGACCGGCTCGTGCCAGGGAGCAGTACGGGCTGGATCCCCTCTCGACTCCCCACCTTTGCCTATCTCTGCCAGACCAGCCATAGTCTGATTCTTGAAACTGAAGCCACAGAACAGGTAAGCCTACGGAAGAAACGTCAACAAAACCTGACTCTGCTGATCCAGAACAGCAGTTGAGTGGCACCGTTACACTGGATATTTGTATTTGCTTCCTGCAAGTCCTTCCCTCAGTCCAAGGACATCTGAGAACCACGCAAGAGTTTTCTGGAAACACTCCAGGCCCTTCACCTCTCATAAAGGGAAACGATCAACTTTTCTGCCTGTGAATCAACAGGTGAATGACCTCCCCGTGCCCTCAGCAAGTTATCAGAGTCCGCTCGATTCCTAATCTCCAGATCTCTCCCTTATCAGCAGGGGAACTAAGCAAAAGTAGGAATGACTCCATTGATTTCACTGAAACGCTCATCTTAGGTTTCCATATGCGTACATACATTAAATTATAAAAGCTCTTAAACAGAAGCATGGAGTTTTAAAGGGGCTGTGGGAAGTATTTCTGTTAAGCCATCAGATCCACAGTAAGCGTAAGTCGCTTATGGGCCTGATTCTATTTTCCCTGCAATTTTACTCCTGCATAAAGGAGACCTCATTGGTCTTAAAGGAGTTAAGCCATTTCCACCAGGATTTCTAATAAATGCACCGAAAACCCTTGCTTGGCTCCTGAGTATGAGCCAGAAGGAAGTTCCACTAATGATTACAGCTATATAGCTGCAGTGAAGTGGGAATCCAGCTTTGAACATTTTTGAATATCGGGCCTTTTGACTCGTAGGCTCTCCATCTAGCAACAAAATCCCCAAACAGTTCAAACCTGTTCCATTAGTTTAAGTACTGTTTGTGGAATGAAAAGCAAGGAACTACAGAACAGGCAAAGGCCTTCTACGCTACACCGATGGAAGACCAAGTAAATGAAATTCAGCAAAATTCCTGAAGATTTACATCTATATATTACAGGGGATGGCTTCGGAGGAAATACACCGCTGTCTGCTGGTTGTTACCAGGCTGTGACAGATAAAGGCCAGTGTGTCCACCTGAGCACTGGGCTCTCAGAGCCTTTCCTGCAAGAGTCTCGCTGGCCTCAGGGGAACAGAGGGTTTTACCCTCTGCTTTTAGTTGCAAAGAGGCCAGAGTCTGCTTTTCACAAGCCCACGTGACTGAAGGTGACAACCCCAACCTCCAAAGCATTACACCCCTGCCAAAGCCACCTGACAAATTCCATCCCATTACCTTCTATCACACACTAAATGGATGAGAAAAAAAAGTATCACAAGCCCAGCCTCTGAATGGTGGAGTTCTTGCACAAAAGGTCTTCTATTGCTATTCAGTAAACAAAGATAAGGAATCTTTTCCCTAAATGATGGTACTCTAGCTAATGGTGTTCTGGCTAATGTTAAGGCAAGGTAGGGATGGGATCCTTAAGCGAGCAGGTTTTTCTGCCTCTGCTCTTTTATTGTTCTGACAGCAGTAAAGGTGAGCAGGAAAGCCAATGCTTTGGCCTCCCGTTCCTTTTGACACTGCTAACTTGCACCCCTCTGCATTTAGAAGAAGCCAAGCACGGAGGAAATTCTCCAACTTTCCCACACCCACAACTCGGGTTATTTGCATTCATGGGCAAACTACAGTCAAGTGCACCAGAGAGGCGAGTTCTCTAACACGAAGGAGTAAGCAGCAACCAGCGCAAAACCAGAAACCACACCTGGCAAATAAAGCCAAAAGTCCTTCTCCATTTCCAAAAGGGCCAGTGAAGAGGCTGCGTCATTCAATTTAGGCAGATGCAGGACACAAAGCTGAAGGCAATGGATTACTATATCCAACGTACAGCTCTGCTTTTCTTTGGAGGTTTTATTCTGCACCCAACAAGGATTTGCCAATTAATATGATTTCAGTGTACAAAGGGAGCTCTGAATACATCCTTGTGCCTCATGTCCCCCAGGCTACATTAGTGTGTGCCTCTAAAAGTATAGCTAGCCTTACACTCAGATATGCTCATACACTGTAAAGCACTATAATACAGAGTTAGGGGAAGCTAGGAATTGATTCTGACTTGCCTCCAGCAGCGTCACAGATATTTTAATGTATCCAACCCATGGAGGTCTAGAGTTGTGCCTCAGCACAAGAGAAAATCCATATAATGAAAATTGCACTTTAAATTCTCCAGGATTTTGTAAAGCTGGGATAAAGTGCAACACGCACCTAACCAACTTGCACTTCTTTTTCCTTTCAAGATGGCACTAACTCTTAAGGTTACGTACCTGCCTGAAGATCTCTGCAAGTATGGTCACCAAAAGTTCACCTGGGATGGCCTTAGGATGCAACTGTATCTTAAGCAGCAATTGAGACTTCAGCACATTAAGTCAAGGAGGAGGAGAGGCATTATCTGCTGAGCTTTGGGTCCAACATATGTTTCGTAAAAATGGTAGGATTGTGGCAGAAGGCACATAAAAACCTTACAATTGATTAAACATTTCCCTGCAGTGCTCAAAACCTAAACAGAAGAGCACTGTATCAGCATGTAAAAACAAAAAGAAAAAAAAAATAATCAAACAAACAAAAAACCCCAAACCCAAACAAAATCAAAACCAAACCACCTAAACAGCACAACGAGACAGGCTAAAAGCAAAAGTGAAACTAGCTAGGGTGTTCTCAGGAACCGACTTCAATGAAATGCAATAAATCAATGCAGAGCCTAAAATGATAAAGAATCAGTTCACAGCTGCCTTTTTTTTATCTCAGTACTGACACTTCAGGAAAGAAGAAAAAAACTATAGGGGAGCTCACTGCAGAGATCCGGGAGGCTCTGAAGAGCAGAGTGACACAGGAGATCCCCACGCTTCTAAGCGGCTGTGTCACCAACAGCAAGCACGTAGGAAAATCAGGAATGGAAAAATGGAGCAATGAAGATACAGCAGGCAACCACTGGAAATGATACAGCTTTCAGAAAGATTGGCTACTGGTAACACACTGATGCTTTCAGAAAAAAAAGCCTGGAATGTGTGGAATTCTTCGGGATGCCAGGGTGCAAAGAGGATCTTGTTAACTACTGCTTTCAATATCTGGTGCCCAGTCATTGCCGATTATTCAGAAAGCAAGATGGCTTACATCATCAGTTTCCAGAAAGTACAATATTCCACTTAGACTGCCAGATCTGTGGTCCCCTGGACTGAGGAAATCAGCTTTCCAAATAATACCGAAGGTACCAAGTCCCAAGTCTACAGACAAAACCAGCACTTCTCCTACATTTCTGTAGTACCAAGATAATCAAGCATCGAATAATAAAACTGGGCAGCACCACACTGCTCGGTTCTCTTGCTGGTAATAAGAAGACTCTAAGCAACAGCCAGACTGACAGACCCTGGAGCTGCTCATGATGAATAAGCGGTGAAGTACTTGGAGTGGCAGAAGGGCAAAGTAGTTAGTGCAGGAGCTGAGCAGGAAAACATTTCTCACCCTTGTTTCTCTTCCAGTCAGAGGGTGGGAAAGGATTCATATTTGCAAGATGCTAGCTGGCCAGAGGCTTATGAGAAAGATGAAAGGACAAGCAGCATCTGGGAAGGCAGAGGCGAGGGACCTTGAGTTTTTGAAGATGACCTGCTTGCGACTGCCCAGAATCAGTCCTTTTATTGCGCCTAACAAGAGTTCTCCAATCACGCTTTCTGAGTAGTGGCAAAAACAAAGGGCAACACATAGGTAAATACCTTTTGCAGTAGCTCAGCAGAGGAGTTTAAGATCTTTTCTTAAAGCAAATTCATACCCAGTCTTGCAAATGTTCACCACTTGAATAACAACAGAGCTGAGAATGTTAAGGCCTCATGAAAATGACAGCAGTAGTGATAAGCATTACTGGGAAAATGCTGGGTTTAATTAATTTCAGTTTTCTGTTAATACTCCCTGAACCCAACATCAACTTTTTACTTGAATACAACAATACGAAATTTTCAGTATAAAATACAATTTTATTATGCAAAATTGTGCGATATGCTGTTTTCAAGACAGCTCCTTTCCTGCTCCCCTTCCCCTTGGTATCATCTCTGCGATTGCCAAGGAATGGCATTCTGGGCAAGAGATGGGGGTAGGGAAACCCCTCTAACCACCGGCTCCAGTAGCTCCCGAGATGGCATTAGCCCATTATTTCCTTTTCCTCACCCAGCCTCTGCCTTCACAAGGGAATCTTGGAATCCAGCTGGCTCATGAGGCATGGAGAAAAGGGCCTTCCAATGTCACAGCTCAGTAGCTAGGGCATATCTGGTAGCGTTATTCTCAAACTGCTGTGCTGCACTTGGTGTTAGAACATCAAGCATGTCTCGCTGTGGCAAGATAGCCTAGTACTTTTAAACTGAGTACTTAAAAAATGGGTGGTTGGGGCGCAGTGTTGTGATGCTGACATACCGGTACCTGGCATCTCGGTCGATGCGCCAAGCAGCCCAGCACCTCCAGACTCCTGGTATGCAACAAGTTCAGTGCAACCATAGCAGTCACACCACAGGCGCAGGACCTGCGTGCCTGTCACCAGCTTGTTCCTTGTGGTGCAAGACCAGCCAGTGCTCAGTTATTCTTAGATGTGTCATTTGGGCTGGACAGCCAAATAAATGCCAGCTCGGAGGCCACCAGGTCATTCCCATGCTTGCCACAGGAGACAGAAGTCAGTATGCCTCAATGCGATGCTGGTAAGGTCCTGGGCAGACCTGCGACCGCCTGCGATTGCTCTCTGAGTTTCAAAAAAACAACTGGGTGCAGTGACTTGAGTGTATTACTGCCAGGAGTGAATTGTGTAGGCACTTCATGCTTAAAACAAACATTAGCACAGCCTTGCTGAAAGTAATAACAAAAGGAGGAGGTGTCAGCCCAGAAAGAGAAGGCAAGCTGTCATTATACACTACAGCGAGGATGGGCAGCTTCCAGCCAGGCAGGGTTGCCCAGCCCTTGGGAACACCAAGCAGTCTGGAGGCCAAAGGGAGGTGTTGCTGTGGATGTGTATGGATTTGGGGGATGCGAGGAGATGTGCAGAATGGTGCAGTTCACCTCTCCGTGTCCCAGCTGAGAAGTTCAGACGCAGCACTGTGCAAAGGCAGCTGTGCTGGTCCAACACTGAATGGAGAATAAAAGCAGCTGGAGCATGCGAAGAAGTTGACTACTCAGGCACAGGGGGTCGGTGTGGAGACTTTTGCCTTTAAAGCACGTGTGGCACAGCACTGCCTGGAGAGAAGCGACGGGGACAGGGCAATGTGCCTGCCAGCAGCTGCGTAGCTGGAGGCAAGACACACACCTACTGGAGGATGAGTAGTGGCAAAGCCCAGCGTTGTGGAGGAGCCCTTGGCTGGCCAGACCGAGGGACATCTGCAGCTCTGTCAGCGGCACTGCACTGTACGCTGTACTGTACGCAGGGGGGAGGAGGAACAGCAGGCGGACACGGGGAAGATCATGACCAAAAGTCTCACCTCTCCTCAAGAGAGAAGAATTTAAAAGAAAACAGAAGAACACTGGAGCAGCGGATTCTGCATGTATCATCACAGGGGTAAAGCCAGACTCTATAATTAAGCACATCACATAACTGTGCTGTAATATCAAGGTTTCGTACCGTGATTTGAAAACAAGCTGCACTTGCACACTCCAGAAAGAAAAAAGCCGCACGGATTAGAAAGGCTAAGCTCTGCCCTCACTGACATTAGTATAGACCCACAGTAACTCGGCTCAAAAGACTTACAGATGAGAATGTGATACAAGGAGTTTCATTTCCTCAGACAGTTCCCTCACTCCGTCAGCCAAGCCTCCTTCTCACCGCAGTTTCCAATCACAGCCCAGCACTCCGCTCTGATTACACACTCGTCCTGAAACCACAGAAAGCCTCCCTCGGTCTGATCTACAGTTGATGTATATTATCACCAGCAAAGTCACTCTACAGCTGCTGAGGATCTAGTTTAAACACCGCTGAATGCTTAAGGCTTGATTCTGTTAATCAGTACGGCTTCGCTGATCCTAGAAGAGCTACTTATATTTTCACTCCACTCCAAAGGAGAGAAAACCCAGAGCACGATTTTTTAAATGGCACATCCATTAAAAACACCTAGAAGAGGGCATGCTCTCATCTACCCTGGTGTAAATTCACTTCGCTCTGCTCACTGGAGGTACTCGGGATTTAGAAGGGAACAGCAGAAGGCAAAAAACTAAGCCAAAATCCCCTTTGAAGCCATTGCTTTTCCTAAACCAGATATTAAAAGGACAGGATCGATACCAATCTCTGCTATTCCAGACTTCTGATCCACAGCCCTACCTATCAAAAAAATACATATTCACAAGCACTTGGGAAGCGTATGTGCCAGTGAGAGTACAAAATCATTACACTGCCGTGAACACGAGCCATATTCAGCAGAAATCAGCAGCTGTTAGGACTACGGAGCCTGTCACCGCTTTTATACTTTGGGTGGAGAAGCGGCAGGATCCAAGCACTTACTGTTCATAACACAAGTCGCGTATCGCCTTGATCTTTTTCTTCCCCCCCTCCT
>NW_009259855.1:337414-374219 GCF_000687185.1 Egretta garzetta
CGACGGCCCCTGCCGGGCGGGGGCCGCTGCTCCGGGAAGACTCTTTTCCTCCGAGCACCCTCCACGCCGGCCCCCAGGCCCGTCTCCCCACCGGCGGGAGCACTGCTCAGGTGCGAAGGAGGAAAAGATGCCCAGAGGGGCAAAAGGGAACCCCAAGTCAGCAAGGCCCGAGCGCTGCAAGGAGGCTGGTGCCCGCCCACTGGTGTCACCTCTCGGGGCACCACGGGGGATACGGCACCCTCCAAAGTCAGGTGGATACGCTTGGGCACCCAGCTCCTTCGGAGGTGTCATGGAAATCTGGGTTCCAGTCAGACAAGGAGCACTGTTTCTGGCGCAAGACAGCTGAGCTTGCTTATGCACACCCCTGAAAGGTGAACATGCCTAATGAGCAGGTACGAAATCTGAATGTAAATTGTAAAAGATTAGCGGTAGATACGCAGAGCAGATACCGCAGAAAGAGGAGCCGTAAAAGGGGAGCCAAGCGGCTGCAAATGCAGGCATCCCACAGTTTGGAAACGTTAGCTTGAGTTTGCCCGCTTGACCTTAACTTGTCATCCTTGCATGCGTGTGTTGCGATGCAGTCTGTCATTACACGACCACACGCAGGCAGCTTTCAATTATCTCTGGTCAAATAATCTGACTTGCAGATATCTGTGTCGGAGAAAGCGTCACCGACAACCCGGTGGTACGCACACCCCGGGCTCTGCGGGCACAGCGACCTGCTCCGGGGGCAAGCTTAAGTCCAGAGGGTGGATGTGGTTCCTTTTGCAGAGCTCGAAGTCTGAGCTGATAAACTTTGCTGGCCCCGCTGCCGGCTTTTGGTACGGGCAGTTGATGCACCTTCGCGCTGTGCCTCTGGGAAGGGGAAGACATCACCACACAGAGTTAGCATGGACCTTTAGCTCAAGTTTCAAACTTGGCTTGAATTGGGGAGCCCTGGCCCTGTGCTCGGAGCAGGAGGGGGACACAGAGCCTGCCACTGCCTGCCCAGTCTCGTTGCCACCTCCCCACGCCTCCTCGGGGGCCTGAAGTTCAGGTGCAGCCCAGTGGGAGTGGGCAGTCGCAGACACAGGGGCAGTGCTCAATCAGTACTGAAAATATTTCTTGCACCCGAGTAGAGCTGCTGTTAAAATCAGTGGGGCGTTTGTACCCTGTACTCCTGGGTTTCTTCCACAGCAGGGTGACTTTTAGCCCTGGTGATGGAGCATGGACTGCACAGCTCTTGCCACCTGTGGGAGTCATGGCAGGTTATTTGTAAGCCACTGAAAGGTATTTTAATATTTCACCTGAGGTTCATAAAGGAGGAGGAAGCAGTTAAGTTTTAATGCTCCAGAAAGAGCAGCAGCTGCCCAAACTGGTGTGGGGTGACGAGAGAAGGGCCACAGGAGTCAAACCTGTTGGAAGCAGCATTGTAGCACTTGCCAGGCAGGGGCAGGAGCTGCCTGTGTGGGTCCTTCCTAGCGGGTAAAAGTTGCAAGAGGCAGGATTATAGACTGTGCCTTACCACAGCCTCCTGGTGGCATGTAACGTCCGAGGAGCTCGGGTAGGACAGGAGCTGTGCAGCTCTCCCCCTTCCCTTGAAAACAACGCCTTGGTGCCTGCAGCATATCCCTACTCATCCTCAGCAAAGCTACCAGAAGCCAGCGCTTGCCTTTCCTTTACTTTTCTCAGTCTGTTTTTACTACTCTGCCTTACCGTAGGCTCCATGGTCTCTCTCTTTGTCCCAGGCTTGGAAAGGTACAGCTCACCTTAGGGGCACTACTAGTCCCATGACAGTTGTGTGACTTCTCTGTGTAGCAGCACAAGACGCGCATGCAGTGCCAAAGCCACACACGAGTAAACTTGTTTGAAGGAGGCAGGTCCCGCCAAGTCTGTGCACCTCCACCGTAGGGAGCATTTCATCATTTTGGAGTCCTCATTGCATTCCTGTCCTTCCCTCCGTGAGTCTAGATGTTGCCATTTTTCTTAGTTTTCCATTGCAAACAGAATGCACTCCATACGCAGCTCAGGTGTGGGGCAGTGGCACTTTCCACCAGGCAGGTGAAGATGACATCTCAGTTCCCTTTGGTCAGAACACAGCTCCTATCACTGCAGGTGCTGGGGGGTTGGGGTGGGATGGTGGATAACACCTTGCCCCAGTCACGCACCTACCGTGTGTTTTCCATCAGTAATACCAGGTGGTGCAAATCCAAATTCAGCAGCCTCTCAGCTGCCCATGGGATTGCTTTTGGGGTGTCTGTTCAATAGCAGATGTAGTAAGTGAGGAGCACTCCCAAAGTTTAAACTCTGCTTCAGGAGATGGGTGTCTGGAGGCTCTTTCTGTAGACAAAGGAGAGGAAAAAAGTCTTCCATGCATGATTTTGAGTGCTTAAAGTTGGGCCTCAGCTCTGAAGTGACCCTCAGAGGGGCCTGTGCCTCTGCACTGACTGCAGGGGCAGCCCAGGGAGGATAGCTTCCCTGGACTGAAGCTAAGCCTCAAGAGTATTCCCCGGGGTGGTAATCTGTGAGCATGTCAGCCTGGACCAACCTTCCACATCAGCAGGTTTCAAGAAGCACTTACAGACCTCGGAGATTGAGACGTGTCAGAAAGGATGTATCAATCACAAAAGGAGATGAGCATGTGAAACAGTTCCTTATGTATCTATTTATGGCAGGAGAAGCCTCCTGTCAGACTGTACTGCTTTCTCACGTGCGTGAGCTGTGTTCCCTGAAAATGCTGAAAATTTGCTGAAAGTTTAAGTTGGGATGCCGCTGTGGATGGCTTTGTCTTTCACCCACAGCAATGCAAGGTTCATGACAGTTTGCTTCAGAGACGCATACAACATGGGGGTGGAAGCAATAGGCAAAAAGGGTAAAAGAAAGGTCCTGCTTGACCTCTCGCCGGTGCTGCTGGTGGTAGGCAGGCACCTGGTCGAAACCCACAGCAGCTGCTGTGCAGCTTCGCACCCCCGTAGCGCAGCTGTATTCATGCCCTGGCTTGCATCTGCTGCCAACATCCTTGCCGAGGTGTGATTTTACAGCGACACCGGCTAGGGGAGATTCCTCTGATGGAGAAAGAGGGCAGGACCATTGGCAGATGGGAAGGAATCTGGTTCCCTGCTGCAGCAAGCTGCAGGGGCCAGGGAGATGGGATTAGGCAATCTCACCCGTTTTGGCAGGGCTGCTCCGGCCTGCTGCAGTACGTCTTGCTCTGCAGTGCCAGAAAGGGAGGAGAGGCTGATGAGTGCTGTAGGCTATTGTCATTTCCTCCTCTTTCCACGGCTGTCAGGAGGATGCCTTTAGGCATCATATTAATGAAGTTGTGCCCTTTTGACCATAACATGGCATCTGTCATCAACGATGCTAGCCCTCCCCTAAGTATATCCCTTATTTATTCTTAGCAAAGATGTCACAGACAGAACATCACCAAACCTGTGCCCACATAGGATAGGAAAAAGTATCCTTGTTCGGAAACCCCCTTCAAGGTTCAGCTGCCATTCTGCACTTAGACCCGGCAGTGACATTCATGGATCACACCAAGGCCATGTCCAAGGTAAAATCCCCAAAAGGCAGGAAAGTAGTGCAGTCAGGGCGGCTCACTGTGAGTCTGAACCTGCTCATTTTGGATTCTCAGCCCTGCCAGTTTGTTTCAGCAGCAACATAGTGAGATCATGTCTAAAATGTGGGATATTAGGATTTCAGCTGAGAAATACTTTTGCTGAAGAGGTTCCCTGGGTTTGAATGGCTTACTCAGGCAAAAGGCTGGTAATTCAGCTTTTGGCAATATGTCCTATGTTCCCCAAAACCGCTTTTGTGTTTGGGACACGGAGGTGATTTCACCCTTCAGTGTGATCTGGCTTTTGAAGGCAGCACTGCTGATGCACAGAGGCACACATCTTCTTGCTTCTAGTTCCTGCTTCCATATGACTTTATTGGGACAATCAGCTATATGGATGTTGACAAAGCACACAAGAGGCTGCAAGTCTCTTCGAGGAGCTGCTACACAAATAGGTGCGGATAGGTACCGGTATGAATATTCCCTGGTCACCCCTGCCCCCACGTTCTCTCACAATACTCACAAATACACCATTGCTGCCCCTTTGCCATCACCAGGAATGCTGTGCAGTCTGAATTTTCTTCTGTCCTCCGGGCCTGGGCACCCTTTTTCCTCACTGCTCTTTGAGAAGGAGAATTTTAGGATTCTCAGTAGAGCCGTTTCCCTCGCACCTCCTGGTGAGGACGCATATGGGCATTAGGGCGGTGAATATTTCTCTGCATTAATCTCTCTCTCCTGTCCAACTGGATTTCCCCAGGCGCTCGTTTGCTGTCACCAGCTTGCAGTGACCCAGCTCGCTACAGCTCTTTCTGGTGGTTGTTAATATTTGTATTACCAACACCCTTTTCACGCTTAAACTATGACCCCACTGGTTTAGACACTGTTTTAAGTGGGGAAAATGCAGGGCCTGCAGCAGTGCCCATACCTGTAGCAAAAGGAATAATTGGACTCCACATGGTGCTGCAAATCATACAGTGCAGGCAAAACAGAACTAAGAAACTGCAAGCTAACTCCCTTTCTCCAAACTCTCTTAATTATAGTTGTTACAGAGTTTACTTGTAATCAGAGTAGGGATGACATTTCAAACTGAAGAGTGATTATTAAATTGACACTTCCTTTAAAATGTGCCTGAAGTCAAGGCTGACATGCTAATTGAATTTTATTAGTAAGAAACGTCTGTTTTAATAAGAAAACTTCCTTATCTCTCTAGCAAGTTCATGTTAAGTGCACACCTACTGAATGTTTTCCATCACTGCTATCTGGCATTGCTAGTCAGAAAAAACCCTTGTTGGAGCATCCCCCCAAACAGCAAATGCTGTAATTTCCTTTGATATCGATATTAGTTTCAAAGCACTGGGAGACGTCAAGGAAGAAAAAAAGAAAGCTCTTTCAATACTGTTAACATTTAAGCCTTTAAAAATAGTAATGGTTAGGAATGTGCAATAAACCCAAAACCAAATCAAAATGGGAAATTGGGAATTGCTGGCAAACTTCAGGGTCGCCCAAAACCCACTAAATGGTTCCAACTGCTCTGATACGATGGGCATAAATATCCACGCTGTTGTCCTAGAGAATACCCATTCCCAGTTTGTCACCTCAGAAGAGGGGAGTTTCGCAGAGGACATTTGGGATCCTTTCCCTAGGCTCTGTAGCAGAGCACAGCACAGCAGAGCAACTGCGCTGCTGGAGTGGCCTCCAGCTGCGAGCTGGACTTCAGGGAAGCTGGGCTCTACCATGTGGGCTGTGCAATTGTGTGTTAGGAAAGGGCAGGTGGGTACTCCTTCAGATGACAAAGCTCTCAAACTAAAGTCAGGCTCTGTTTTATATAGGAGAGCTTTCTTGGGACAAAATTGCTGGTGACCTCAGCTGAAGTGCAATGAAACCTATCCCCAACCTCTGCAGAGAAGGGGTTAATTCAATCTCTAGAGTCGCAAGTGGGAACACTCAGGATGGCCAAAAGTTAACAAAGGTGGTTATGTCTTAAGGAACCACGATAAAAGAAGAGGCAGACAAAAATAAACCATGTTCTTTACAAAGAGATACAATCCAACTAAAAGGAAACAGAAGAAAGAAGATGCTTTACTTCCAGTGTGAGATCATAGAATTATAGAATCATAGAATGGTTTGGGTTGGAAGGGACCCCTAGAGGTCATCCAGTCCAACCCCCCTGCAGGAGCAGGGACACCGCTAACTAGATCAGGTTGCTCAGCCCCGTCCAACCTGGTCTTGAATGTTTCCAGGGATGGGACCCTCTTTCAGTTTAAAACCGCTACCCCTTGTCCTGTCACTACAGGCCCTACTAAAAAGTCTGTCCCTATAAGCTCCCTTCGAGTACTGAAAGGCTGCAATAAAGTCTCCCTGCAGCCTTCTCTTCTCCAGGCTGAACAGCCCCAACTCTCTCAGCCTGTCCTCATAGGAGAGGTGCTCCAGCCCTCGGATCATTTTTGTAGCCCTCCTCTGGACCCGCTCCAACAGTTCCATGTCCTTCTTGTGCTGAGGGCTCCAGAGCTGGACACAGGGCTCCAGGGGAGGCCTCACCAGAGCAGAGCAGAGGGGCAGAATCCCCTCCCTCGACCTGCTGGCCACGCTTCTCCTGATGCAGCCCAGAGTACGGTTGGCTTTCTGGGCTGCCAGCGCACATTGCCGGCTCATGTCCAGCTTTTCATCCACCAGTACCCCCAAGTCCCTCTCGGCGGGGCTGCTCTCAATCCCTTCTTCCCCCAGCCTGTATTGATACTGGGGGTTACTGGAGATCCATCCACCCTCTTTGCTGCTCTGACTTCTTAATTGCACTTGATTTGATAGCAGTTCTTTTTAATTTCGCCTGCTGGCATCAGGTGCACATCAAGCCAAGCCTGCAGTCTTGATTCAGGACCTTAGCTGACATTTGCCTGCATTTTGTCAGGACAGTGGGAGCAGCACTAGTGTAGAGAAAGGAAGATTTATTGGGAACAGAAGGTGAAAACCCCATCTGCCTCAGATGATCATTTGTTCAATATTAACAACACACGTTTTTACACTTCCCAGAATAATTTGGCACGTGCTGATTGCATGCTGAACGCGTCCTAACTCTCTATCATACGGGCTAAATGTGGAAGTAATTTCAAGTTTCTGTATTCTGGTGTCAATCCAGCTTGTGGTTCATGTCACCAAGTTGAGGCCAGTAAAGTGTCACTTCCACCTCTTATGCTTATGGTGAGGAGCTGAGGGAGGAGCTACCCTGGGAAAGGCCAGGTCAGGATGGTGCCTCTGCATTTCCCATTACTTCTCCCAGAGAGGAAGAACTTCAGTTTGGTCAGGTGGGTGTTTGCCTCTCCTGTACCTTTCTGTGTTGTGGCATGACCTTATCTCACTCGGCCCTGCATGCTGCTTGGGGAGCTAGCTAGCTTTGCGTTTCTGAGAGAGGAGGGTAGGTCCACATTGCAGGTCTCCTTGCAGCGCCTTGTGCCAGCCATCCCCCAGCGGTTTTAGGCAAGGTCCTTCCATTGGGCTCACTGCTGTGGATTCCAGCAAGGACGAGTGAATCAGGCTGGTTTCACCTTTTAAGCCTTGTGAGGGAGAGCATGTTAGGCTATTTCACGCTCTGGCCTGCAGTGTGCAGGCCATATTCCAGCTCAGTGTGGCAGAAGTTTAATTTATCAGAAAGCCCATGCTCCAGGGGTCCAAAATAGCAAAAAAACCAGGGAGCAAATCAGGTTTGAAGACCACTGGGGCAAGTAAATGCAAAAGTTCATGCTGCCCTGCACGTACTCTTTCCAGCTGTATGACTTCCCTTATGAATAAAAGTTTGTCTGCCAGGAGTAACTCTTTGATTTTGAAAGAAATCAAAATAACAAAAGATAAATAATTACTTAGTAGGTGGGCTAATTCCTTCTTCCACGTCTTTGTCCACAACGGAGACAAAAAGCGTAGCTTTACGCTCAGTGGCTTGGCAGTGCTTCCAACCCTCCACCAACAGAAGGGAAAGGCACCCTAAACATTAATATTTGAACTCTCACCATAAAGCAGCGAAGGCTGGCTTATACCCTTGAGCAGGCTGAATAGCTCCTACATGTGGGAGCACCGGTGCTGGGGGCAGAGCCACCAGCCCAGCAGTTAAGAAGAAACTTTGTCTATGATATAAATAAGTTTTTAGTTTGAGACCACTTGTGGTCTTATCACGGCCAGTCAAATCGGCTTCTTGTTTTGTTTAACTAACAAGTAATACTACTTTAAGTGGTCTGAAAATGCACCATAATAGGAAAAGTCTGATGAAGTAAGTGATTACCGTTTCAAAGGAAAACAAAGTTTATAGAAACATAATTAGTCATCTGCTCTTAAACCAGAAAAATATGGTAGAGAAACTGAAAAGGTATCTTTGGGGTTTTAGAGAGATACAGAAGCATGTTAAATAATGGAATGTCGTTAGAGTCTGCATTTATTTTAAGGATAAACAGAGCTATTATACAGTTACCCACCTTTATATCTACCCTTTCTGTGTTCTGGCTAATGGGCTCTCTTCCTCGTGTGCAGAAAACCCCCAGCCCTTTCCTGTTTACAGTTGAGCTGCAGTGTACTTAAAATCATTACTTCAGATTTTGTACATTAACTCTGTCTGCTGGCAAGAGGAAAACCCTCTCCTATTATCTAATTATGGCTTCAAGCAGCACTAATGAAGAAGTTGCGCAGGCTGGGGCCTGTTCCCTCTTGTCTGGAGGCATCGACAGCAAGCCTGTGGGTGGGGTCGGACAGAAGCGGGGAGGGGGGCTCAGGTCCACTTCCCCGATCTAGGATTGCAGCCTCGGTTCGTGAGGCTGAGACCCCCATCAATGGCTCCTTCCCCTCCACCTTGGTAGCCTCAGCTGGGGGTAGCCTCATGCCTCTCAGGGGCATCTGGGCTGGGTCAGGGATGGAGACCTCCATGCTTCGGAGAGGCGAGGCATGCAGCCATGCCAGCACAACCATGCCACGTGCCAACGAGCATGTTCCTGGCAGCGGGCTGTGACCCGGGGGCGAGGAGCCGCTGCCCGGCTTTGGGAAAGTCATGTCTGGTGGGTGGTGGGTGAGACTCGGGTATACATCCACTGGAACAAAATAAACTACCTATGCCAACGTGAAATAAGGGAAGGTCAGTGGGGACTCAGGCTGAATGAGCCAGGCTGGGTCTGCACTTGGAGCAAAGACTGATGCATGGTGTGGAGATCAGTGAGCTTGCTGTTTTGGTTTAGTATCACGGATGCAACAATTTAGCAGTACAACCCGCTGTAAAAGCCTAACGCAAAACTCACAGCTGAGCTCCATACTGCCATTCCAAAGCTAACTGGTTTAGGCTTAGCTGTACTAATTTTCTAAATGCTGTTGAAATCATGGCATGGGCATACATGTAGTCTGCCCATAAAGAATATAGAGTAGTGCAGATAATAGGATACCAAGGAAAGTCAGAAGAAACTTGTTTGATAGCTGGCCTACATGAAGAGAAAACAGACCCAAACTCAGGTATGAGTTAACTGGGATTTTCTTCTACATCTCATTAACCTCTGGGATGGAGAATCCAGCAAAGCTGTATTTTATTTACCATAGATGCACTCAAACGATACTGCATAACTTAGTGTTCTGGCACTGTGAAAGTTATTTGCAATAATGAATTTTTTAAATTCTTTGGAGAAAAGTGAGTGCATATTCCCTTCCCCCACCAAATTAAAAAAAAAAAAAAAAAGAAAAAAAGAAATTGCAGCGTAACATTCAAAGGCTCATTAAAAGCAGCCAGGGAAAATAGATTACAGAGACTTCAAAGACTCACGATACTGGTTAAGAATCAGCTCTCTTTTTCAAAGAAAATGTTATTAGCTAATCCTTGAAATTTGGGTTTTGGCAGATGACACAGTATTTCCTGCAGGTGCAGAAACAAGAGACTCTTAAAAGAGTTTTGGTAATGCACAAAAAAACCTTCCCAAGTAGACTTACAGTTCCATCTGTTCGAGCCAGCCTGAGTGAACTCCCTGATTCCTCATACATGTACTGAAATGTAGCAGCATTTCGGGAGACCCTACCTACATGAAGCTGTGTATCTCCTTTACTGAGGAAGCAAGTTTGTTAAGGTAATGTGGTTTGTGGGTTGGTTTGGTTTGGTTTTTTTTTTCCAAGAGGAAGAATAATGCCTTTAATACTGCTATTATCAGTAATATCAAGGGAACTAACAGAAAAGCCACTGCAATGCATAGCGGAAGCAGTGTCCACACATAGGTTGACAACTGCACGAATAAAACACCATAAGCGTGCAAACAAACATTGCTCCCCACCACTGCTGCTTACACCAGTATGGAGATGCTTTGACATACCATCTCTTCTAAGATCTTCTTTACAAAGTTCCTTGTGTGTGTTTTTGTCTGCTTTATCCATGGCTAATCCCAACTCCTCCGTTAGTTACAACTCCCTGGTTATCAAAAGAGACAAGGCCAGCCACATCTCTCTCACGTCCTTTGTTAAGCTGAGGTCCTTTGGCTTTGATTTAAAACCTGACTGTCTCACAATGACAATTTTCCCACTGACACTTTCACCTAAAATTTGGCCCAAAAGATGCCCAAAGCTATGTCCCACTGTTTCCATGGCAACCAATTTCTTCAAGTCAAAGAACTGGGCTTAAGATGCCCTTAGTAGTTAGCAACCTGAAAAGGAGCACCTGAATCGATAAGAGATGATGGAATAGCAGCAAAATTTGCAAGGAAACTTATTCCTATTTCCTAGCAATCCAAACAGTTGTTCTGTTGCTATGCGTTTTCAGATATACTCTGAACAAAGTTGCTTATAAATTCAACGCAGAGACTTTCAGGTGTACGAAATTCCAACCATGGCACAATTGAAGTTCTTGACTTGTGGAAAAGTGATGAGGGGAGCTCAGTTCATTAAGTCTATCGTTAATGATAGGCACCCATGTTTGTGTACATTAGGAGACACAGATGTTACAGGGACCCAGTAAAGCTTACCACTTCACTGAGTACTTTGCATCTGTCCTGAAGAAAGTACGTTGAAGTGTTCTTGAGATCTTGAATATGGTATACAGGCACTTGCATTTGCTTGTAAGGGGCAGCTTCTCTTATTACTTGCAAGTTCATGCTCTGCAGTGTATTTTATCCCCATACATGGCATCAGGTACACAGTGCTGAGGCCTAATATCAGAAAACCTGGCACAGTTACAATTGTTATTAGAGCCACATGCATATCTACTGCAAAAGAGCCACAAGATATCACATCGAAGAGTTAAACTGGTTCAGAAATGAGTATTTGTTTGTCTCAGAGCTCAAGTCAGTCTGCAATGAACAGTGAAGTGAGGAGACAAGACCAGTATTTTGGCCAGGGTGGCTTGTCTGTTTTGATTCAGCACCTAGAATAACTAGGTATTTTCCAATACGGGTTTTTAATTAGAGCTCTCTGAACCAGCTGGGAGAGCTGGGACAGGAGGCGGAGTATGGCTGATGACACTAAATGGGATTAATGCAGCGTTATTAAATGGCCATCACCAATATTACACAACTATGTGTCAAAAAAAACCCCAAACAACAAAACCAAACCAGGCGCAAAACCCGCCCAGGTCCACATTTATGCCATTACAGAAGTGTCTTGGTTTTCAGAATTTTCTCTTATTGGCCCTTATTGCTCTAATTTTGTTGACATTTAGGCAGACGTGTCAAAACACTGCTGAAAAGTTTAATCTGATACAGTGCTGTTCAGATAACAAGAGGTCTCAGGAGATTCTGGTTTTTTGGTAGAAGAAAGGTTTAAAACAACTTGGGTGTTATGGAATATTTATTGCTCAAAGAAAAATAACCCAGAAGTTAGTAAGTGAAATAAATATTTCTGGAAATAAAAAGGCTACGTCTTGAGTGCAGGGCATCTGAGCAGAGCTGTATAACTTACTATCGTTCTCATTTCCTTTGCATAGATTTATTTCCCTGTGGGTGACAATAAAATGGTGTTGGGCATACAGCAGCATCATCCCCGGACACAGACCCTTCCCTGAGGGTGGGTGAGGTGAGGAATGGGGAGAGAGGTTGCAGAAAAAGCACAGGTTGAGGGGGCACTCTGAGCCTAACATGAGCCTCTTAACTGTGATTATAAACATAAGAAAGGTACCATGAACCCCTGTACTCGCTCTTTACTTAATATTGTCGGTCAGTGAAATGTCCATCTTACTAAGACCAGAATCATGCTCTAAAAATGCCTGTATCTGGTTTATAGAGGCACTGTTTCCCTAGCTTGGACATCTCAGTTAAAAACCAGCATCAAGAGTGAGGTGAAATGAATCTGGGCCCCCATATGTCCCTTTTGGAGCACGATATGCTCGCAACGTATCTCAACACCTTCTGTATTAGATTAGCAATGTCAGGGTTTCCAGTGAACTTCTTGGAGTCTCTTGCTCTTCCCATCCGGAAGGCAGAGAAGCAATGATCCCTGGAAGATTTTGAAGGAGCATGAGATATATGGGGGAAAACATCAGAAAAGGAGAGTGGCCACAGTGAATTATAAAAGCCACAATGGTGATAAAGTACCTTGATGACTTTACCCAATCTAAGTAGGTAGGAACAGTGCTTACAGGAGGTGGTACTGAATCACTATGTATGATTTTTGCATGGAAAGTTTTTTTGAAGACACTATAGCATCTATTCATCGCCCGTGATGTTCAACAAGAAAACACCTCCCTGTTCATCAGCTGGAATGGCAGTTCAGTTGGATACTCTGCTTGTAAGAACAATGTCAACACCCTTATCCCAGACCATCGTACTTGAAGTATTGGCTAAGAGTTTTATGTGGATTTCTCTGTGGCTGCTATAGTGTCCGTTATCAATTTTAGTTTCTAAATGATGTGTGCTTATTGCTACTTCAATAAAAACTTTTGGCTTAGTTAGGAACATTTACTCTTTTGCACCAATCTTGACAGCAACCAAGGCTGTACAGGCAAACAAAAATGTTTTGAGTACCTGCATAAGAACCAAAAGCACTCCCTCTGGTTCTTCACGGCATAGCCCACACTACCCACACCAGGCTCCCTTCTGTGCAGGAGCAATGATGCCCCAGTGAGGCTGTTGGCTGGAGGATGTGTCAGGACAACTGCTCAAATGAATGATGCAGGACCCAGAATATTCAGGACTATACTACTTTTGGAATTGTATCTAATCTCTTATTCAAAAAAAAAAAAGCTATGGTTATCAATCAAGAGGAAGGAGAAGCATGAGGAAAGAAGTACATTTTTCAACCTTGTTCCTACAACTTTACCTACATTTGTTACTATTTTAACATTTGTCGCAATACTTAAAATCTTACCACAGGCAAAATGTCTCAACAATATTGTTTCCGCTTCACAACTAGATGCAGAATTCCAGTCCTGTGAGTCTGCCTTGACAAGCATACAACGCTGAGCATTGTAAAGCAGAATCAAACTGAAGTGGCAATTCAGAAAAAATCCATGTGCAGAACACATTAAAAATTCACTGCAACATCACTGATCAAGTGTAAGGTCTTAGGTTACATGAAATGAGTTACTAAAGCAGAAATTGTTCTTGAGAGCTACTTATCTTGCTCCCCATAATTAATTTAGTACCATCGATGAAGAGAACAAAGGTTAAGGCTTACTCTCCAGTGGGGGTCACTGTTGAAGAATAACCTCTAATTTTTATCCTACGGAAGTTCAAACACATCCTAAAAATGCTGGGAATAATCCATACAGCTCATGCGAATGTATTGGAATTTGATTGCAGCAGTTGACATCAACTGTCAAAGCAAACCCTGTGTAAAGGCAAAGTGTGTGGACTATAGGAAGTAAATTATCAGGTAATTAACCCTCTATAAGCATAACAAAGGAGTCAAACAAGAAAACGAGAGGGTGGGGAGAAGTGTTGGGCCTCAGGGAATGCTGTGGTCAAGGAATAAGAAGTCACCAAGAAAAGCTAGCAGCCCTCCTTATCCCCAGGGCGGCATTTAGAAACCTTCAGGACCTGGTTATCACATTTCACGGTTGTGAAGCCTTTTCACTCCAACTTGCCTTTATTTTTCGTAGAAATGGAAAAGCAAAGGACCTCTGGGGTGCAGTTTGGAAAGGTCTCCACATGCCCCAGAGCCTTCCGCAGTGGTGTCCACCAAAGGAGTAATGTCCCAGGGGAAGGAAGGGTTTAGGAAATGGGCTGTGCGTTTCAACACGCACCTGCCCTCTTGTTCCCCAGCCTTCCTGGGGTTAAGGTTTTTCCTAGCAAGAGCCTAATGCAGCTGTGAAGTGAGAAGCCAGTGCCCATGTTTGGGTTGGCGTGAACTGAAGGGTGCATGGGGCTACCTACACCCCTGTGCCGGTGTCCTGTGGCACAGCTCCGACGACTTCAGTGGCATCAGGCCCTTCATCTCAGGTGACTGTCTGACGTCCCCTTATTAAACCCTCGGTATTAGGAGCTGGTAGACAGCCACAAGTACTGGACGGAAAGTGCTATGTCCCCGGTGGCTTAATGGATGAGTTGTTTAATAATGACGAGCAATAAATGAAATGGGTCCTCTTGCCTTTCTATATAGCTAGGCTGCTTTCGTACCAGCTGACTGACTGGCCCAATGACTCTGCTTTGGTAACATTAACGTGGGCCTGTATCTTCACAAGTATCACTTAAGCCCTGAATCTCACCGCTTAAAAGATATTTACTACTATTCACTGTTGGTATTAGATTTCTTACCGAACCTGCTCTAATGCTTCCATTTTGGACTGAATATTCCCGTAAAACTGAAAATACCCCTTTAGAGCAGCACTGCTGTTACATGATATGTTGTTTCTTGACAGTATGATCTTTATACCTGGTTGCATTCAGATTAAAAAGCTGTTACTACTCTTTGCTTCCAGAGGACAGCAGCAGCAGCAGGCCTCAGACCACAGGAGACAGATAGAATTGCAGGCAGCCCTTATGTACAGGCACCTTCTCTTAAAGGCATGGTTTTAATAGAACAAAATAACTATATGCGCTGGGTCAGATCTATTGCTCCCATAAATCGGGGTGACGCCACCAGAGCTCTGCCATTTTTAATGGCTAACATCCAGCTCAGAAACTTTCAAGCTGTAAAATGTGGAACAGGCAGCTCTCCCCTCCACCCGGCGTTGGGAGGGAAGAAGGGAGGAGCTATTCGAGTCATAGTTGCAAACATGAAGATGTTAATCCCTGCCTGAAGGGATTATGAATTTCAGCTTTTTGCAGTTCAAGGAGCAGCCCCTACCACTGTTAATCGTCCTGAGTAACGCTTCACTGGGAATAGGTTAAAAGGTCTGTTGGTTTCAGGGGGTACATACTTAGTGCTTCAGATAGTCCTACTGAAGTTGGATGGAGTCAGAGGCATCCGAAATGCAGACATGTCATTTCCTACCTACTGCAAACGTTTTGTGGGGTTTTTTACCCAATTATTTGTCAAGTATCAACAGTCCACAGTACAGGGGAGAAACGTGGAGAGCAGGAGAAATGCAGTTCATTTGTTCTTGAGCTGGAACTGAGCACTGCCTTCTGCACCATGCCGGTTTGGACATGTCCGCACATGGGGCATGCCTCCATCTGGTGCCTGAAGAGGAGACTCTTTACTAGCCACAAGCACAAGAGAGATGAGGATTTCAGGAAAACAATGAGAGACCTTTAAGAAATGTCATCACTCTGAGAAATTAACACTATGAAGAATCAGACTTAAAGCTGTCATTTTTAGAAATGGAGTCTCTGTTTAAGAGGAAAACTGCTGGCAATGATTGTTCAAAACCTAAGTATGTTCATGTGGCTGTAAGCCTCATGCTTTGTTTAATGCTTGCAATCTCAGCATCTTTGCAACTGCAAAATACCAGTTCTTTCACTTCTGTGCATACCCATGTCCTTTCATGTCCTTGAACCTCCTTTCTCCATTGCATCGGACTAAGAACTGAAGTGGGTCAGCCAATGTTCATCTGTGGTTAAATACTCTTGATAGAGAAGGGAACATTATTCGTAATACAAAGTCTTTCATCTGGAGGACTTGGGTTTGGTGCAAGGAGAAGATGTATATGACATACACAAAAGAAGAGGCTCCTTTTATCTCACCTGAACAGATGTAAACATGTGCCTTCATGATATGCTTCTGTTGCACTCTGTTATACAATGCAAGTTGAACATTCCATTCTGCTCCAGTTTTAGCATCATCTCCACAGATAATATAGGCCACTTCACAGACTTTTCAAGAACTTTTTTTTTTCCATAATGTTTATGGAAAAAGAAATTTGTCACACTACCTTGCAAAAGGCAGTTGCTTTGTTGACCAGATGCCAAACTGAAATTCAGACATAGATGGCCAGAAATAAGATTTACTTTAATCCTACTAATCCTGAGCTGTTGATTGGTACAAGGCACCATTATAGCTGGGTAAGCTTCCCCGGCTTATCGCCTGATTCTGTTTGGAGTCATGAGATCACTTTGGATTCTCAATGTTTCCCTTGTAAAGGGCCATGTTGCTGCCTCATGTTCCATTTTCTGTTATAAACAATAATAAGCAAAAGAAATCACGGACCTTTGCCAGCAAATGCAGGAAACTCGAGGCAGGTGGTTTGCTGAGCATGGTGATATGCTCCACCAGGAAGAGTGGAATGAGAAGATGTGGGCCTGTCCTCAAGGAGATTAGCAGTCTGTCCAGTTAATTATAGGGCCTTCTTGTACTGACTTCAGTGAAGCCCCAGGCCACCCTCAGAAGCTGAAATCATACTTACAGAGTCATAGAATCATTTAGGTTGGAAAAGACCTTTAAGATCATCAAGTCCAACCATAAACCTAATACTGCCAAGCCCACCACTAAATCATGTCCCTAAGGCACAACTTGAGGCCATTTTCTCTCATGCTATCACGTGTTGCTTGGGAGAAGAGAGCAACATCCACCTCACTACAGCCTCCTTTCATGCAGTTGTAGAGGGTGATAAGGTCTCCCCTCAGCCTTCTCTTCTCCAAGTTGAACAACCCCAGTTCCCTCAGCCCCTCCTTATATGACTTGTGCTCCAGACCCCTCACCAGCTTTGTCACCCTTCTTTGGAGACACTCCAGTGCCTCAATGTCCTTCTTGTAGTGAGGGGCCCAAAACCGAACATAGTATTCAAGGTGCAGCCTCACCAGTGCCGAGTACAGGGGGACAATGGCTTCCCTAATCTTCCAGGGCCACACTATTCCTGATATAAGCCAGAATGCTGTTGGCCTTCTTGGCCACCCGGGCACGTTGCTAGCTCATATTCGGTCGGCCCTCGACCAACACCCCCAAGTCCTTTTCCTCCAGGCAGCTTTCCAACCACTCTTCCCCAGGCCTGTAGCATTGCATGGGGTTGTTGTGACCCAAGTGCAGGACCCGGCACTTGGCCTTGTTGCATCTCTTACAATTGGTGGTGGCCCATCGATCCAGCCTGTCCACGTCCCTCTGCAGACCCCTCCTCCCCTTGAACAGATCAACACTCCCACCCAAGTTGGTGTCATCTGCAAACTTACTGTGGGGGCACTCGATTCCCTCATCCAGATCATTGATAAAAACATTAAACAGAACTGGTCCAGTACTGAGCCCTGGGAAACAACACATATGACTGGCCGCCAACTGAGTTTAACTCTGTTGATCACAACCCTTTGGGCCTGGCCATCCAGACAGTTTTTAACCCGATGAAGAGTGCACCTGTCAAGGCCACGAGCATCCAGTTTCACCAGGAGAATGCTGTGGGAAATGGTGTCAAAGGTTTTACTAAAGTTCAGGTAGACAACATCCACAGCCTTTCCCTCATCCACTAAGCAGGTTACCTTGTCATAGAAGGAGATCAGGTTAGTCAAGCAGGATCTGCCTTTCATAAACCCACACTGACTGGGCCTGATCTTCTGGTTGTCCTGTATGTGCCGTGTGATGGCATTCAAGTGGATCTGCTCCATAACCTTCCCCGTCACCGAGGTCAGACTGACAGGCCTGTGCTTCCCCAGATCCTCCTTCCAGCCCTTCTTGTAGGTGGGAATACTTCTGGCAGGAAGGCTTAGCTTTGTATGGCCTAGGGGAAAAAGGAGAGAAACAGGACTCCCGAAACATTTTCCGATGGATTTGAGGACCACCAGAGAGCTGGTGGGAGCCTATTGATATTTCTCTTCCACCTGGAAGCAGCCAACAGACTTCCATGGGTCTGTGGATTACAAGGTTGAAAATCACTCTAGTCATGAAGCACTGACCCGGTCCCATTAGCAGCAGTGACCTGTGCACCCACAGAGGGGTACCGTACTCAAACCCCAAATGCTCACGCTGCCTAGCTGAAGAACAAGTGCCTTTACAGTAAGGTTGTCTCTTGACTAAGCAACCTGCTCATTTGCTTTTTTTTAAATGTATTGATTACATTGTGTGTTCCAACTTGACAGAGCTGACTCACAGTCCAGAACACTGCGTTTGGTTTGCTTTATACCTCACTGGGATATTATCTGTATATCTGCTGTCTGCATTCAAGATCCTCTGGATGAAAATCCTGCCCTTGAAGCTTATATAGTTGTAGGATAGTTAGATGGACACAGATTCCAATATATATGATGTACCTCATGTTGCAATGTTATCAAGGTAACACCATCACACCAACAACTCAATTTGAGTTGAAATAAAAAAGATACATATTCAGTTTTAGGCTTAACTTTATCTAGGGGCTAGTAGATAAAACTTGAAAGGACAGTAGATGAGTAACAAAAAGCTTCTGAGTTGTAGTTTCACCTAGAAAGAAAAGGTGAACATTTTAAAGGGGTGAGAACAGCTGAGTTACGTTGGTTTTTACTTTAAGATATCTTCAAGGATTTACACCTTAGAGGGGTTTTCAAGACTGTGCCTGTCTCTTTTTTCTGTGTTCATGGCATCTCTTCAATGGATCCTGCTCTATTTCTGAGGCTTCTATGTGCTATGGTAATACAGGCAATAGCTGGTAATAAACAACACAACCTCCTACACACAATATCTGTATAAAACAGGTGATTGAGAACAGTTCTTATGATCCCTTTTAGCAGTGGATGCAATTAATTTGTTAATGTTTCCCTGTAGTCTCACAAAGAAGCTGAACAACATGGAAAGTAAACTGGGTAATAAAAGTATGTTGTTGATTCATCTCAGCCCTAAGATGTTATCCACCATTTATACTGAACATCTTCATACATCTTAAAGGGGAGCCTCTTCTTCTGCGGGTGCACAATGTATTCTTGGGACCATGAAGTCCTTCCAAACATAATAAACCATGCCACGCCACTGTTGCCAAGGCAGACGTTAAGCACTGCATAACTGAGGCTAATTGCTGTAGTGGTGGGATGTGTAATACTGATCAACATCTCCATTTACTAGTCTCCAGCCTACCCAGCTCTTGTCACTTTCCAGAGGAATTTTTAAAATATTGATTTACAGAAGTATTATTTGCAAAACTATTAGTTCGGGGATTGAAAGATGGCTGGCTGTCCTCTCCAGAGTCCTGCATCCCAGAGGTAGGGTGTGATAAACCCCACCTTTGGAAAGTGCTACCAGGCAGATATGTCAAATGGAAGCAAATAGGTGAGAAGCAGCAGCTCTCAGCTACCCCAGGGTTTGGGGTGCAGCAGGAGGTAGAAATGCCTGCGATCTGTGAGAAGCTGTTTAGGGGAGCAAAAGAAAATGGCATCCTGGCCCGTGTATCTTAGCTCCCAAAACGTGGTCCGCTATAGGGAGTAGGCTCTTCAGAGCCAGGCAGTTAAACTTACTTGTAAGCCTGACTGTGCTGCTGAAGTCAGTGGAAACCTCTGCACTGGTAAGTGCAAAGCTGATTCCACTGGTAGGAACTGGACGGTGTTGAAAAGACAAAGAGCCTTTTAGCTGCTGTGGTTAGCAGAGCAACAACAATTCTCACTGTTAAGAGACTGCCTTATTATACTGGAAAAGGCATCTCTGAACACCCTTCATTCCAAGAGTATTGTGCTTGCAAGGAATTATTACAGTGGGATCAGGGAATTGCTCCAGCAAGTTGACTGAACTTCTTTTAAAATTGCTCTCCTACCAATTTTATTGGTGAGCTCATTCTTCAGTCAGACAGTGGGCATCTCTGCATCTGTTCCCATCAAGAGAGGGGCAGCTCAAAGATCCCTGTGATTGTCCTAGCTTCTTGACTTCTGATTATATACAGCTTATGCTTCTGACAGTTCACATAAATAGTCTTATTTAAAGCAGACCTGATGATCTCTTAATGCTTTTCTAGGCTAAGGTTTCAAAAGAGTTTTCTCTTTAATTTAGTTTATGGCAGCACTGTATTTCACAGCTGGTTTTAATGTATTTTTGGAGACTATATGGGATCAGTGCTTGAATTACAAGGTATGTATATCAGATGGAGCCATAGCCACCATTCCCTGGCAAACTGTTAGATCAAATGAGCTGAATCTCCTCTACTTTATTGCCTAATTAATTCTTGAATGATCACTGAATTGTAGGAGTGGGAAACCTGCCAACTTTGGTCACACTCTGTACTGGGTTATGTCAGAACAGATTGGAAAGTGAGGGTTTTCTTTAATCTGGGTTCACAGAGGGAAACTTCTAGGTAGGTGGGCAGGGGCTTCTTTTGCCTGCTTGCACAATTGAATAGCAAGAGGAAGCAACTCTTCAGCCAAGGGTCAAAATCTCCAGGGAGAAGCAGATCCCACTGGGGAGCAGGACCATGAAAGTGCCCGCATTTCTCAGTGCCAGCTTGCTGCTAAACAGGATGGGCTTGTTTTTCTGCAGCCAAGTCTTCCACGGATGACTAGATCTTTCATGGCTTCTGCACGCACTGCCAGAAGTGGGACAGCAGATTAGCTGGAGAGGCTGCTGAAGATGGAGTCACGGCACAGAAAAATTTGTCTGAGAACTGACCCTAAGGAATTCAAGAAACAATGTCTTAGGAAGAACAGTGGTGCTGGCAGGGTGATGTTAGACAAAAGGACCACCAGTGAAAAACTTCTTGTGTTTTCCTGGAGCAGCAATTTCCCATTTCTGAGGCTTTATGCTGGTTTTGAGCATAGGAAGACTCTTTTAGGCATCTGGCCACATGACAGGTTTATTGCTTACACACTCCCTCCAGAAAAATAAAAACTATTTATTCCTCAGCCATGAGCCTTCGGGAGCACCTGGCACCCTACCCAGTATGCACAGCTGGAGGCCTCACTTCTGCACTGCTTTTCTGGACCATGCTGATCTACAGGCAGTAGCCCAGAGGTCTGGGCAGCCTTGGCAGTGGATGCTCTGTCTAGATGGATCTGCAGCTAAGCCGCTGAAGTCCTGTGCAGGGCTGAGTAGAAGGGCTGCTTTCATCTTTCTTTTCTGTGCCAGCCAGCCTGGGTACCAGGCTTGATATTTCACCTGTGCCAACAGTGCAAGTAGCAGAGCACTCACTGCCTCGGGTACAGGAGAGACAAGTCCGTAGCTATCTCAGGTAACTCTGCACAGGGCTGCATCACATCTGTCAGCCACAGCGTGAACGTCCCAGCAGGAAAGAAATAAGAGCATATGCAAAAACCAACAGGGTCAGCCCAGCCATTCATCTATCCCAGTGTTGTCTCCAACAGTGACAACGGTTGGAAGTGCCAGTTGGGGAGGGCATACAAGGCTGCCTGCTTTCCCTTCATACTCCCAGCATCCACGGCTCATGTATTTAGGATGCCAAAGGGTACATCCCAGCCTCCTGCCTTTAGCATTTGTATATATAACTGCTGTCTGTGCATTTGCCCAATTTGTCCAAGGCAGTAGGGTGGAAATGTTGTTGGCAAGGAGACTAGCTTATAAGATGTTGTGGATGTTGCAGCTATGCTTATTCCTGGAATGAAAGATGCAGTTGAAATGTTATGAATGAATGCCACCACTTCCACTTAATGTGTAAATAAACTCAGGTCAGACCTCACTGTGGGTTTAACTGAGGTCAGTGACACAACCCGTTCATTTTAATGAGTGGAATGAAATGGCCAGAGGCTAATAGAAAACTCAGCATCTGAAACTTAGTGGCTGTTTTACATTTGGATAGCAGGCAATCAGCTTTGAACTGCTATCCTGGGCATTAGGGAGCTCTTCTTTTCCAGCAGACTGAAGCTCCTGGAGAGGAGTCAGTTGGAGGTGTGGGAGCTCAGCACTACGGTGAAGACCAGCAGCAGACCCAAGGCAAAGGCCCTGGTAATAGTACTCAGGCAACATTTCATTTTTCTGACTGATTGTTGGGATGCTCATTGGTTTCCAAATGATCTCGCCCCAAGTGCCTTTTGCCTGGCACTTGGCTTCGGTTCTCACACCAGCATCACTCTTACATTATGCAGCTCTCTGAGGATTTGATGGTGATCTCCTCAGAAATAATGTGAAGTGTCTCTAGGTGCATGGAAACGTCCCACCTGGAAGATTGGTGCTCAGAGGGCGTGCAGGCAATGCCTTCTTTCCAGTACCTTGGCTCATGTCTGCAGTGGTTCCCTGGGAGCCACTTTCCCTCAAAAGCTGGCTCTGACAGGCCACCAAAGCAAGCAAACTTCTGCAACTAGGAGAACTCCTACAACAAGTCCCGCTGTCTTTTCTGGAGGAAAAGCCTTCATAAAAACAAATGGGAATGTAACAGCACAGCATATCTGAACACAAGCTAGCGGAGTTAGACCCCAAACAAATAAGTAGGAAAGATAACGCGGAACAGCACCACCTCATGCTGTTTACCATCACTGCAATGACAACAACGTCCAGTAGCTTTTCACTGCTCTCTTCCCTGCATGACTTCTACAATTCAGGGAAATCCATTGAGAAAAACAAGCCTGTTTCTAAGTAAATGTCTGTTGGCCGCACAGGGCTTTATATCTCCACTGGTCACATTACCCAGGGATCACAAATCAAAAAAATGTTTAAGACCATGGCCCTATTTAAAGCATATGAAACCTGTTCAAACCAGGGCTGTTCCAAAAGCCTCTCTGGCATCCAGGGTGGTTATGGAGGGGGAAGACTATCTCGGTGATGCTCTTCTATCTTGGCCTCTCCAAGGGCTGGAGGGAGGAGGAGGCTGAGCTCCCCATGCGAGAGAGAGCCCATGGGAAGGTGGATGCTCTCCAAAGTATTTTTGCCTGTGAGAGTGTTGCCCATGGGAGCTCATGGTGAAAGCATGAGCAGAAATGTGCTTGCTCTTTCACTGTCATCATAGGAGAAGCTCTTTGTATGGTGAATCTAGGGAACACTGGAGACTCCTATTTCCCTTCAGTGTTTAATGTACAAAATGAAGGGAAATGGCTTGGTTTTGTGGAAATATTGACTCATCAGAAATTGCCACAAGAGCAAAACACTCTTATGGTATTTTCGAATGTAATTGTGAAGCCGTTGCACAGAACTAATCCAAGCAAGGACAACATTAAACTAACTCTATAAAATCACCTGTTTCTCTTCTTACCACATATATAAGAGAGTCATAGGGAAAGAACCATGCCCCTTTAAAGACAAATTAAATGAACATAAGACTACTCATATGAATAATATAAATCATATTAATTTCAAGGGCTGCTTTTCATACTGAATTCATTTGTCTATATTTCCAGAGTGCTCAATAGCTTCTCAGTTCTTTTAACACTGCCTGTACTTAGCTGTGGATAATTTACCCTTGGAGCAAGGGTTAAGGAGCCCCAGTCAGAACTGGTGTCCAGAAGGTGAGGGAGAAGTGGCCAGGGAGGGTGGCCAAGAGCTGCAAAGTGAGGTAATGCTAATGCCCCCACCCCAGGTGCTGAGGGATCCTGCTCCGCCATGGTCCCCCCCCCGCTATCTGCAGAAAAGCAGGGTAGAGGGAGGCGGTCTTGTTGTGCCATGGCAGAGGAAGGAGGCAATGCCACAGCGGGCAGGGCTGCCAGCCACGCAGGAGACACCCTGCCTCTGGCCCCCGCAAGCAACTCAGGACACCCCTTGTCCTGCCCAACTACAGGCACTGGCGCAGCTGATCTTCTGCCAGCATCACTGATGGAGGTGCCCAGGCCTTCTTGCCTTCCCAGTAAGCCCAGTCCTCTGTGGTTTACGTTGTGATAAGCCTCCTCAGACAGAACTACACCAGAGTGCTGTAAGTGAGCTGGCGCACAAGGAAAGCTTTTATTTGGGAAGCGTTTATGTGCTTTGGCTGCAGGGCTCTCTCAGGCACATGCAACACTATAGCCTTCATCGATAGATACAGATCTGTGTTTGTATGCTCAGCACCTTTGCTCGCATCTGATTTTTTTCCAAACCAACAAAGATACACAGATCTGGCTGATATGTCTGCAGCTTACAAACTTCCTCTTTTCCACTCCTGCCTGTAATAGCTGGCTGCCAGTGATTAGTCTGCTAATTAGCAAGGGTGGACCAAAAAGAAAAAAAAACTAAAAAGTGCTTTTAACTCAAAGACATAACCCCCAGGCACATAATTCAGGGATCACCATCTCCTAAGAGAAGCTGCTTGCCCTGCGATACATGTATTTACACTTCACATGGCTGCACATTCTTTCCAAAGAGTTAAATACAGCAGAAAATTATACTTAATATTTTAATAACCTTTAACTGTGAACCCTTAGCGTCACTACCATGTGAAGGAAGAGACCCGGGGAAAAAAAACCAAAACACTTATGAGGGAAATTTAAAGTAGCTATGCAACTTGCTGGAAATTATTGCAGACTTTCAGCTCTTTAGTGAAGATAGGCTTGGTTCCTTGGGCTTGTTCATACAGAGCCACCTGAAGTTATAAAGCTTCAGCAGATGCACGCCCCATAGCATCCTTTCTGCCATACACAACCCTGCAGTGTCATCACAGCCTGCTGCACTCACATGGCACTGAGCTGTATGAACTTTGTTTAGTTTGCAGCTACTTTCCCCCCTGCTAACGACCAGCCTCAAGACTGAAAATTCAAGTGAGAAGACCACCATACTCTGAAAAAGCTGCATGTCCCTTAATTCCCTGTGAGAAGGACCCCAGATCAGACCTGTAAGGCTCTCCCTCCCTTCCTTGCATGTTCTAGTTACAGGAAATCCAGCCAGAGCTTCATGGCCCCATGGAGACCATGCTAACAAGGAGGCAGAAGTCACACAAGCAGCAGCCACCAGCACTGGAGGGCAGTTTTGGAGCCTCGGTAGAAAGGAGTTTCTTTTTCCAGGGCCCTGTGGACTCTCAAAAGGACAACCCTGTGCCATCTCCTGGGCAAGGAAGTACAACAGCTCTCCATGCCAGCTTTCCTTAAGAGGTGTCTAGCAGGAAGAGGATAGATTTGCTTTCCAAAAAATCCTCTCCTTCCCCAGCTTGGATAAGTGGTAAAAAATGCTGCGAGAGGAGCAGGAAGCAGAAGTTGCGTAGAGCCAAGGGAGTGAGCCCTTCCCCGGCATCACCAGCAAAGCCTCGTGGGTCTGGCAGGTGAGTTGCAGGACTTTAACTATCCATATTTCTTTCTTCAGGCTCTGCAGATGGTCATACCGAGATGGCCAAGACCAGCGCACTGCATCTGCAGGACTGGAGCTCATGAGCCACCCACTGAGCACAATTGCTTGTCAGCTCAGTCCCTCTCATTTGCATTAATGTTTTGTGCCACTACCAGGCCTGAGGACCCTCACAGGGAGACTGCTGAGCAGAAGAAGAAAAAAAAGAAATGTTTAAAGAAGCCGCATCTTCTTAACAGCAACATAAGATGCAGCCTCTACAGCTCCATGCACGCGAGAGCTGATGGTGCTCCGAGGCACATCTCTACTTCCAGCTACTCTCCCTGCTTCAAGCAGAAAAGATGCAAGAAGTACGGTTCCCATTAGCGGGGTACCCCTGGAGGACCACACAAGCACATTCCTCTCCATCCCCTTGAGTAAAAAGCAGCCTCCAGCCTTTCACTGTGTCAGCACAAAGAGTAATTCACATGCATATGAATGCATTTGGCTAATCATAGTGTAGGGATAATTCTCTGTATATAATTACATGCTGTACTAGGCAGTTAACACTGCAGGGATGTTGAGGTCTGCTTATATGTAGGCCGGGGGGTGGAAGGTTATTATGCAATGTTCACAGGGCAAACGGGCAGTTTCAGGCCTGCTGGTGTATTTTGCATAGACATTGAGGCGAAATCTATATCTAACTCGGTGCAGTCCCGATTAAAACCAAAAATAGCTGTTGCTGGTAAGATTCAGATTAAACTCTATCCCCTTATCTTTGTCAAAAACTTATGCCTTTGCATGGGGATCTCCATCGCACTGACAGCCAAAGCTGCCTGGCTTGCTGGGTTATTAAAAAGTCTGGTCGCATGCACCATATTCACGGCTTCACTTTCAGAAGTTTTGAGCAGCTGTGAATCTCATATACAGCAAGGGATCAGCAAGTACCTCATATCCCTGAATATCATGACAGCTTTGTCCTGGGTTGAAGGTTTTCTGAAATCTGTGAGCAAAGGAGAAATACGGAGGACTTTGAATAGAAATAAAATAATATAAACCTGAAAACTCTTTTTCTTATTTTTATATATATCAAGAAAAACACAATCCAAAATTGAAGAACAGTTGGGAAAGAAAAGTAGAGCAGCATCCTTGAATTAGGTATCAGGTAGAGGGGGAAGAAAGCGATTCACAACACTGGGGGTACAAGATACAGGAAAACTCAAAAGTCTCAGCAACTCAACAGCAAGAGAGCTCCAAGCAGTCACAAAATACGGGGCTGGTTTCCAAAGCTCAGGAATAAGGCTAGAAAATTATGAGGTTTTAAAAGAATAGAAACTTCTATTCCAGTTTCTAAGCCTGGAGAAGATACACCAATATTCTTTTGTTCTAAGCTATTTTTTGCTCTGCTGTCACCACAACTAGAAGCTTAATTCATACAAGTCAAGCCTGAAATTCTTGAACAATTAGTCGGCTTTCTAAGAGACAGCAAATATTAATAGACTTATGAGAAAGTCTTATGAATTGGCAAGGCTGAATCAGGAACCCCTAGTGTCAAAGCAAACCCAAACAGAGACAACATGAATTGCTGACTGAAGCCAGGGCAAATCTCTCTATAAATCCTGCGTGAGCCAGTGATTCTCTGTGTGACCTTTGGCAAATCGTTTGGTCTTGGTTTGTTCCTCTGTCTACTCAGCTGGAAAACTGGGTTAAAAAAAAAAAAAAAAGAAGAAGCAGGAGTTAACCAAAAACCAGATGCTGAGCATGAGCTAAGCCTTTCCAGGTAAATAAATTATTTTTGAATAATTGTGATAATACAAAATGTTCAGCATACCTCGTGTGTTCCTTTATGTATTTACTGCTGGACCTGAGCCCATTTACCCCAAGAGGATGAATATGACGACAGTTGAGAGGAGGGATCTGGTGCCAAATCAATAGGGAAAGCCATCAATCCTTGCAGAGAATATCGGACTGCCAATGACAACACTGTGATAACAGTGAATCCCACCCTGATTTCCAACCCAGATCACGGCTGAGGCCAAGGCCGAGGCCAAGGCCAAATGGTTTTATCCTGCACAGAAAGGGATGAGGAAGCTACTGGGAGACCCAGAAAAGCCCCCGAGCTGGTCTCCCTGGGGCTGGGGAAGCACCACAGGGAGCTCAAGGCAAGGTAACCCATCGGATTGGTTTGGATCCTGGGAGCTGCTCCTGTGGTTTCTGCCAGATGGCAGGTGACTTTCCCTAAATCCTTCCTCACTCCAAAATAAGTCAGACTCTATAACCTTCCAGAGATGCACTGCAGAAGCTATTCGTAAGAGTTAGTTTCGGGGAGAGGTTGCGGACATATTCCAGAAGCAAGGGGGAAGAGGGTTGGTTGAAGAGGGAAGGGGTTTGTAGCTTTGATTTACTGCCAAAGTTCACTTCCTAGCATTTATTTACTGCTGTTGGCAGGCTGAGCGTGCACGCTGCCCAACGGATTTATCTGTAATAGTGCTGGGTGGTCACTATTCTTGTGTTGCAAGATTAATTGTAAAGACTCCTAGGGCATTTGGTACTGGGAAGTTTAAGCTACCTAAGTAAAATAATAATGCATTTTTCTCCACGGCCCCATCCATCTACTCTAGGGAAGTCAGGGTCCATAAGAGACTAGCGGTGCAACTCCACAAGCCATGGGGAGGAGCAGTGGCTACCTCAGCATGGAGAAGGCTTGTGTACCTTATCAGCTCATTCTCTAGGCTCAGCACGGCAACGCAGTGCTGAAAATACTGAAAACTTGCCTTGCTGCTCCCGTTGTTCCTATAGGAACGCCATGGCTATGAGCTGTAAATATTTCACTTTCATGGATTTCCAGACCTACTGGCTCTATTTAGCCACCAGTGAACGTGCATTAAGTGGCTGGCTTGGAAACTCGTATCTAAGTCCTCAAAAGGATCTAATTCTTCTTTTGACGCCTAAATGCTATTGATTTCTCTTAGTTTGATTTGGAGGTCAGCACAAAAATCCCTCCTGGGATCTGTGGGCAATGATCAATGAGAAAAGTATGGTTAACTCTTTAGTTGCTCTGGTCTGAACCGAGCTTTTCTTCTTGCCCTGCCACTGTGGTGAGTGTGGGAAATGTTGACAGGAAGCACTGAGTCGGCACTAATCCAGCACATGTCTCCATTTGGGTACCAGAGGTCAGTGATTTGGGCTGGGAGGGAAATTGCTGGCTCCCACCCCTTACAGCCATCCGGCAATCACCAACAGCTATGAAGCGGAAGCACAAGAGTTCAGTGCCCATGACTTCTCTTCTTTGAGCCATGAACAGCACCTGCCAAGCCGGCAGTGAGTATTTTCATAGAGGGAGCTCTACTGGCTTTGCAATCTCATGGCAGGACCCTCACCCCCACGGCTGTACCTGCCCGGTGGCAAGACAGGGGCTATTGGGCAAGCTGTGTGTGCTCACACCCGTGCCACCGGAGGTGAGTTTCACCAGTGAGGAGGGGTTAATGGGAATCCTGTTCTCTGGCAGGGTATGGTGGAACAAACTGAGCAGACCCATACCACAGAGTTAGAGTACCAGTAACTATTGCGTTTCTTTTTTTAAATATTTCTTAGGGTGAGGAGACAACTCCTCTATAAGAGAATATTTTTATACTGATATATTTTATGGATTTGCACTGAGTGAGAGTGAACTTACTTGCCAAATCAAATATCAGTTTTAATAAAGCTTTTAGGACTTTGCCAGTTTAGGAACACAGGGTGCCAGTTTTCTGAGGTGTATAGATTGCTGGCTGGATTTTTTTTTTTTCTTTTTATACTTCAGTGACCCCTTTTCAGCATTAGCATCGGCTTCTCGTTTCCTTACAACTGAGTGGGCAATAACAAGAGCTTAGACACATGGGGACCGCTGCTAAACTCACAGGCACACACAGCAAGCAGAAGCTTCACAGTAGAGCAGCTGGACTTCAGACAGCAAATAACCCCCTTCTGGGTTTCCAATGCTCCAGTTACAGTACAAAAAGGTCAAGTGCCAACTAAAACCTGCAGAAATGTCCCCTTTCACTTTTTCTTCCCAGTCTGACCCTGTGTTACACAGTGTGTGCACAGCAGCCCATCAAGGGAGCGGCTGGTTTGCATCCGGTGGCTCCCCAAGTCTCCTGGTCCCCAGGCCAGCCCAGGCTCCTCCAGGAGGGGCGAGCTCTGGCCCTGTGGCTGCGAGGGAAGAGTTTCCCACCCTTGACCAAGCTGGCAGGGGTCGCTAGCAGGCACACTGGCCTATATGCTCCCATGCTGAACAAGCATCCCAGCATTCCTCTTTCCTATTCTCTTTCCAGAATTCCCCTTTTCAGGGACTTCTCCAGGTTTCTCTTCTCCTGTTCCCCCATGCTAGGAGCCCCTCTGCAGATTGGGTCCTTCTCTTTTGCGTCTGCTCTGCAGTGGTTTCCTTGCTCAGACTACAGCCCTTGCAGCCCTCTCAAAGGAGAAGAGATCTTGCTCACTGTCCCTTTCTCCATCGGCAAGGCACACTTGCCAACTTTGAGCAGGTTTGGTAGGCTGACCCTTCTCCTCCACAGCTGCCAGGCCAAGACCAGGGTGATAACACAAAAGTTATCACACATTCACCACCCCCACCCCCCCTTTTTTTTTTCCAAATACATAAAACTTTTACTAGGTTTCAACACTTAGGAACCCACCTGTCAAAGGCACATCATGGGCAGGAGGGTGGGGAGACAGCAAAGCACTGAAGCATATGTCCTTTAAGCAGCCTAGACACCTCTATTTTTTTGAGGCTGAAGCAGCCCTGGATTACAAGAGCATTTTGGAGACCCCTGAGTAGGAAAACAAGGTGAGATCTCCAGTAGAAGGGAAAAACCCGTCAGCAGGTAAGTGGACTCAGTAGCTTCTGACTTGTTGGTCCATGGAAGGACCTGCCTGGTCCATTCCAGGGGCTGTGGGAGCAAATCTTTCCTCTCCCCCTGACAAACTGACAACACAGATTTTCCTCCGTGGGACAAGATTGCAAGCATTACCTCTTAGAGGTGGGAGAGACTTGCTGAGTCCACCCAAGACTAGGATGCCTTAATGGCCACAGACTAGCTCTCCCCAGACTGTCAAAGAAATACCGTCCAAGAGCACCCCAAGGGAAGCCTCTTCTTTACTACATTACCACGGTCACCCCCTTTTGCTCTTCTTCCCCATAGGCAGCCCAGTCAAGAAAAATGGGGTGACAAGGGGTACTTTGTTCTCTCTAAGTGACAGTCATCGCTGTGCAACCCAGACCTGCAAGTCTCCTCCTTCTTTTGCAATGTCAGACAGAAAGGTTGAGCTGAGGGCACTGTATTTGGGACAGGCTGAGTAATCAATGGCTGAAATGCAAAAAAAAAAAAAGCTCACAGGAAGCACTAGCCTTTTTGTTTTTATTTATTACAACATTACGTTATTTGAATTTGATAGATTCTTTCATGGTTGTACCTTGCACTAGTTTTGGCAGAAGTTTTGAATGAATGAGGGTTGCAGTAGCTGGCTCATGATAACCATTGAATATGTAGGACTATCAGTGCCAGCAAAGCTGACACTTTATGGCAAAGTTACCAGTTCTCATCACAAAAATAAGTCATTTTTCTGAAGTGCATTTGTAAAGTCAATGCATGGTAAAGTTTCACTCTGCCTTTGAGCACAGTGGTTAGGGATGAAAGCAGATCAGAAGGTGGGGACTACAGAACACAGCTCTGCAACAGCTCTACTCCATTTTCCTTTACCTCTTTTTTTTCTTCTTTTTTTTTTTTTTTTTTTTTTGCAGTAAAAGTGTTAGATATTTTTCAGAAGCGGGAAGTTGCCATTGCCATTGCCATTTTTTTTACAGAAAGGTCTTTTTGCCTCTCTCAGCAAAACTGAAGCATTCTTGTCTTTAAGAATGTCACATTTTCACCTAGGGCAAATTCATGGAAATTTACAAAGATTTACAACAAGAAGCAAAGTTTTAATTTTCATGAATATGCCCCAGGTGAAAATATGACATTTTTACAGAGAGGAATGTACCATTCTCCTCAGCAAATGAGTATTTTCCTAGCAAAATAGCAGTTCAATTTTAAAAGCTGCCTTCAATTACATTTTTTAGAGCTACAAAAGGAAAGTTTAATGCGCCCATAAAACCCACTCCCATTTTGCCACAAACAGGAGCTTCTCAGTTATATAGACAGTATTGTTTTTATTGTCGTTATATCTAGGATCCTTAACCATGGATCAAGACCTTGCCGTGCTAGGCATTGCACAGAGAGAGAACATAAGGCTGGTTCTTGCTTCAGAGAGCCGAGCCCCCATGGCAAGAGGCAACAGCATGAGGGAGCGTATGGAAACGAGGCAACGAATTATCGGCAGAAGAAGTTTAGAAGTTGATGTACCACAACCACTTTGCTTCGTGCTGGGAGAACAGGGTCGCCACCTATCAAATTGCAAAACCTTTGAATTCGAGCTGAGGATTAGGGACAGACTTGGAAGGATCTTGCTCAGCTGCGGCAGCCAGAAAAAGATGAGGTGCGATGCCATTAAAGCAAAATTTTCCATCTGTCCTGCTGTCAGTCGAATAACAAGTTGCTTATATATGAAGACAGGACTGATGTAAAACACCAGGACAGAGCACCACAAAGCAGAAAAGGACCCAGGAGTGACTGTAGTGTGAGAAGCCAACAGTATCCTGCTACTGCAGACACTGCAAGCACTGTGCTGGGGTACCGCACCAGGACCACCATTTATAAGCTGTTTGACATAATTTTGGTCTGTTTAGTGCTGCTAAGGCCTCAGCTGGAATATCTGGTTCAGTTTCAAGCACATCTTAATTTTTTTGTAAGACAACGAAAAAAAGCTATGTCCCAAATCCAGTTCTTCAAAGCAGCAAAACCAATTAGAGATCTAGAAAACACAATTTATGAAGTAAGACTGAATGAAATGGGGTTGTTTAGTCTAGAAAGGTCAGGTCTGAAGGGAGACAATAACAGAAGTTATCTGCAACTACGGGGGAATAATTCTGATGATGGGATGGGAAATAATGGGCTTTGATACTTCCAAAAGAGATTGAGGATAAACATGAAAAAAATTTCTAATAGTAAGGATGATTAAACACTAGATAGATTGGCTGGGGAGACTGTTACATCTCCATTATTTTTTGTTTGTTTTTGACTAAGAGCTTAGGCAAACATCTGTTGTGAACAGCTTAAGCACAAGCTGATCCTGCTCTTGGGCAGAGAAGGGATCAGACCTGTGGTAAGCCATCGAGGTGCCCTGAACCACACCAACGGCCCTGACGGAGCTGCATTCACCTGTGGGGCCCAAAAAATCCTAGCCAGACTCAACAGAGGCACAGGTGAGCAACTTTGAGAAATGCTGGGCTCTCACAATCCTTTCAAACCTTGTTTGGAAGATTTATGGCACACAGAGTGTAATATATCCTGTGGCATGTATTGTAGCTAGAGGCTTTTGGCTTGTCTGTATGCTGGCGTCTAAGGAAGTCACTGGTGATTTTAACTTTGGTGCAATCCTGCAGCTTTTTGAGAACGTGATGGGCACCGGCCTCTGGAAGCCAAGGAAAAGGCTCTCAGACTTTTTAAAATGCTTGCTCCTCTTGGGCACCCAGATTCACTCATCTCCTCTGCAAATTCAAAAGCATGTCTGCTCTTCAGTCTTTTCCAGACCAGTTTTGGGCAAGACATAATCAGCGTTTGCAAAAAGAGATGATTGCTCTAAGAGAGAGCAGGAGACGTGGTTACATACATTGATGAGAAGTACAACCAGTGGGGGTTGAATACAGCACTGAATAAAATCATAAAAGGGCACAAAGAAGAGTTTCTGGAGACATGCAGAACAGCCAAGAGCTTTTGCTCTCCCAAAATTTGTTCTGTGGTTTGGAGGCTTGGGTCAGACCACACAGATCAGAGGGAGTTTGAGATGACAAGGGTAGGAAGCGGAGAGACTCGCACCACAGCAAACGATACCCTAGAAGCAATTTGCAGTAGGTACCTCAGTCTTACCTGCCTGAAATCCCTCTCAAGTGGAGCAGGAGGAAGAGGCTATGGCTGGCACAGCGTCCTGCTACTTCAGCGGTGGGAGGTGCTGCTGCACAGCTCTGGAACGGGCATCTCACAGAATCGTGGAATTGTTTAGGTTGGAAAAGACCTGCAAGGTCATCAAGTCCAACCGTTAACCTAACCCTGCCATCCCACCACTAAACCATGTCCCTAAGCACCTCGTCTGCCCAACTTTTAGACACCTCCAGGGATGGGGACTTGACCACTTCCCTGGGCAGCCTGTTCCAATGCCTGATGACCCTTTTGGTGAAAAAATGTCAGGTACTGAAGGCACAAGCAAATTAAGAAGATTACCCAGATACTCTGCAGCTTTCTCCTGCGATACACAGCTTATCCTGCAAATGGGGCAGAAGCTATTTCACTGTCATTGGGGTAGGAGCACACACATGGGCAAGTACCAGGATGAAAGATGTAGTCATTAAACCTTCTGACACCTTGCCCATTCCTTACAGCATGGTAGAGCTCTGCGGTGCTTGTTTTTTTCTTTTTGAGCATTATGACTTGACACATGAACACTTTGCTCCTTGGAAAGACAGTCACCTTATGGTTCAGCACAGAGAAGGGACAGTCAAGAGACACGTTGTGACACAGAAACCACTTTGGTTCTTGCCCTGCCATTCTTGCTGCCAGCTGCAGCTGCAGCTTGCTGTGGAGACAGTTAAAAGCAATAACTCATTGGCATCACACTTCTGCAAAAACACCTACTCAACCATCCTGGCATCACAGAGGCAAGTGTGTCTTCATACGTCTCTTGCTAACGCCATGGGATTTGCCCAAGACCAGCCTTGGAGAGTGAGAGCAACGGTGTCTTGTTGCCTCCACGAAGCAACGAAACATCTGGAGAACATGAACTCCACACCTCAGCCCCTCATCTGTAACACTGCTCCTTACCATGTGTTTCCACCCCGAGAAGCAAACCATAGGAATGAGTCATACAGCAAAAAAAAAAAAAAAAAGAAATCCTAACTCATCTCAGACCTGTCCCGTGTCAGGAAGATGCTGTGTGTAGGAGCTTTCCCTGAAGGTGCTGCCTTGCCTTTCTGTCCAGCACCAGCGCAGCTCTGGTGACAGACAGGACAAACAGAGAAACATGAATGTAGGCAACAGTGGGAGATTTTCAGAAAGTACACCCACACATGGACCAGGTTTCCAGCAACCAAAGCACGGGCATGCATGCAGTGTGTGAAGCTGCACTGTGGATGCTGTCAAGTAGATTAGAAGCAGGTGGAAGATTTATCTCTGCCTACACAGACTGTCTGAGTTTTCTTCCAAAATTTTCAGGGGAAGCATAGTTCCCTACCTCTAAGGAAAATGAATAACTTCTACAAGATATGTGTTTTGTGCTTGAGTTCCCCTCTTTCACATAAAGGACAATTTTTTTTTCCTTTTCCAGGAAACCATCTCCTCTTTTTTTTCTTTTTTTTGGGGGGGAGGGGTTTGTGGGGCGGTGTAGACCAGAAGTGCCTAGGAGAATTCTTGTCCACTGGAGACCAGAGGTCCCTATAGGAAAAATTTTTGCTGCCAGGTGGTCTCCTGCTTCTCAACTTTGCGAAGCCCCTGAAAGACCTGGATAGGCATGCCAAAGGTGCACATATGCACATGGGAGAAGAGGATGAGTGGAAAGAAGGCAAAAGAAGATAATAAAGTATTTTTGAGGCAGATTTTGACAGGAAAACAGTCTGGAAGTCAGGTTGCCTACGGAGACTGATTCATTTCAGCTTGAAGCACAAATGTGGTTGCTAGCCTAATCCCCAGAAAGCCATGGAGAACTTCCACGAAAGAGTTCATTAGGCTTTGACAAACTGTATGCACGGGGCTGTGTGTGCTTGCTGGGCCCTCCTGAGACAGTGGCAAGTATTTAATACACAAGCAAACATCTTAGAAAGAAAGGTATCCTTTCCTCATATATTTCCACCTAAAGCATTTGTCAGAAAGATTCATTCAGCATAATTGGATTATTTCCAGGCTGCGATGTAGCTCCCATGGTAGCTGGGACAGAACATCTCTGACCTCAGCTAAGGGTGGGAAATCAAGGAATTCGGCTCTGAAAACAGCCTTTCCAAGCTGCTCTCAAGTTTGGTGGCACAGTTCAGTGCCTGTGTGTTGGGGTGGGGGGGAAAGGAAAAAAAAAGCATATTTCTGTTCACCAGCTCAGCCCTCACAAAGTATTACTGTGTTTTCTTCCCAGGGAAGTGCCTAGGGAATTAGAGCTTATTTTCTCAAGGGGTACCTGCTTCAGTTGGTTCCAATGATCTATTTTCACCTCCCTTTTAGGCAGGCTAATTCACTTCATGCAGTCAAGGGAAAAAACAACAATCAAATTAGATCATACTATCAGCATAAGATAAAATAGTGGTGGTTTTATTTTTTGAGCATTTTTATCTCAATGGCACAATTTGGAGTAAGTCCAAACCCTCAGAAATTCTGTAAATTTCCTTTTAAGAGCCCAGCAGGGGGTTTTCATGGAAAGCACTCCAGTATATGAAAGAATTTGTGTACAGCCAAGCCCATTTACTACAAGATTTAATGTGATTTTTTGCAGTGTGATTTGTGGAAGCCTGTGTTTCTGGTTGCTCCTCCCCACCATTATTTTTTCATAAAAAATGCAGGAAAGTTTTCCTTCATTAAAAAAGTTATTGCACTAAATAGCAAAACAACTAAGCCTCTGATAGGATTATTGCCCTAGCTTTAAGACTTGAAGCTTGTGGGGAGAGAAACATCTTTTATTAGAACTACTGACGGGCCATGGAAAAACAGACAAGGCACTGGATACGCAGTATCAAGCCCAATTCTGTTTGGCCTTAGCGAGCACTGCATGATGAGCTATTATTTTGATGGAAAATATTATCATTTCAGGCCCAGCCATGAGCTCCTGTTAACTTATATTAGCAAGCTGTGCTCTTAGGGGCTAATGAATCCCCGCTTTTTGGGCTCTGGTACAACCCAGCAAGCTTGTCTAACTTGCTGAAGTATCCTCAGCCGCTGACATGTTGACTTCAGGATGGAGGAACACCAATGCTCTCCTGCAGCAACACAGAGGAGGAGCTTTTGCAGCCCTTGAGCACCACACAAAAGCCATGTTGGCCACGTGCTGCATGGCCACGCTCCTCTCTTGGCTTCCCACAGCTTTGCAGCCCGCCAGGCGGGCTGGACCCAACCTGGAGGGGTGGACATCTCAGAAAGCCAGTCCTATTCATGCTATAAAACCAGGCAGCCAGGTGATGGAGACATCCTGGATGACTGCCCCACTGAAGAAAAGGTTTTGCAGTCTCTGCTCAGCACACCCACAAATGCCGTGTACCCCTTGATCGGGGCTCAGCCCCCACTAGGCACCAAAGGATTTGCAGCTCGGGCATCTGTAGGAAAGCATCCTTCATGAGCCCTGTTGGTCTCAGGAGCACAGTGCCTTCCTATGCCTAAACCACGGGACTCTAATTAATAATTAGTCTGTTAGAGACTGCGATCTGTAATGTAAAATGGTTCTTGGCTTTCAAACCTGGCACTCGCCCCACCATCTAAGCAGCACGGCCCTTCTTTTGGCTCCACCGCTGCACCCCTGCGGGAGAGGACTACACAGGACACAGCCCCAGCAGCTTTCAAGTGCTTTTTGGCTGGACACCAGTGGATCATCGTGCTGCGGGTGAGATATGTAGGGATGGTGTAGTCTCCTTGAGGACAATAGGAAAGAATGCCTTTTCATTGTTTTTTTCCTTGTAGATGTACATTAAAAAATACCGATTGATTTCCATTGAAAAGAACTGAATTTTTTTTTACTAAGTTGAGAATTTGAGGATGCTTTTTTAAAAAATCATTACTTCAAATAGTAGAATAAGAAATGGAGTTGCTGTGGTGT
>NW_009259855.1:374330-441218 GCF_000687185.1 Egretta garzetta
AGGCAGGGCAGAAACATGGCAACAACCATCAGAGGTTTGTCTCAGTCTCTAGCATCAGCTCTCTCCAGCTGTCACCTGCCCTGGAAAGGGCAGGGGGAGAGATATAACCTGTCATTCAAAACCTGGTTTTCACTCTGAAAAATGCCTATAAATATTAGTGTCTTCAGCTACCAAAACAAAATCCATCTAATCAATAGCTTGCCTTAAACTCATTAGCCACAAATACATAAAAAAATTTAGCAAATAACATCTTTTGCCTTCATGAAGCTTTAGCTGGGTATTTTTCCCTATCATTGCACACAGCTGAGAAAAAGCTGGGCTACCTACTCTCTTTCATGGCTGAGAATATGGCCAAAGTGGCAACTTACTCTCCAGTTTGAAAGAAAAAGGAAATTGCCCACAGCTCCCTCCCCTGCCACTGTGCAAAGAGCATCCTTCGGAAATCCTCCAGCGGTCGGGGACAGGTCTGCAGCCCCTCAAACACACATGCTGGCAATCCACGGGCTTCAGCAGCTGTGCACTGGGGCTTTTGGGGGGCAAGAGGCAAAGGGTGCCTGGTTCCACCCGAGCAGGGAGAGGTTTCACCCAGCCATCCCAGCCAGGGAGCTGTCAGGTCCCTCCGACCCCTCACCAGCATGGGCTTGCTCTGCACCTTGCAGGTGTTTAGCATGTGGCTGAGGAGTTTTTAGCAACATCTACCAGGGTATCAAAGGCCCGAGAGGGGCAGAGCTTCCAGGGACGATAGCCAGCTCTGCCACACCGAGGGCCGGCTTGGCCATTCGCCAGGATCATAAGTGAAGCAGTTAATTTGCATCTAAATTACTTAGGATTTTAATCAGAGATTAATAAACAAAGGTTTCGGTAATTATTTATACAGATCACAGCAACAGTGCTTCGCACAACATGGTGGCCAACTTCATTTGCTTTTGGGCCTGAAGAGAAATACGGGTGGAAAAGAAAAACCCACTGCTCCGCTGGAGCCAACTTCTCCAAGCATGGCTCTTGCTTCAGCAGTGGCTGGAGCCCCGCTAGAGCACAGGCTACCCCTTCCCCTAGGGGACCAGGAGCTCTGCCTGCACCCCTGCAGCTGGGCGTCTCTGCCAGGTCCCTGCCACCGCCACCTGCAAGTGGGGCTCAGGCCTGAATCCTCCTCACCGGGAGCCACCCTGCTTCAGCATGGCCCCAGCGGTCTTGGGCTGCCATCCAGACCCCCTGAATTGCCATGCTTGGACCACCTGGCATGAGGTGACCCTGCTAAACAGCCCTCCACCATAGCAACTACACGGAATCACACACAGAATGGCAAGGGTTGGAAGGGACCTCAGGAGATCATCCAGTCCAACCCCCCTGCTAAAGCAGGTTCACCTAGAGCAGGTTGCACAGGACATCGTCCAGGCGGGCTTTGAATATCTCCAGAGAAGGAGACTCCACAACCCCCCTGGGCAGCCTGTTCCAGTGCTCTGTCCCAGGAGGAGTATAGAGTCTGTCTGATTGTGCAGAGATAGAGTTAGAAAAGCCAAGGCTGACGGAGTTGAGTCTGGCAAGGGATGTGAAGGACATAGGGGAGATGGTCCAGTCCCTTATTCATCCTTGTTGCTCTCCTGTGAACTCTCTCTAGGAGTTCCTCATCGTTCTTGAGCTCACTCACTCCCAGGTAGGCACCCTGATGAATGTTGTTAGTCAGAGCTGGGACCCAGCTGCCCAGCGCTGCTGAGCTCACACCTCTCAGCAGCGCTTACAACCCAAGCTCAGCTCCTTCTCTGCTTCTTCATATCACGTCAAGACGAAACCCCAGTGTATCCATCTTCGCTGGTGGAGGATCAGCTGCCTATACCGTGCCTTTGGCAGCTGGAGAGGCACTGGCACAGGGCGTGCACAGACTGGTGCCCGCCCGGGAGGGTGAGTGAGGGGAAACCAGCTCTCCTCCACAAACGCTTCATGCTGAAATAACACAACAGCCTGGGGAAGATTTATAGTTCCCCATATTAGCTTTAAATCCCATGTTTGTCAGTTGGTTTGTCCTGTTGATTGCCCCCCTTTTACTCTCTGGGTTTTTTGTCTCCATGCATGGATGTGCTGCAGTGTGGTTAAAAAGAAATTGGAGACTGGACTTCGAGTTCTCGCAGTAATCTCAACCATTTAGCTTTACGCTGCTATAGTTAGTCATATAAAAATAGCGGACTTTAAGTCAGTACTGCCTAGAAACTGCTGTTGCATACAAGAGAAAGGAAAAAGGATCTCTCTCATTACTTAAAGGAATGCAAGATCAAAAAAATTCCCTGAGCAGAGAGGCGCTCTGCTCTGCACAGCCGCATCGGTACACTTAGCAGAGCAAGGTCAAGAGAGACCCCGTTATACAATAAAGCAGCCGCTCACTTGTCCCTGTTTAAGGAGTCACATCCCCAGACATTGTTAGAGAAAAAAACCTGCTCTAGCAGCACGATACTGGAACACATCACTAGCATGAAGGACATGGGTGTTTTTCCAAGAAACCTGAATTGGTCTGGGCTTTAAGTTTCATTTCCCTCGGCAATGCTAGGCAAGAGCAGGCACAGCAAGACTATTTTAGCTTACATTTTGTTAGTGGCTTGCAGACGGAAACTCAACAGCTTAACAGTTTAACACAGCTGGGGATATTCAGCTTCAATGACTAAATATGCCTGAAAGATGTCATAGCTGACTTGGAGGATTTTACATTTATTCTGCCCAAAGACTGACTGTAACACTATTTGTCACTGCAGGTAATTGGCCCTGCTCAGTCTCTGCATTCAACAAAGAAAGGCTCCAGATTTTCCTGTCCATGGATGAAGGAGAAAGTGGTTTTCAGTCCGTCTTGGTGGTGGCTTTCAAGATTTCTTTTCTAAGGAAAAGAAAGCAAGTAAGTTTACAGCTGCTTCTGAGAAAGCCTTCCATGCAGATACAGATTCACAGGGATGAACAGAGTTGGGGACAGGAGGAGAGAAAAAATTACTTTTAAGGGATTTGAAGCTTCTCTCTCCCGTTAGCAAGTCCATGTGCACGTCTGGCCACACAACACACAATTTTTCTCCCCTCCTCACTTCTGCTGACCTGTTGAAGTTGTACTTGTCCTTACCTTCAACAGGCACCTGTCACCAGCACTGCCTTTGACCTCTGAGACATTTCTGTTTGAGCTACAATCTCCCAGCCTTCTCCTAACCTCCTCCTGGGGCACTGGAAGGCTGATCGCCTTTCCCCATCAGCACTCATTGCCCCACACTGAGGACACAATGGGTCCTGGCTCCAGTCCAGGTGAGGATCATTTCTGGTTCAGGTTACTCTGCTGAGGGACAATCATAGAATTGTTTAGGCTGGAAGAGACCTTTAAGATCATCAAGTCCAACCATTAACCTAACACTGCCAAGTCCACCGCTAAACCATGCCCCTGAGCACCTCATCTACCCGTCTTTTAAATACCTCCAGGGATGGGGACTCAAATCTTATTCATCTTTCTCACTTCAATGTGCTCGAGGTACTGTACAAGCATCCTCCCAAAACCTTCCTCTAGATAATCTGTTGCAGCTTGGTGGGCTGCTGGGTGGGGAGGGCAGAAATAGATGGATGAGATGAGTGGAAAAGAGCAGTCAGGACCTCTGGAGGATGGGGGATGCTGCCTTGTGCAGCTGTGCACAAGGGTTCCTTTCTCACTGCTGAAGACACAATTCAATGAAAACATCCATACTGTCAGCTCTGTGAAGAATTTTCCAGATTATAAAATTCCCCAAATATTCAGGTTGGAGGGGGCCTCAGGAGGTCCCCTGCTCAAAACAAGTCCAGTTAGAAAAAGTTGCTCAGAGCCATGTCCAGTTCAGCTTTGAGTGTGTCCGAGGTCAGAGACCCCACGTCCCTGAGCAGCCTGTTTCAGTGCTCAGTCACCCTCTCTGTGATACTTTTTCCTTGTATCTGATCAAAATTTCCCTTGCTGCAATCTGTCCATTGCCTCTTGTTGTTTCCCTGTGTTCCTCTGAGAGGAACCTGGCTCCACATCCCCCCATTTGGTAGCCGCAGACAGCAAATAGATCCCCCACTTTGCAGTTTCTTCTCCAGGATAAACACATCCTGCTCCTTCAGCCTCTCCTCATACAATAAGTGCTCTTTCTCCCTCAACCTGCCTTGATGGACCTCCAGTGAGGTCTTTCCAGTGTGTTGACACCTCCCTCAGACTGGGGGTTCAATACTGAAGACACAGTTCCCCCAACACAGTCTCCCCATTGGTGGCCCCAGAAGTGCCAATGCCTCCATCGACAGGGATCTTGCCACTCTGTGCCTGGGGAGGACTCTGGAGCAAGGAGAGGGCTTTGGTGGCATCAGTGGAGATGTCCCTGGAACAGGCTGGAGGCAGCCCCCAGATGCTGGACACCGGTCAGGGGAGGTACACAGGTAGCAGAGCTCTGTGGGGCCAGGGTGAGGGGCCTCACCAAACAGGGAGAGCTCTGGGACTCAAGGCAGCCCTCACCTCACGGAGTAAGCATGGGGCCTGGCGAATGCCTGGACCAGTAGTATCTGGAAAGAAAGCACCCTGAGCCATGTCAACAGAAGCTTAGCCAGTAAACCAAGAAAAGTAAGTATCTCCCTTTACTTTCTGCTTGTTAGAACATGTTTGGAGTACTGTGTCTAGTTTTGGGGCCCCTGATTCAGGAAAGTCATTGATGACCAAAGGGACTGCAGCAGAGGGCTACCCAGCTGGAGTACTTGCCCTGGGAGGAGAAGCTGGGGCATGTGAACTTGTTCAGACTGGAGAAGGGACAGCTTCAGGGAGGCCTGCCGGTACCTACAAGGAGGTTACTGAGAAGATGGAGTACGGTGGGAGAACAAGAGACAGTAGTCTGGTCCAGCAGAAGCAGCTGCCACCACCTCCCAGAGGATTCAATGTGTGTCAGCACTGGGCCTGGCACCACTGGAGAGCCTGAGGGACAGAGAGCCTCCAACTTCCATTGGGACTCCTCTTACAGGCCCTGGCATCAAGGGTTGTTATTTTACAGTGTTTCACAGGGGGACGGGGACCATTAGGATCCCTGTGGCCAGGGAGAGGTGCACCTGTCTCCTCATGCAATGAGTGGTACCGCGGGCACTGAGAAGTTTGGGAGCTTTGGTATCACCCTCTGCTTACTCACATCGGTGACCGCCAGCCAGGGGTGCTGCCTGATGTGACAAAGGCTCACAGTGCACACACCATGGTCTGCCTCATCCTCAACTCCAGGGTGAGCCCATGCAAGCTCCTCTTTGGGGATCAGGAAGACCGTGACCCCTTGTGGAGGCAGGTACCGAAAAAGGGGCAGCAGAAACAGTCTGCAGCAAGTTCCCTTGCAGTGCCCACAAATGCTGAATGCACCACCAGCCCAGCCCCAACTGGCATCTCACGTGGCCTTCAGTTCTGTTGTTCATGTCCATCATGGAGAGGAATGACACGTTGGAAAATTTCCTGCACCCTGACTGTAAAAATAGAGTCAAAGTAGGACATTTCCTCCTCTACTTCAGGGCTCATTCTTTGTTACTGAAGCACATCATGTAGCAGTTCGCAATTAAAACCATCAACAGCATGGAAGGCCATACCACAATAGCTTTGTAGTCAATTATTTGATTTATAATTAAACATGCAGAATTTCAGCTTCCTGACTAGAAAGTAGGACAAGTACTTTCTGTTTGCCTGGTTCTACAAAAAAAAAAAAAAAAAAAAAAAAAAGCCAGGAATCCAGGCTGCAGTTTCTATAGCATGGATAATTTCTCTCCTCCAGCACAGGTTGTCTAGATGATGAGCAGGTTAGAACAAGGTAAGTTTTGGGATGCAAACTTTAATTATTACCATAGCAACAATTAGAAACCCCAAAATAAACAAACAGCAGGTGGCTGTGAAAGCCCCTGAGCCATCTGGGAAGGCAAGCTGGGTAAGACACAAAGAGCACTGCAACCCATGGGTCAGGTTGGCGTGCCACCTCCACGTGGTGGTGTTCTCCTGGATTCATCAACGCTGCCATCAGCTGACGCAGCACGGTAATTTTGCATGGTGAGTCAGCTCTTCAAATTGATCCTGAGGACAGCAATTTCCAGCTACTTTTGCACTCACACACCACAGAACCACAGAATCACACCAATGTTGTGTTGTCCATCGCTTTCTTCCCTCCCCACTTCCCCCTCCAACAGCGAGGAAGATTTGAAGGTGGTTCTTGTGTCAGAGCCCTCCAAAGGACACAACAGTTCTGTGTTTATCAGCTCTAAAAGAAAAGGCCAAATATGTGACCATTCTCAGTCTGACTGACACATTGAACTTTACTTTGCTCAGCCCTCCAAATCCTCACGGTTTGTAGGCCAGCCAAATACATGTGGGGCTGTGTACATCTTTGCTGAGCACATCAGGTGCATCTCCTTGGTCAGGCCTTGCAGTTCTTTGGCTGGCTTTCAGTTTTTATGCACATAAAGTGATATAAAGCCTATTGCATGGGCAGCCTGTGTACAACATGCGGTGTGCTAGGGCTAGCAACGGTTTTTATCCAGCTGATGAGCAGAGCGGTATACTGGATCTAGCCAATTCATGCTGTCTTCTCTGAGAACTGGTAAGCATATATTGAAGGCTGTTACACTTTCCTAACCACTTCACACAATTAGTTTTGAGGGCTTTTTTTTGAAATTTTCTGTAAATTGTACTCCTTTCACTGCTCTCTTGTACCCATTAGATTACATTTTTCTCCTCCGCAGCTCTGTAAGAGGCCACTAAAAACTCCCCCGCTCTCTGCCTCCACCGGACATGCCAGTAGGTTTATGAGGGCTCCCAGCTCCCAGATCCTCTGGGATTTCCATGCTCATGTAATGAGAATGAATGCTGAGCCACAGCTTACACTGTCCAAGATCCCAAGCATCTGATTGTGGGAAGAGGTTTTGTGTATCTATACAACTGACTCTAAAACTGACTTTCGTGTGAACACAGTGTGATTTGTGCTCAAGACTTGGACAAGCACCATGTGGAGGGCCTATAGCATCACTGGAGCAGCAGGAAGACTTCAAGTTTTAAGTGGCCAAGCGTGCATATATCTGATGTGTTTGTCTTACCTGGAGAGCAGACTTAGCCACCTATGTAGACAAAACTATCATTACCTTTCCCATCCTCTGGCTTTTGAGTATCTCTATTACTTATCCTTGAAAAACATTCACCTTTAGGGTCATCATATGACAGTGAAATAAGATCTGAGTAGTGAATATCTGCATTTTCCACCCCTTGACAGCAGAAAAGGGGCTTTACTTGGTGACTTGTACATTGGGGCATTTGCATGCCCACTTGCTATTCTGCCTTCCTACAGTGATGGTGAGCTGTTCTTCATGGATGAGACTACTTGCCTGGTCATCAGAAGAACTTACCCGTTTGCACATGATATTTCTGGAAGGTGAAGCAATACTGATGCCTCCAGGGGAATTGTTTCAGGAGGCAGGTTTCAGCTTGACCAGTAACAAGTACGCCTGAGTGCAGAAGTAGCTCCTCTCTTCTCACCAGCTTAGCCCAAGCATAGTTTCCAAAAGCTTGGATTATTTTGGTATCACACTGGTTGCATGTGCAGAAGAGGCAGATTCCCATCTTGAGAGGCTGCAATTATTGGCCGTGTACCTGGCCAGAGTACAGCGGAGCTCAGAGGTGTTTAGCCTATGGGTCAGGTTGCCAGACTGGAAAATCAGTGACATTTAATAAATGACAGACAAGAAATATTCTTTTTGTGAGCTGGTTGGAATTAGCACAACGCTAGAAATAGGCAGCATGGTTACAATTTTCATACAGAAAAAGAGACATGAACAGAGAAGAAATGACTGGATTTAAATGCAAGAAAGCAAAACAAGGAGAAATTGCCACTTACAAAAACATGTCTGTCACTCGATGCATTCTTCCTGCTCAAGCCCCATTCCTGAGCAGACAGTCAGCGGTGGATTTTTTTCCTATTTTCATGTTCAGCATGCAGAAACAGATGCTCTGTGACCACAAAGATCAAATGGTAGAGTTCTAAGTAAGGGTTATGTCCAGTATTACTACATCCACCAGTGACATCAATTGTTAAAAATAAAGTTAAGACCGTTTAACTATATTTTCCTTACTTTGTCATCTGACCATTTTTCCAACTTTTCAGCTGCACAGGGCAGCAGTTTAAGTATGAAGCAACCAACTGGGATTTTTGTATGACTAAATGTTTTCCCCTGGGGTCTGAAAAATGTTTGCATCAGCTGTTGCCAAATCATGCCTGCCTCCCAGCTCATGCAAAGCCACGGCCTCTTGCTGGGGAGGGGAAGATGTTCCTCTGAGCCCACTACATTGGGCATGAGGTGACTCAGAGTGGCATGGAAGACTCTTCTTCCTTCCAAATCATTGCACGGGCCTAACACCGTACCAAGCGTAGTTATTTACCTCTCCACAGTGGAAAACACTCTTTTTCCACGCAGGCCTGACTCAGCACACAGCGAGGGTAGGTGCAAAATGCAAGGCTGCTTTTTTAAGCAGCTTAAGGGAGATGCAGCCTGAGCTGGAACCCATGTCTTCTCCCCAGGCATCTCCCTGGCTTGTGCTTCCTTGTGAGACAGGAGGATCCTTTTATTTTTCAGACAATTGCCCAGAGCACCTGTGGAAAGCAGAAGCCCCTGGCTGGATTTCAGCCTCTGGAAAGAGGCTGCTGGCACATCTGAACTCCCAGGAAGGCTGGCATGCTTAAGCAGGCATTTCGGCCAGGCAGCAAAGCTTCTGCCCATCACGGCAATGTCACATCGGTGCACTGTGGGGACCATCTTACATGCATCTATCCATGCAGCAACCATGTGGGTCTTACTGGTACACATTTGGTGTGGCAAAAAAAGTCAAAGAGAGCCCTGGAGTTCATCTCCCAGCAATGTGAGAGTGCATCCCCACAGTGCATCCTCCAGCGCTTCCGTAAGGTCGATGGTGTGGGACCATGTTGGCAGGACAGAGCAGGGGTGCCCACAGGTGCTGACTGTGGCCAGTGATTCTGAAGGCTACTAGCCACTACCATAACACTGCCCCTCACCTTCACCCCACACTTCCCCCTCCCTGGCTTTAGGCCATTTTCTTCAGTGGACGTGAGTATTTTCTGCTGTTCTCCCTCATTAACGCCCCAGCCCTCCAATGAAACACTGAGGGGTTTCCACGCATCACGCTTGCCATATCACCAGCTGTAACCTGAGTCTGTGACCACTGGCAAGTACTGAATGTTTTGGGTTTGCCCCTTGGATGTGGATGGCAGTTGCCTATTTTGCCCCCTTTAAGGCTTCCCATGGGTGTCTCTAACACGAGAGCTGATTGCAGACAACCCGTACCTGGGGCAGCCTAGGAAGGCAGTAAGTGGTAGCCAATTCCTCCCCAAAGCTAGCCGTGTATTTTCTTTTCTGTGGCCAGCGTGCATGAATCATTTCCCCTAACCAGGTGTCTCGAGCCTTACCCAGCGTGGCCTGGCTCTCTCCCAACAAGCCAGTGCTCTCGTTTCAAATCTGAGGAGCAATTTGTCTCTGAAAGCATACAGAAAGCCCCAAGTAGTTCTCATCGGTAATTGGCACCGAAAAATGGTTGTCTTTTCTCCACGAAGCTTGCTAGATCTCATTACTGGAACTTCATTTCTAACAGCCACGCTGTTGAACATTGACTGGCACATTAAGAAGTATTAAAACTAATGTGGCGAGTGTCAAAATCCAGTCCACGTCGCCAAGCCTCACACCTTGCTTTCTCATTATGTTCATTCACTTGCAAAATTCACTTGCTTATTTGCGGGGAGCGTGAGAGCCATTAGGGAGAATTAAAGAGGATCTGCTGAAAGTGAGGAAGAAAAGCTTAAGCATCTGCACAGAAGAGAGGGAGGGGAACTTCTGCGTGTTGGTTTAAGGCAACGTAATTAGGACGGCACATACTCCTTGGAGAACAGAAGTTGCCTGGAATACAAGCCTGCGGTCCAGAACCAACCTCATCCTGGAAACACTGGTCTCCACCGTGCGGTTTCTCAGCCACGGTTAGGGTAATTAAACCTGCAGGCTCACGAGCATGGCGAAAGCGGGGAAGAATTTTGGGAAAGGAGCGAGCCGCTTACATTTTGTTATCGCTCAGTGGAGGTAGTGAGGGATTTAGGCTGATTACATGTGCTGCACCTAATCTTTCATTCCCCAGCACCTGCCTCTCGCAGGGGCTCTCCTCGGATAATGAGGAGTGACACACGGTGTGAAGTGCCAGCCCTATCTAATCGACGCTGTCATCGCCACTGTCACAAGGAAGCACTATGGGAGATGAATTTAAGCCCGACTGGTGTTTAGAAGGATTCGGAGGTTGTTTGTTGCTATTTTCATGCAGATTCTCTGACAAAGAGGCTGGAAGACGACTGCTGGGTTACTGATCATGAGAAACAATTTCAGCTAATTAGTGTTTCTGACCCATATTAGCAGAGGATGATTTTTTTTTTTTTCCCTGGGTGATTTTAAAATGTATCTTGCAGGCTTTAGTCTGATGTGGAGACCTTGCTGAAACCGCCAGACTCAGCATCTCACTACCTGGTTTTGGCATCTGCTTTGTGCAACTCTTTTAACTCTTCGTATGCGGTTTCCCCAAATAAGCTTTGGCTTTTCGAAGGTCAGATATAACCTCCGTTTCATGAGCTCACGTGAACATGTACATTACAAAACAAAGGCATGAGTGGGCAAATTTTTCCTTTAAGGACTGAAGTTACAGTTTGATTCTTCCAAGAGATTATTATAAATGACTGTGGGAAAATGAGGAAAAAATGCATGTAGATTCCTTTCATAATACTTGCGCTCAGAAATATAATAAAAGGAAAAGAATTCCCCTTTTGTCTCTATTTTCTTGCATAATCCTTGGTGTTAAAGCTGTGATTGTATCTCTAAGCCCCTCTCTTAACAATTGCTGGTTACAATGCACCAGCCACCTTTGCACAGATAATAACCTCAGACCTGGTCATGCAGAGGCTTACACCCCTGTTTTTTGAACAACACTCCTGTACTGTGAACAACCTCCTTGACTTAGAAGAACTGCTCCCCATACAGAAAAGTTGAGCCCAGGCTTGAAGTCCTGCAGGAGGACTGGAAGTCGTGACCTCTCAAGTGGTCTCATCCAGCTCAGCCCTGTATCATCTGCGCAGAAACCTCCTCGCTGCCTGACATTTGCAGAAGTCTACCCACGCAAAAACAAATGGCACAATTTTGGCCTCAGGCCGAGGCAATTTAAGATAAAAAGTTGAAAACGTTTTCATATTTCTTTTTCCCGAGCCAATGAAAGGAGTGTTTGACTGTCTGTGGTGCTAGCGTTCATTAGCATTTTGGAGCATCCACAGCCTTTACTTTGTTTGCAATGACTGCAATTATTGTTAAAAGGACTGAGAAGTGAAATCCTCAGAAGCTAAACTCTGTGGGCTCCCTCCAGCCCACGATATCCGCCAACGCGTGCCTGTAGGACATGGTGCCTCAGCGGCTGTTCTGAGGCCTCTGGCATGGGTTGCGGTGGGGTTACCCCACTAATGACTGGGCCAGCAGCAGCGTGCTCGCAACTGTAGGAATATTATATCCATCTCCACCCTATTGGGGGTGTTGTGACTTGCAAGCAAGGGCACCAAGTGAGAGACCAAAAAACCCCCAAAACCCACCTTTGAGCCAGTCGTGCTTTCCTATGGGAGATGAACAAGGTCCCTGCTAAACCTTGAATCTGAACAGCAGCTCTTTCTGTAGGCAAATGAAGTACGTGCAGACCACGGGGGCTGGCTACCAAATGGGCTGAGCTGCTCCAAGGCCAACAACCATGCAGCTTCTGCGGCCGCAAGTCTGGAATTCCAAAGACATTTTTTGGATAGGCAGAAAAATCAAATCAGACTCTTGGAGTCATCTGACCAGAGTGGGGGTTTGAAGCCCTTTTCGTCACCCCCCACCCTCACCTGCAGCATCCGGACTATGATTCTGGGTGGTGAAACCCTACTGTTGAGCCAAGGTCCAGGTCTCTCTGTAACCAAGGAAATGTTTCAAGAGTTGTTACCTTATTTTGTTTCAGAAGAGGAAAACAGAATGATTTTTGTTGTCTGAATGTATGTTTTCTGTTGCTGCGTAACATTTTAAAAGAAATATTCATACAGTCATTTTGCATTAAAACATCATGCAAGCTCTGCTCCCACTCACCCCAGTCAGCGGCTTCACTGATTGAAGACTAAACACTGATCACCAGGTCAAGACCAACATGCGGATTTTGGCGTATTTCTTCAAAGAAATAAATTACAATAGGATTACAATACAGGACCCATAAAGAGCTTCTCAGTCCCTCCCTTGAGAGAAAAGAAAAGATAAGCTATCGTCAGCAGACCTAATTTCCCCATGCAGGGATCCCTACCCCCACAGAAAAATCCTGAAGGCTCCAGAAGTCAAAATACTTCTAAAAAATCAGCTTTATAAGGTAGGCTTGCTCTTCTCCTTTGTGTCTGGGCTATGAACTTAATTACTGAGAAATAATTATAATGTCATAAAGGACTCCTCTGCATGCGGCAGAGAGGCGGATGGTGCCACATACACTGCCATGACCGTTCTCCCATCAGATGGGAGTCAAAAAACTTGCCAAGTTCCTTACAGCACTGCAGGAGTCACAGCACCATGTGCCAGTGGCTGTGCACCGGCAGCAAAGGATAGTCCAAGAAACAGAGATCCCATTCTCACGCGGATGGTCCCAGTGATAAATGAGGAAGGAGGAAAAATAATAGATTCAGATTAGTATTAAATTAAATAAACTCATTTTCAAAGTGCAATATGATTTATCTGTTGGTCTCTCTGTCAACTTCATTCAAGACCTTCTTAAAATTCAACCACCTCCTTTGCTACTTGTTTCACATCTTTCTATTGGGAATGAACCTGAACTAAAGCCAGAGGTAGGATTGCTCTAAACATTGTTGAAAGTTTCTCCTAACATGCTCAAGCTTTAGGAAGTCCAGGTTTCTTGGAATCTCCTTTGACTTTAGGCACAGCTCAACTGTTCTTGTACTTCTTTGCTGTTTTTCCAGCATGACTTGACTTGACATAAACATAGATGTCTGGTCGTTTTTCCATTTGGGACACGACATCGCAGGTCATCTCCACTTATTGGTGTGCAGGTCGATTGCATCTGTGTATACAGGACAAACTGAGAAAAAGGCAGGTGACTTTGGAAATAGCATTGCTCTCCTGGGAGGCTCCCCATGTTTGAGGACATAGTCACAGCATATTCCAGATGACCTCACCAAACCACCAAGTTTATCTCCTTCCCAATGCCAAATAAACAGACTGAATGAGCGCTGTACTTGTGTTTACGTCCATGGAGGCCTCATTAACTAATTCTTGTGACTGTCAACCAAAAATCTAAGGGTGGATTTTCAGTCCTCTGAAACAGATTTGTTTCTGAGATACGTTCTTCTCCTCATGCCCCTCCACTCAATCCTCAACAGTAAAACAAAGCGGATTAGACAAGCGCAGTCAGCTTCATGTGCTGCACTCTTACTTCTTCAGCAGAGGAAGAAACAAGGATGCCTTGGCAAAAATTAAAACACTTGCTATCATCCCCTTCATCTTCTCATAACCTTTTTAAGACTGAGACCTTTGGCTCCCAAAGCCAGCTAGCTCTCTGCACCACATGGTACCTTGACACACGCCACTGGGTAAGCCCTGCTTCCACCTTTACCAACCCTGGCTCCTGGGGACTTGCTGTCCCTGTACGGGTCTTTTTGCAAACTATTTTTCTTCTGTAAACAACGAAAGGGCCAACAAGGTGAATAATTAGCCCCTTGCATGGATGTTGTCACACTGCTGATCCCCATGGCGAACAAGACGAAAAAGACCACCGGGCTCAACTGGAAATCAAGGCTGAACCAGAATGAACTGCGCAAGTGTGAAAGTGCAAAGGACATTATGAAGCCAACTGCAGGGGTTCATCAGCTGTAAGAAAAATGAGTATAAAAGGAGCAGAGCTACACTAATTTTGCGTCAAAGTTTAAAGGCTTTCACAGCCACTTGCAGGGACCGAAGTTTTTTATTCTGCCTGAAAAGCTGACTCATCCCTGGGTATTGCTGGAGGGTCCTTTGAATGGAGGCAGCTATAAGATTAGTTTCTGCAAGGGGAAGCAACCTACAGCGGAGGTGCAGTGATCTGTATACATAATTTAAAAGGGGAGATTTATGAGAGATTAGTGCTGTCTCCTGGTTTTACACAATGTATGCAATTAAATGTCAGATCTGTCAGTGTTTATGTCTCCATGCACAAGCAGAGCACCGCTTTCCCGAGCTGCTCTTTATCACTCGTATCACACTACCCTGATTAAAAACAATAACATGTGGCTAGCCAGGCAGCCTACTGGATCACCGCACATTGAGGAATGGGGTCAGGCCTTTTTTTCTGATATACCCATTGATTCCTAAGAAGGAATGTCTCACCCTACAGGGACTGGGGTGCAAATAAGCAAAGGGACATATTCACTGCAAACAGAATGTGTCCTGAAGTACTTCAATATAACTCCCCAGGAACCTACCTGCCCCCACTCCCCAGTGAGTTTAAATCTGCATCCTTTTATGCCCCCTCTTATATGTCTCACCAGAACTGAACCTCTTATACCCTTTTAAGACTCCCAGACTTTGTGTTCCCTCGCTGTATCTCCCAACTAGCCTTGGCTGGCATGCCTCAAGCAAATTTATGGGATCTAATCTGCCCCAAAATCATACAGTTTGTGCAGCTGGAAATGACCATGTTTTACACAGTAGGTGATGAATTATGGCAAAGGGTCACTTTTTGGGGACCACACCCAAAATACTGGAGATCTGCATTCAATTCTGTCCTCAGACAGCTTGAGTGAATCAAATCCATTCACATCTTGGGATGGACCATGCAGGGGAAAATAACTACTCTTACTGCAGAAAATTTGAAGTTTATTTGGCCAGAGAAAAGAGGATCCAGGCCCTGCTTAAAAAATTATCTGCAAATTCCATACAAAATATACCCTCCCCATGGCAAGGGGGGTATTTTTTCCTCTCTTTCTCACCTAATTAATATTTATTGTTTACCTGTGATGGGGTGAGGGATGGGATTTGGAGTTTAAAAGGTGAAGGCATCCTTCTTCTCCATGCTCAGAGGTACTTCCTGAGTGCCTGTCCTGCTGAGGTGAAGGATGAGAAACACACGGCTCTTCATGAATGTCATTTGTCCAATCCTGAACTGTCCCTCGGCCAGTGGGCTTCTCACTTGGGGATGTGATGGCCACCAACTTGGTAGCTGGCCTCTCCAGTGCCCTTCTTTGCCTCGCCTTATTACTCACTACAGTAGCCAGCAAGACGGGCAGCTCTTCACGCCACACACGTCACCTCAGTGTCTATAGGCTGCAGCTAGGGGGAAGTTGCCATGGGCAATAGAGAGGTTGCCTACATCTCCAGCTCCCATTTTAATGATCCACGTGGAGAGATGCAGGCACCTGGCCTGCAGATGCCAGGTCACCTTCCAGGAAACTGCTCCTCTCACATACAGGCGGCAAAAAGACACAGCAGCCTTGCAGCCCTGAGATACAGTGTCCTGGTATCTGCACAAGGCTTCTTCCAGAATGAAGTCTGGCTTTGGTCTTCTTTACCTAAGGGATCAGCCTCTAAATGTTCCCACAGTGCAGCTGGGCTCCCATCTTCAAATGCCCCAGAGGCACCAGTGGAGAAAGAATCACAAGGGAAACATGGATAAATACGCAAGGTACCAACTAATGCAAATGCTGTTTTGCGTATTTACTAATTCAAGAGTAACATACTCATATTCTGGACCAACTAAATGCTGCCAGATGACTTAGCAATATTTTCATGTTAAAATTGTTGTCTAGTCTTGCTTAGTATGCTGGGTTTTGAGAAGCCCTTCTGAGTTGCTGACCCTCCTTTATATATGTTGCAGAAAACCTAATGTCTCACCAGGATGCCCCTCGTGGGACGCTGATCCTTGGCCCTGGTGAACAGACGTGGCCAGTAATGTAGGAACCCCCTGTGGTGGGCTACAAGATACCAACCCATTTTGTCCTCCCCACCACCCCTCTCTCTCCATCCAGACTTTCTGAGCCTCAGCAGCGAGGGTGTGAAACCCCAGAAGGATATACACGTAGGTCAGGGGGATGCACCACAACCTCCTGCAGAGGTCTGTGCTGCACGCACGTGCTCCTGAATGCTCCTGTGCTTTGGTTTGTGTGCTGGGTTTGGGAGGAATGACCTGTGCCTAAGAAGTACCCCTTTTCTCCACTTAACTAGAGCCTGACATGGCTGGCTCACACTGCGGGCTTTAGTCTTTATGCGTCTTCAGTCAGATGGATTGCACCTGTGCTATCTGAGTTAGATATCTAGCTACTAATCCCTGCACAGATGCCAGCGTAAGGACGATGAAGTGTCCCATTAGCTCCAGCTGGAGTAACCACATATGCCAAACCAGGCATGTGAAGAAATGGTTGCAGGGTTAAGCCTTGGGAAGCTGAAGCAATGTGGCCTGATTTCCCAGAGACTCCGCTGAGCGCTCAGATCTCCTGTTGAATTCAAAGGAACTGTAGGTTCTCAGCACTTCAGAAAATCAGTTTGTGCCGGATTTTTATAACAGAATGATGCCATGCTGCACTTAAAAATAAACATTTTTCCCCCCTGCCCCCTCGCTGTGTCCCATTTTAACTCACTTTTTTTTCCCTTGGATTTTATCCATAGCGTTCTTGGTATGAGCAAAAGAAAGAAAATGTATAAGTTTTAATTAGAAATTAATCTTTCAACCTACAATGTAAGTGAGGCTTTAAAATCCAGCAAAAAATGTTGCAAAGCTTGTTATCCTTAGTTACAAAATAAATATGCAAACTGTGTCACCATACTCTTCATAAATATCTTTCAGCTGTTCTTTTTAATAAAGGAAAATATGAACCCTTCTGTATTACTCTGAGTTTAAAGTAGCTCAAATGTTTGGTCTACCAACTTCGACAATGTCTCTTTAAGTTTTCTGATTCTTGTGGAGGATCTAGCCCTGGGGTTTTTTGGCTTAGACACAGTACTTGTCAAAACCCTTCAGACTCTCTTACTGAAGTGGCTGATGCTGGGGGGGGGGTTTATTTATTTATTATTATTCTTTTTTTTTTTTTTTTTTCCCCCAGAATGACCTTGTTTCCAGCTCCAATTTCACAAGAAAATGTGATCGTGTCAGAATTTTCCTTTGGAGAGAATTTTCATTTTACGGATCTGACAGATTTTCAATTTCATGCTTTGATTTGAAGTTGCTGTGATTCTTTTCCTCTTACATTTTAATCTGACAGCCTGTAAGGCTAGGGGGACCTATTCTCCAATGGTTAAAGCAAAAGGTTTTGTGTCAGGAGACCTGGGTTCTATTTCTGGCCTAATCTCCAGGCTTGCTCTGTAATTTCAGCGATATGAACATATGAGTGTGTGTGTCTGTGTGTGTTTTTGCTGTGTCTCGTCCTTTAAGTATATAAATAGGCATTTGAATAGACAACTATATGCATAGAAGGCAGTAATGCCTACCCACCCTATTTCTATTAATGTTTTTGAGTATTTTAAGCTTCTTGGCCATGAAAGGAAAAATAAAAAGATACCAACACATATGAGCGCATAGTATCAGCGTGTTCCCTTCAGCAGTTGAATTTTGACGTATTTAAAATGGATGTTGCATCTGCCAAAGTTTTGCATGTCTGCACATTCATGCAATATCCTAAACTATTACTTCAGTGAACAGGTATGGAGGGCTCCAGGCTGCATAGGTGAAAACACATGGCTTTTACCTGCAGCTTCGGCTTCTCCTCAGGTGGTTCCTAAAACAAGTTTAGGCTCCCTGGTCAGTGTGGACTGAGAGACGTCTCCCACAGAGGCTCTGGCCGCTGCCAAACGGGTGTCTCAGAGAGCAGGTGAATATTGCCGGAGTTTCCTATTCACCTGACAGAAATTTGGGTGCTTCTGCTCTGTAGAGTGTAACTCCTTGGGAGACCTTCAAAGGCATGTACTTCTCCATAGGGAAACGAGGTGGTTCCTTTAAAAAGGCTATTTCATTAGGTGCCAAAAATGTAGATGCAAACTACAGGCTTATGTTGGCTAGATCCCTATCATAGAGATGTGAATATTTGGCTGTAGATCTTCAAGAGTCCTCAATCTGCTCCTCGTATGGTGGCCATTTATATGAATTCCTCACCAAGAAAGGCTATCTGAAAATTTTAAAAAAAGAGAGAGGTCAGTCCAAAATGGATGACAGACCAAACTGTTGGACAGAGAAAATACTGCTCCATGAAAATCAATTATCAGCACTCCCAGCCAGGCTCAGAAGCTCTGCGCTTGCAGGCTGTGTCATGTATTTGTAACTGAGCCCAACACTTTCCTCTTCCAGCTGTCAAAGAGCACTGGGAAGGGAATCTGGAAAGCCACAATTTTGTTTTTGCAGTTCAACTATTTTTTCATTCATGAATTAGACAGGAACTATGGGACTATTTACAATTTGGCTATTACCTGAAATGCGATCTGTGTAATTGGTCGTATCATTCAGATTTATTCACTCTCAGACCAAACAATTCCAAGATCATAAAAGAGGTTTCAGTCTTGTCCCACTAGCCTTGCCAGTGAGACTCCCCAGGTGATCACTATCAGATGTGTTTTCACATGATTTTCATTTTACAGATTTGTTTTCTGGAAAAAAAAAAAAGATAGTAAAATTAATCTGCTTGGCTGTTGGTGGAAAGCACATAAAAGGAGATTTGATACTATAAAAGAGAATTTGCTATTGTCCTCAAATACTGTTTTTTATCAACATTTGTTCATTCAGAGGTGATCTGTATCCCGCTCACGTAGAGCTTATCAGATCTGATGAATGATCTGATTCGTTTTCATTCATATTCATTTGAAGGCGAATAATGAGCCTGTAAGAAGAAACGTGGCTCTTCCGTCTCTGGCTGAATACCCAAAAGAACAAACATTTGGGGGCATGGGAGAGACTGGTTCAAGTACTGTCAGGACTTGAAACCCAGAGGAGGTCATTCTCAGTCTTGTAGGGGGACAGTAAGCTCTTTTTGGTATGTTTACACGGCGTCTGCTACAAGGGCAAATGGTACTCCGTGGGAGTAACACTCCTTAGTGAAAGGCATCGCATCTGGAAAGGGATATAAGCTGAGAGGGAAATAAATGTGGAGAAGGGTGGGAAAAATGTCAATTCACAGAAAAATGCACACTCTTTTAAAGCTAAAATTGCTGTGTTTTAACTAAGATAACATGCACTGTTTCAATAATACTCTCCTTTAAAATCAGATATTAAAAAAGACTGCGGCACTGATAACCTGTTGCTAGTATTGGTGTCCCTGTCTCCTAGGGAGGGAGCAGGTCCATCAGCATCCTCAGCTCTTGGCAGGGATGGAGAGCTATGGCAGAAGGAGAGCAGTGGCATAAGCATGGCCTTTGAGGGGGGGACTTCTTACCCCTCAGTTAAGGTGAGGAAGTTTACCTTCAGCTGGGGAGGTGGAAGCTATCTTGCTCTTGCCAACTTCAGCATGGGACAAGGGTACAAATATAGGTAGTTATTGAGAGCACATGTACCTCGTGTTTTTACAGTAACTTACTGCACTGTAACTTCCTGACTAGTATGCCGCATATGGCCACAGACTTAATTACGCTACTTTATTTTTCTTGAAATACAGTCTCTTTCTGGTTTTGGTTGGTTTAGCAGAAGTGTGGGGAGGTAGCAAGCAGGGATGGGCTTGCAGCGGGAGAGCGTTATATATGTTATATATGTGTCTGGAATTTATTTCATATCACAACCTTTTTCTCAGCCAGCTATTCTTACTTCTCACTGCACTGTGTTCAAAAGGCCAGGTAAGCTGGATGTGAAGAATTCCCCCCTAGAGATACTGCAGTTCCCCAAGCCTTGACATGCCCCAGATGTCAAAAGGCCTGGGTGCTCAATGTTTGAACAGCACTGCTCACTGCAAGGGACACCCTTCCCCTCCCATAGTTGTGACCTATTTAGTCTCGTATGGCAGAGGAAACCCTTAGAGAGGCTTTTCCCCTCCTGGCAATAAAATTGCAATTTATCAGTCTCTGGTAAGACCTCAACATCACACAGAAAAACCCAGCAGCCTTTCGATTAGAGGAATGGCAGATCAACCAGCCCTCTTTTCATTTCCCCTCCAGTTCATTCCCTATGCTTTCTCATCACCCTATAAGCCTTGATGCTTTTGCTTCTGGAAGGAGTTTATCGGGTTGGCTTCTTAAAAAATGCACGTCTTCCAGGAAGGTCTGAAATCCCAGCCCATACTCATTCCTCTGTAGCAGGAACATCTGCGGACGAAGCACGGGGTTTATTGCAACACCGAGGACAGACATCTTATAGGTGCTACTAGTTTCAGGGACAGGGTTGTTTTAAGAATCACAGAAATGCTACTCCTTTAAAGAGTGGAGCAATGCTGTGAGTATGGTTGCCCATGGATGACTCGTTATCCTTCTGGGTAGGAGTGGTATCACATAATGTTCACCATCAGTAAGCAGGGCGTTTGCTCTGAGGAAGCCATGTGCCCTCTCTCTATGATCAGTGGAAAAATGGTTGTGTGAAAAGACAAGGTCCCCATTTTGCTCTGCGGATGGCCGAGTGTCAGGCTGTCACAGCAGTGCTCTTACGATGGGACGCTAAGGCTAGGTACCCTGAGCCTGGCAGCTGTGCTGAGGTGTGTGAGAGCACTGGCTCTGCCCCGGTGGGGCTGGGGGACAGTCCCCTGCAGATGCTGGGGCAAAGTGCCCTGCCAGCAGTGGCCAGCGTTCCTCTTGAAATTCATTATGGGGGGGGAGGGGGGTGCCCCAGCATGAATTAGAGTGTGGGCAGTGTGGGTGATGAGGGGACTGAGCCCTGACAGCAAAATGGGAAGGGGTGTGATCTGACAGCACAAAGGCACCTCAAGTTGTTGGGATGAATCATCCTTTGGAGGCATTTGCAGCTCCAGACGCAGCAAAGAGAGCCGAGGCAGCCAGGCAGAGCTGTACACCCCACTTTCAGACGGCTACAGCTAGATGAGAGGAGCCCCACTGGTGTCTCAACCCTTTCCAGCCTCCACAGGTCTGATTTCTCCCCTCTTTTACTGTGTCTGCCGGGAAGTAAGCCAAAGCCACACAGAGCTGGATCTGCTCCTGATGTTCCTCATGTTCCCACTGTTCATCTCCACGGCTTTGGGTTGGCCCTTCAGAGCAGCTGGGGCCAGCAGGGAAATTTGGAGCTTGATCAGCTTCCTAAAGGGGGGAGTTCAGATTCAGGGGGTTGTTTCAATCCCATCCCCACCAATGTTTGCTAAAATAATAAAAACGCATTTCTTTCCATTACCTCAACTTGCATTTGCTATGTTGGTGGTCTCTTTCTCTCCCCTTTCTTAAAGCCTTTCCTTATAAATTTAATCAAAACAAGTTTCCTAGATTTGCTGAGCAATTCCATTACATTTCCTGACCACTCTCTTTCACATCTGCTTTACCTGTCTGCCTCTGCTCCTCACCGTCCTGCAAGGATCTTTAGCACAACCCCCTGAACCCAGCCAGCCACAGCCCTTCAGTGTTGCCTTCATAAGCACTGAAGCAGGCTGAAGTAGGCTTGAGTATTTGACAGCGTAAGGCTAGAGCACATCCCTCAGCTGCTCCAAGGGAAAAATCCCTTTCCCTGACACTCAGCTCTGATTTACAGCTTCTGTCCTACGTGACCAGCAGCTCCCCATCGCCTCTCCCCTCTCTTTAGGTGGCTGGCTTCCAGGCAGCGGCTTGTCATGTCTGTCTTGAGGTACCTTACAAGCTGGGAAGCTGGTCATGTCATGCTGATGGATGGCACCGGAGCGGGGAAACGACGGCTTCCCCGGGCCCCAAGCCCAGGCGGAGGTATGCCTGACGTTGGGAGGTCGGGGTGCAGACCCCCCCCGGCATCCAGGGCTCACTCCCTAGAAAGGTCGGCGCCGCTGCTTCTCCCTCCCTGGATAACCGTGACCTACCTTTCTACATCTTTTTGCTTCTCCCTGGCTGAACGCCCTTTCTTAACCTTGCAGGAATGTGTGTGCATACTAACCAGAGGGGATGTATAAAACATGTCAGCCTGTACATAACGCCATGTGAAGGCGCTTACCTGAGACACTGGGGCGTGAAGACTATGGCGTGCTGCTGGGGAGCAGGAAAATTTATTGGCGGCTTTAGGCCTGACAACCTTTGATGGCTGTCAGAGTGGCAGGGAACAGAGGCAGAGAGAGATTTGTGCTTGGCCCTTGCCTTAACAACCAGGAATTTATTGTTCAATCATTAACTTCTTATGTAGAACCTCCTTCCTCCAAAAGCTGCAGTTATGATGGAGGGGTGGGGGGGGAAGCCCTTTCTGCCCTTTTCTTGTTTCCTTTAAAAAGACCCCAGGTTATATATCCTGTGGAGTGTTTGGTTTGTTTTAAAAGCCTCTGCAACAAGAGGGTAAGAAGTGTCAGAGACAAACAAGCGGTTGTTTTTTGCTTTGCCTTCTTTCATTGTGTTCCAGCTGACCAGCTGCAAACTTTTTTCGTGCCTTCATTGTTGTTTTTATTGTCGGTGGTTTTACTGCTTGATTTCTACTCGGACACTTCTTGCAGGTGTACCTCTGGTGGTAAATCGAGGCTGCCCTTGGCTCCTTGATCTGGGTCTTCAAATAATGAAACTGAGCGCTTATCCCTCGCTTTCATCCAGGTGGCTGTGTACTTTGCCGACGCTAATGAGTCCGGTCTCAAGCCACCGAGGAGACAAGCTGTAGGTAACTATTGTCCCCATTGAAACGGAGGCGCGGAGAGGCTGGCCCCGCGCGGCGAGGGAATGCAGCGGTGCTGCCAGAGCTGCACGCCCAGCACCGACTGCCAGCACGGGCTCTCTAAACTGACTTCCCCTACTTTGATAACAACATGGGGAAAGCAATAGTGAGCCCTGGCAGGTGTCATTGCTCCTTTGTAGGTGGAAAGGCTGGTCACAATAATGAGAATACATCATGAAAAAGCATGCTTCATCTTTAAAGCACTTTTAAAAAGTAGTTCTATAACTTCCCAGGTACATACTTAGCCCTATAATCACTGCTCTGGCTTACTGTGACGGCTTATCTGCTGTGCCCTCTTACTAATCATTCCCAGAGATCAGGACATTTTTCTCCTGGGAATTAAGGATGTGCATAAGCGACAGCAGAAGGTGGCCAAAAAAGAGAAAGGACTACAACATCTCCCTCTTACGAATTCACCACCTGCATTGTGCCCAGTCGGCTGTAGAGCATAGCCTGTGGAGCATCCTGGTGTGCAGCAGATGCCAACGTCACAGCTGGGGACACGGGAGGCCTGAAGGGGCTGACCTGCCCGAGGCTGCAGGACAAACTAAGAGGAGAAGTAGCTGGGTTGCCGGCAAGGAGCAGGCCGTTTTGGTGTAGCTCTCCAAGCTCACGCACTGAAATGCAGGCTCATGAGAGCCCCCCTGAGAAATGACGCAGAAGTCGGTTCTTAGAGATCACACAATCTAGCAGCTGTTCAAATGCAGATGGTTTTAGATCCACTGCTGACATGTTTTTCCATACCCTCCAGAATCTATAATTCCAATTTTAAGAAATGAAAGGTTGCATACTCCTTCTTGTTACGGTGCGAACTGTGCCCAGATATAGCTCAATGCACAGCTGTGCTTTTAGCTGGAGGGTATGGTTTCACAAGACACCTTGAGTTGAATTAATAACTCATGGCTCTGCTGTTTTAGTGGGACAAATTGGCTTATCTTGCATTCAGGCAAGTGCCAGAGCTGGTGCAAGGAGAGTCGGGGAGGTGGGGAGCGTGTGGTGCGGACTAGGATCTGGAGGAGGGCATAGAGGGGGCCCAGGGGTGGAGGAGAAGGGTTTCTCCCTTCCTGTAGCAGCAGCTAGCTGCTAATTCATCTCATCCATAACCAAGTCCTTACTGCACAGAGAGAGATCAGACGGCAACGGTGCCTGGGCAGCTGAGTCACTTCTACAGCTGCAGGGGGAAATCTTGTGAAGGCTCCCACGGCGAGCTCGGTGCTTCAGGCCACCGTGGTGAGGACTCAAACAGCAACCGCAAGAAAGGTGTCAGCTTGGAAGCCTCGATAATCGGGAGAAAACAAAGGCATCTCTGCTATCAAGCCCCTGCAACAGTATTAGTCTTAGACTAGCATCATACTCCCACAAAGGATGCAAGTTTTCATGGGTACGCTGTAAAAAGGAGGGAAAAATAAGGGAAAGAAAATAAGCATTCATGAGCCAAGTTAGTTTGATAAAGTAATAAATATTTAATGAATGATGCTTTCAAAATAAAACCAGACAGGATTGTGGAAAGGCAGGAGAAAATGCAAGTGCAACAGAAACGAACTGGATGGCTGTGAAATTCCTAAGCTGGGTCTGAGGAGGGGAAGGTAAAGGGAGGTGGTGGTCAGAGATTTCTCCTGACTTCTGCCTCCAGAGTGTCTCATAAAACCCCACATAGCTCAAATTATTTCATTCCAAGACACACATTATAAAGACAAACCTGTTATTAACGGGAAACTTTCCTGATATGAAAGGCAATATGAGGTTGATCTTGTTCCTGCCATATGTCTTCTGAACTGACAGCTAAAGACGGCTGAATTGCCTCTCAGTGCTAGGCAGCAGTTACTGACTAAGGAGATATTTTATTGAGAAAATGATTATATTCCTTTCCATGATAATAAAATTCTTCATGACGCTCATTAAAAATGCTAAGACTTCCCAGGTAGCCGCTGTGCCCTGCAGGGAACATGGTGCTCTCCTGGTGTTCAGGCAAGCCCAAGAAATGTGTAGAGCTGGTTGTATATTTTCAGCATCTTTGCAATCCTTTAAGGACTTGTGATTTTAATAAGCCCAGGACAGTCCTGATGCTTCTGAGATGATTCTTGTGCTGCTAATCTTTGCTCCACTATTTTTAGATAATTTTCCAATCTGCCTGCTTTTCAGTTATGTACTTGCTCAAAGTGATGGCTTATTTATGTGGTCCGGGAGAGTTTGCTTTTTGCCTCAATATGTCGGTCTGAGCTCTGCAAACGCTTTCTGATTTAAGCAAGCTCTACTTCCCCTTATCTTCTGCACCCTGCTGTGGGAGAGGTCCCCACAGGGTGCCAGACCACCCACTCACGGGGTCCTTCAGGAGGGGACCCCTCCTTCACCCCCTGCCACACAACCCCCCACTGCCCGCCAATATAATAATAATAATAAAAAAAAAATAGTAGTCTTTATGGTTTCAAGCATTTAGAAAGGGTACGTGCTCCTTCAGTAAAAGCGTGAACGCATTGCCAGCGTACAGCAGTGCCCACTGCAGGGGGTCCCCATGGCACCTGGCAGAAGCCAGTGCAGGTGCCCTGGAGCAGCTACTGGCTGGGTTTTGCCACATGTGCCCCCCAGAGAATCAGGCAGCTGAGGCCAGTGGGGCCTTGCGGGCCCAGACCCACTGAAACCCACATTTGTGCAGTTGTGCAATGAACGGCAGCAAGGAACAGGGCAAAAATTCTAGTTTCTTCCCACATCTGTTTTACCCCTGTCTGCCTTAAAATAGCTGCAAACCAAAGACTGGTGGGTGAAGCCTGGTGGGTGCAGGAGCCAGGCTGCCGCGGCCTCGCCACCTGGGTGCTTTGGTGGCTTCATGGGACCCACTTCTTGTCCCAGATGGAATAAAAACCTTGTCAAGACCACCAAGACACCCCGTTGCTACAGCCCTAATGGAGGGAGTGGGGACATGTTGGGGGCATGAGCCAGGGCTGGGGGGTGGAACATCTTTTGTCCTTTTCACCTTCTAAAGTGCTCCCAGAGCAGGAAACAAAGCTTTATTGCATTTAAACCTTTATTACCTTAAATAGCTGGAGGGATTCAGAGCTGCCTTCTGGCTTTGAAGCAGAGAGGCTCCTTGGGCTGCAGCCGGCACCGGGACTGGGAGAAGTCAACCTTGGCAGTGCCACTTGTTGAACTGGCGGCATGGGAGCTCCCAGCAGTGGATGTCATCTGTGTTGCTGCTGCAAAGTGGGACTGCCATTCTGCTGCAAAAAAAGCAACGTTTCCTTATACAGGGAGGAACGTTTCACCTTGACTCTAAACTAGGACAACTTGCACAACGGTTCCTGGAGGAAATGCAGTGAAAACAAAGCTGTGATGGCAGAGGGATGGGCTGGAGGTTTTTTGCCCCCATCCCTGAACGTATAAAAGCGTGGAAATCTCACTTAGGGTCATACCTGAGCACCTCTGTGGATATTCACAAATCTGTCAGGTTTTGCTCAACAAACAGCACTGAGTTGTTCGGCCGAGAGAGTTCAAACCCGCCCTCCTCCTCTGGTGCAGGAGCTGAGAAGCCGCGGAGGGTCGGGGGAAGTGTATTTCAGCTACAGCGCAGTGGCTTGCACTTCACACTCCCATGCAAACTGTGTGGGTTTGCACTTTTAGGAAGCGGGGTTGCCCTCGAGGAAGAAAGAGAGGTTTATGTGAGCTGGCGCTGTGAACACCACTTGGCTGCTGTAGCTGCCACTTTCATTTAAAGGCCAGCACGCGCTCACGTGCTTTACACAACTGCAGATGCTGTGGGTGTTGCAAAAAATCAACAACTGCTGACAATATAGCTATGGATAAGCCCAAACCCAAGCTATTCGCTGAACTCTGAACGCTGAACTCCACTGGAGTGCCAAATGCTATTTTATACAGGATACGGGCAGGATTTTAATTCTGAATATTCTTACAGCTAAAGACTGGCTGAAAAATGGATCCAAAGTAGCCAGCTAAAGCCCCTCAGTAATTTGTTTATTTTGGGTTTCTTTCTTTCACATTTGTGACTCAACAACCTGGAAGCAAAAGGCCTCCGTTATTACACAGGGCGGCGTGTTTAAAGAAATTGGACCCAATTATGTCGGTTATGTTGATCTTGCCAGACTACCACTTCCAGCAAGAAATTACGTAGCTAAGATAATTTTGGGGTGATAAATATCTCTCATTTCCTTCAAAACCACAAGTGTCTTTTGCCCAGAGAAGACTGGCCAGAGCAGCAGGACGGTGAGGCCAGTGAACCTCCATCCTCTGACTCAGCAGCCGCCTGTGTCCCTGGGTGGGCTGCCTTGGGCACCTGTCCCCATCGAGGGCACCCAAGGCCACCCCCTGGCAGGGGGGGAGGGTTACGCAGCCAGGGCTCACCACCTGCTGAGACCTGACCTGCGCCTGTGTTGTGGTTTAACCCCGGCCAGCAACTCAGCCCCACGCAGCCGGTCGCTCACTCCCCCCATGGTGGGATGGGGGAGAGAATCCAAAGAGTAAAAGTGAGGAAGCTGGTGGATTGACATAAAGACAGTTTAACAGGGAAAGCAAAAGCCACATGCGCAAGCAAAGCAAAGCAAGGAATTTATTCCCTGCTTCCCATGGGCAGGCAGGTGCTCAGCCACCTCCAGGAAAGCAGGGCTCCATCACGCGTAATGGTGACAAATGCTGTCACTCCGAACGTTCCCCCTCCTCCTTCTTCTTCCACAGCTGATATACTGAGAATGACATCATATGGTGTGGAATACCCCTTTGGCCAGCTGGGGTCAGTTGTCCTGTCTGTGCCCCCTCCTAGCTTCTTGTGTGCCTGACAGAGCTGAGAGCCAAGAAGTCCTTGACTAGTCCATGCACCACTTAGCAACAACCAAAACGTCAGCGTGTTATGAACATTCTTCTCATACTAAATCCAAACCACAGCACTATGCCAGCTACTAGGAAGAAAATCAATTCTATCCCAGCTGAAACCAGGACAGCCTGACTGCAGGGCTGGGTGAGCCTCTGGGAGCCCCAGTTCCCCACCTGAGGAAGCAGGGGGGATCTAGCTTGGTTCACCTTCCAGACTGCTGGGTATTCAATTCCTGCAGTGACAGAAGTCCCAGGAGCAGATTATATATTGAGAAAAATTCATCTGTCTGTGGCATTACCACATATTTCTGCCATACATAGGCACTCCCAGACTGAGAACAGGACCCAGCAAAGACACGTGAAAACCTCTGAGCAGTTTTCACCTTACCAGTAAAAGCCAGTACTTTACCATGGCAATGCCAGCACACCCTTCCAATCAAACCTGACAGGTTGAATGACAAAACAGTGTTCCTAGGAGCGTCCTCAATATTTTCATGTGCATATATCAGGGCTTAACCTCCATACATGGAGCTGCTCACCGGTGATCATAGACTTGCAAGAAAGTTTACTGCAGACTCCCTTTGTCCTCACCTCTCCTCTGTTCAATGCTTAGAGCTTCCTTGCTCTTTCCCCGGTAGCCCCTTTGCTACCTAAAGCTTTGCAGCCTGCTCTCCCTGCTCAAATCCCTTCTGCTGTCTGCTCCCACCTGCAGGGCATGGGGTCTGCCTCAGGGCTTTGTGCAAACACCAATACTTCTGGCGTGGTGTGGCTCATCTGGGAAGTGGGTTACACATGGAAGTGTTCCCCAGAGAGCAGAGTTTCTTGGTTTCAGAGCATGAACCTGGCTTCACAAAAGCTTGGGTGACCTCTGACATGACGGAGATTTGTAGAAGTGCCTGTGTGTTTTTAAAGAGCATGGAGACTGATGGCATAGTTATTTTTCTTGCCTGATCCCATAATCCCATCTCAGAGATCATTTCTGTCTTTGGGAAGGAAGTCCCACTGTGGGAGAGGCAGAGACCTATTGAAGAAGAGAGAAGAGGTCAGCTCAGCCTTGCCTCCCAAGCACCCTAAATACCCCGTTTCCAGAAGGTGACTAACCTGAAGAAGGTTAGTCTTCGATGGGAAGAGAAACGAAGACCATGAGAAATGATGCCATCAAACAGGATGCTTCAGTATTAACCAGGGGTCTGTCAAATAGCAGTGTAGAGAGCTGCAGAGAACAACTGCTGTCAGCTGAAAATGCCAGAGGTCCCCAAGCTGGTGGCACATGTGGCACCCTCGCAGCTGGGAGGGCACCATGCTGCCCCTGAGAGCGCTCTGTTGCAGGGTGGTAGGCAGCGTGGGCAGCCCTGGTTTGGAAGCACTGGAGGTCAGGAGCTGCCTTCAAGCTCACACACGTCTGCACACACTTGTGCTCATTTGGCCATTGTGGGGCACAGCCTGAAGTGCAGATCTGTGGGGCGGTCACAGGAGGCTGGGGAACGCAGGCGTGAACTTTGTTTCTGTCTGTGCAAAACAGACGTAAAGGAGGTAGATGAAACGGGGAACAGGATGCAGGCTGACATTTCAAATGCTGCCAAAATCTCAGTCTGTGGATTCAGATCCAGTGCTGCCTTTGATTACTGCAAACCTTTTCCCTCTTAGTCTTGGTTCTGATGTAACTGAAAAGACACCATCAACCACACATTATTGTCTCTCCTCTCCTCTCCTCTCCTCTCCTCTCCTCTCCTCTCCTCTTCTCATTTTGTTTGGGGGGGGGGCATGTACTATTCATAGGCTTTGAGGCTTTCTAAGTTTTCAGTTAAAACAGGTTCTAATCCAAGAAGTAAAATCTCCTATGGATTTGTAACTCTAATAAGGAAAATTATGGAGCGCCTTGAGCCAGCAAACCCTGCCCTGTGTATGTACAACTCACACGGGTAACTACAGAGAGTTCATTGGGATCTGAGGGAAATGGGCTGGTGAACTGGGAAGTGGCAGTGGTCCGTTTTCATATGCAAGCTCAGGGAAATGGAAAACAATGTCAGAAAAGGGCATCAAAAATGAGGGACGAACTTGAGCATCCTTTCAATAGGCATGACTGGGGAAAAGACAGCTTTTTGAAATCCTTAATGACCTTCGGGGACACATGAACCAAGAGCAATGAGGGCCTGTGGACAGGCAGTGGGGTGAGATGGGGATGTACCGATGGGCTGATGGAAAGGGACTAGCCATGAGCCTGCTGAAGATCACCAAAACCCAATTTCATGCTCCATATCTGTCCATGTGACAAACCAAAAGCCTTTCATTTTCAAAGCCTCCCAAAGTCAAGTCCCTTTAAGGTGCCCCATATTCAGCAGGCAAAATTGAAAGAGCTAGTCACAGGCCACTTCTGGGAAAGCTAGACCAGATTTATCTATCTTTAAAAAAATGTTATTTTGAAATTATCTGTAGTTTCATCTACTGAGGATTTTTCTAATGTTTTAAAATAGTCACCATTTACATTTTTTTGAAGAAACGCATCAATTACCTTTCATTTAAATTTGGAAACAAACTGTGGCTTTCCTGGTCCTCCAGTCAGCCCTAAATCAAGGAGGATTAAGCAGTGTGCAGTGCATTTCTTATTCATGTCCATTGGGCTTTTTTTTTCCCTAGAAGGTTAATGGTCGCTCCTCTTGAGCTGACATTATACACCAGTCATCACCACTGCTGCTGAAAGCCAGGCTAACACGTGTGGCAGCAGCTACTTCTCAACTAAATCCCCATGTTTACTTTGAAAAATGCCAATCATCCTCCAGTCTCAGTGCCCAAGCCCTGCAAGGCTGGTTGATGGCAACGTTTTACCAGCAGCAGCAAAAGCATCATCTCAGCGACCTCCTTCCTGGAGAGTCAACTCAGGCTCAGGATGGCAGTGGCAACCCATGGACCTCCTCTCCTTAGGGGAGTCGGGGCAGCCAGAAGCTAAGCATCGGCAGGGGGAACTATTTTAGGCCCAGAGACACCTGACCTCCTGGAGCCTCACTGGGAAGGGGAAGTTACTGGAGGTGATAACAGTCTGACAGAGGCTCTTGCTGAAGTCTCCTGTCATCTAGAGTTTATAATTGAAAGGGGAATTTGGCCTTCTGTCTCAAGAGGGTTGTAAGCTCGAACTAAATTTTCCAACAAATCCTCCAAGTTCTGCAGAGCTCCAGCATAAGAGCTTGGGAATTTGTCAGCTCGCTCACCGAAGCAAAAAAAAAAAAAAAAAAGAAAAAAGTTTTTTAATAAATAAAATACAAACCAGAGTAATAAAATAAGCATGGTAGATTCAGTGTTATTTGTTTTTACATTAATTTTATGCTGCCCCCACAAATTCAGTACACCACAGCTTTGTATATTAAGAAAACATGTGCAACATGGAAAGAATTAAGGAAGTGTTGCAGGGGTTGCGTTGGAGGAGGGTCGTTACTTTTGGTTGTCTGAGAAGCTGTCTGGAGCTGAGGAATGCGTGTGTCAGCTGATTAAGACCACAGAAGTGATTAGCGAGGGAACCGTTAACACTGCTGCATGTCAATGCACATCTTTAGGTTAAGGAGTTAATTGCCTCTCTCAAAACTGTGGTTTCAAGACTTCTGTAGACCTGGGAAGAAAACCAGTGGCAGTTTGCACTTGATCCACATTTTTCAAAATTCATTTCGCAACTACAAAGGCTAGATTCGTCTCCTTTTAATTGCTGCTGAGCATTTTAATGTTGAGGTAAATGGCCAATTCTGTGAAGAACGAGGTAGCCATGAACTACACGAGCATTTACCTATCACATCCCCTGTTTGCTACAACTTTTTGTTTTCAGGGAAGCTTTGCCTTGATTTATGACCTGCGCTTCCCCAAGAGTTCAAGTGCGTGTACAACACAGCAGCTTTCACCAAAGCTCTGATGTGCAGCATCCCCTTCAAAATGCCCTCCCCACCACTGGGAGCAAGCACGTGCCTTTTCTCCCTTTAAATGATTCTCTTTCCACCCCTTACTCATAAGCTTGAAGGAGCAAATATGGTCCAAAAATGAATAGATCAAGATTTCTTAGGCTGAAGGAAAAGAAAGACCTCTTGCTGAAAATGCTTTGCTGTCTTCATTTCATCAACAGCTGAGAAGCTGGAGCACCTCTGCTTGGCAGCGCTGCCTGGACCCACCCTGGGGGGCACTGGATGTCCTCCAGCCCGGTGGGTGCTGCCTGGTGAGCTGTCCTAGGGGGACTGGGTGCCCCTGGCAGCCTGATCTCTGGCTTGGCCCCGAGGCTGCCCACACCAAACCCAAGCCAGTGCTCTTCAGCTGAAACACCGATGAACACTTCATGAAAAAACTAGGTGGTCTTTCAAGAGAGGAGGTCCCAGGCCATTTCCAGCTTTTAGAGATCATTTGGAGCTGTGCCCAGCCAGACCATGGAAACCAGGGGGTACTTTCTGGATGAGATGTACCCATGCAAGGCAACTGCTACTTATTGTCCCTCACTGGTCTCCCCAGGAGGACTGCACTGTGCTAACCCAAACTGGGGGTGTGCAGGTATTGTTCACTGCGCTGCAGTCCGTAGGCAAATTAAAACCAACAAAAGTCATAACCAAACAGAGGAAAAATAAACATTTGTTCAGGTCAGCTGCTCTGACCTGCTCACATTTTGCTCAGCTCCCCATACTCTGCAAGCCAGAGCGACAGATGATAGGCATAATCTATAATCAAGTGGGTCTTTTCCTATCGATAACTCTCAGGCACAGTCAATCCTATCTTGGCCGAGGCCAACTGGCTCTGGGTGAAGCCCTACCCTCAGCCAGCCTTCAGTAAATTACCTTCCCCTCTAGCTTGGGGACCACAAATACGGATCCCTGCCCCTGCACCAGCTCGCAGGCTGGGAAGCAGCAGATGCCGGGTGAGCTAACAAGCTCGGTCAGTGCCTGGAGAGAAGCAGTCTTCTCAGCTGATAGATGCTGGGAGCGACAGCCGTGGCTGCAGACACTTTGTGACCCTGCCAATAGCTGCTTAACACAATGACGAGTTCTTGCAAGACACCAGCAGGTTTAAACAATAGGCAAAGCCCTTCGTGACCTCAGCTAAATCTTCAACCTGAGGAAAGGCGGCTTTGGTTTGCACAAGCACCTACAGATTCAGATGTTTATTTCGTTGTTTGGTTTTTTTTTTAACAGCTGGGCTTGTCTTCTCTGGATACAAGTTTTTCTTCAGATATTCTGCATTTAATTATCAGCTGGGACAGAAAGCTTGCAAGCACAGCTGTTATTGCAACATTTCAGTGCTTTGACTTTCAGGCCCAGATGGAATGAACTGTGCAGAAATGAGAAATCAAGAGTAAAGCAAACTTTCTCAAACTTTCAAAGCAACTCGGTGTGAGAAACAGGCTGGGATGGATTAAGGGCACACACGGACCGGCTGAGCTGCTGCAGTGATGAGTCACGGCTCTACACTGACATGACACCATGCTGCCATACTCTGCCTCTGCAGAAATGCCGAGGGAAAGGGCTCCTCCGCAACAAGCGGCTCGGAGCCCGGGCCTGCCGTAAATCCCTCTGCAGGGCTGGGTGAGGCTTTGGCTCTGCCCTTGTAAGGTCAAATACCCTTAATTCTTTTCATGGTTGGAGCTCATCGCAGTTAACGATGTTATTTGAAGAAAAAGGTCTTTGGCTATTGAGTGTAGATGTGAGGGACATCATGGGCTCCTTGACTTGTTTGCCGAAGCCGTGCCATGGCTGTCACTGCAGACAGGCGTGTGCATGCACGTGTGTGCGTGTGTACATGTGCCTTCCTGTCCCCACTGTGTCCAACAGGTTGGACCTTCTCTAACAACATGACTTGAAAATACAAGCATGTGCCCAGACACAACTTTGCCTTTTGCTTGCAGCTGAAACACTATTTCATGACCTTAGAAAGTTTAAAAGCTTCTCTTTAGAGCTAAGACAGGACCCTTGCCTCATAGGCCTCCTCCTTCACTTGCCCTTGACACCACCTTTCAAAAATGAGGAGAGCACTCGGGCACTGCAAGGGTGCAGTTAGGGTCCCTCCGGGTGACCGGGTTGTCCTGTGCGCTCAGCACAAGGCGCAAGGTACAGTAAATGGGAACCTGCCTGCATTCACAGCCCAGGCCAGCAGCTTTTGTTTCACATACAAAGCTCACAGCAAGGGTATTCCTCTTTCATGCCCATCCTTTCACCAGCTCCAGCCGCTGGGTCGCTGCCCCCATCCAGCTGTCGGGCTGTGCCGGGGGCGCCGATGCTGCTGGGTCTGGATTTGCAAGCTAGCAGGGAGGGTGATGGTTTCCATGTGATCCCTCACCTGCAGTGAGTTTGTCCCAGGCATTCCCAGCCTGTGTTGGTATTTCAGGATCTGGGGAGTTTTCTTTTCCCACCCCCTCCTTGGGGCATCTGCCTGGCTGTTGCCTGCCTGCCCCTATGCTGGGACAAGACCTGTCCCTCCTGTGGCATCCTCCATTTGTCGGAGGGAAGCAGTCTGGGCCAAACACAGAGAGCCTGAGGTTCACCTCCCCTCATGCCAACCAGTTAAAAAACAGGCATCTATTTAAGGTCTCCTTTTCTGGCAGTCCTTCTCCCCACATGCCCACCACCCCCACCGTGTTTCCAACCTCTGCTGCCCTGGTGCCAGCACGAATGGCCTCACAGCAAGCCAAAGGAAGGAACCGGTTTGGGTTAAAAAGACCCATTTTTTTGCCAGGTTGACCCATTTCTCTTCCTTGATTCGGGCTCGGGGGGCATTGCCAGGGCGGGAAGGAGCAGCTGCGGGGCCTGGAAGGCAAGAGGGCAGCGCTGCTGCAGGGTGGCTTAAGGCACAAGTGCAACCCAGACCGCAGGGAGGTGCCAGGAGCCCTCCTATGCTCACCAGCACGGCAGCACTGCAGGAGCTGCCCTCCAGAAATGCTCTTCTCTCCCTGTTAATGCAGAGGGGGCCCAGACTAGCTGACACCAGAGCTTTAGCTCTTCCTCAGGTGGAATTCAGCAAGGCTAACCCCACCTCTGATGGCTTCCCAAGGATGCAGAAAAGGCTGTGGCAGAGAAGGGTTTGAATCCAGATTTCTGTGGCTCACGCCCTAATGCCTGGACAATCTTTCCCCTCTGTGGGCAGACATCTGAGAGTCAGACTCTCATCTGCAGCGTCAGCAGCAAATATTCCAGCACCGTGAGAGTAGGGACAGCCTCAAGCACTTTTTCCTCTCAGAATTAATTAGATTATTTCCTCAGGATAATATTTTATTAATGCAACTGTAACTCATCCCATTAATACCTTTATTTATGAGCGGCTGCCTGTCATGGGCTTATGCTGCCGTGCCTTGTGCAGGATGCTGGCTGGGGAGGTTCAGCACCTGCACCCAGTCAGTAGCATCAGCAGAAGTTTTCCAGTTGTCTTCACACTAATGCTGAGTGAAGTCCAGGTCTCCCTATTTCCTTGTCAGCTGGTTACAGAGTAGAGGAAAGGTGTCCTGGCAACCCTTTGCAGGGCCAAAGTATCCAGTCCACAAGATTAAAGGAGTGGATTTCTAGGAAGGCAGGATTTCAGAGCGCTTTGTGGAGCCCTCCCTGTTGCCTATGCAAGAGAAATAATCTCTTTGGCTGGCTCATCCCGTATTAGCTTCCCGATTCATCCCCCAGACTCTTGAGCCAGGGCCATCCATACTTCATTAGTTTGCTGAGCCCTGTCGCACCTGCCACGTACATGTTACTAGGTCACTGTTGATTAAATAGTTCAGTCTCTCTGAAATGATAGTCCTCATAAAAGTGGGTTATGTGCTGAGAACAATCCTGTTTGCCTCAAGGAAGGCTGGTGGTACTGGCCGATGGTTGGGTTGAGAGAGAATTCTGATGGAGGACAAGGAGTTGCAGGCTGGCTTTGTCAGAAATACAGGCTGTGATTTCTCTGCCCCCAAAGTGTTTTCAGAACAAAGATCACTGCTCTCCTGCCTCTCCAGGGCACAGAAACAAGAATTCAGTTTCATTAATTTTCCCTGTAGAAACACTCAGCTAAATAATTATCATAGGTTGCCTAAACATGAAATATATGCAGGCTACAACACATAAGCAAAATACAGCAAGGAGTGTCTTCTAATTTCTTCTATAAAGCTGGATACAGTGGTTAATACAGATGTGATGTTCCCATTTCCAATGGGACAGTATTGACCTTCTACTAATCACAAAATCACAGGACGGTTGGGGTTGGAAGGCACCTCCGGAGATCACCTGGTCCAACCCCCTTGCTCAAGCAGGGCCACCTAGAGCTGGTTGCCTAGGACCATGTCCAAGTGGCTGTTGAATATGTCCAAGGATCAAGACTCCACAACCTCCCTGGCCAACCTGTGCCAGGGCTCAGTCACCCTCACAGTGAAAAAGTGTTTCCTGGAGTTCAGAGGGAACCTCCTGTGTTTCAGTTTATGCCCATAGCTTGTGGTCCCATCACTGTGTACCTGATAGTCCCAAACAGTCTGCCAGTCCTCTCTGAGAAGGTAAGCCTTGGTGCTAGAGGAAAATACAGCTTATGTATGTGTGATGGGTTGACCTTGGCTGGACACCAGGTGCCACCAAGATGCTCTATCACTCCCCTCTTCATCAGTGTTAGGTTAATGGTTGGGCTTGGTGATCTTAAAGGTCTTTTCCAACCTAAACGATTCTATGATTCTAAAATGAGATGGTAAAGAAAAAAACCTCGTGGGTCAAGATAAAGGCAGTTTAATAAAAGCAAGAGCAAAGGCCTTGCGCGGAAGCAAAGGGAAAACAAAAATTTTATTCTCTACTTCCCATCAGCAGGCGATGCCCAGCCACTTCCCAGGAAGCAGGGCTTCAGTACACGTAGCATTGCTCTGGAAGACAAAATGTTGTAAAAAACCAAATGTCCCGCCTTCCTCCTCCTTTCCCTTAGCTGAGCTGACATCACATGATATGGAATATCCCCTAGGTCGGTTTGGGTCAGGTGTCTTGGCTGCGTTCCCTCCCAAGATCTTGCCCACCCCCAGCCCACTGGTGGTGGTGGGGGAACACTGGAGAGGCAGTCTTGGTGCTGTGCGAGCACCGCTCAGCAGTAGCCAAAATACGGGTGTGTTCTCAACACCTTTCTATGTACCAACAGAAAGCACAGCACCGTGCTATGGGGAAGACTAACTCCATCTCAGCCCAACCCAACACAGTATGGTTACTCCTTTACGGTGGGCCCTTGGAAGTCACAATTACTGAACCTTCTGCTGGTAGAAGGACCTTTGGAAGAGAAGGTGGAAACGCTTCTTCCATTCATAGCAACAGGAACTCTGCATCCAGGCACGTCTGTTTGGCAGTTTTCACGCTCTGTCCTTCATACTAGAGGCAGGACAGGTCTGACCAAAATATTAGCCACTTTGACCCTTCAGATATTTTGATTTAGAATAAATAAAAACTGCAAAATAACGATGGACTCCCTGAAACTTCTTTGGTTTTTTTGAGGTGAACAGGATAATACTGAAGCTGTCTGAGCTTTTTCAATACGGCTGTTACTTACACATTAGATACAATGCTTTGGGACGGCAGCAATGCTGTTACGTGTGTATTGACGGATGAACAGCACTGCTGGCTATTTGGTCCCTCCGAGTATTGACTGTATTTCTTAAAGCTCCAGCTGCTGGAAGCAGGGGATTAAAAATAAGTAAGCTTAGCTTTAATTTTGAAAAATCTGTGGCAGGCATTAAAAAGGTGCCCTGAATAAAGATTCAGGAGCCAGAAGTCACATTAAACAAACCTCCTATTCAATATTCACTTGTCGCTGTTTTTAAGCCTACCTTGTGATTCTGAAAGCTGGATTCCTACATTTGAATCACTGGGGCTTGTAACACCTTGGCCAACACAACACTGTGAAAGTGAAGATCAAATCCTTTAAAACAAAGTAGGTTTTTCTACTAGTTGCTTAAGTCCCTAAAGAATTTCTAAAATTTCATTTATTCTTACCCCTTACAACATGTATTTACTTTTGCATTTCACTCGACTTGCTCAGCGGAAGCAGACCACGCTTTCTGAGCACGGTGGCTCCTGTGAGCGGCAGAAATACCACTTTAAGCCTTCGTCACCAGCCTACAGCAACCTCACACATGCAGCAAGCAAATTCACGTTCCCCTGTATGTCACCCGCTTCCCATTGCATTAAAAGATACATAAAGAAACTATTGGCAAAACCCCCCAGCTACTAATGCATACATCTAGGTTGAGGATTAACGTAAATAACTTGTGCCCTTCTAACAGACGAGAGGATTATATGGTATCCTATTGTGTAGGCAGTAAATAATCAACCTGATTTTCTTTTAGACAAAAGCTAAATTTGGGGCCTGAATTATTACTTCTTCCCTGATGATAAAGGACAGCTGCATAAGGCAAAATGTGCAGTGGTGTCTGCGCACAAAAATGAGAGCAACTGTCAAAACGCTTTGCAAAATTCAAAGAGGAGCAATAAATACACCTATTTAAGGGAAATAAAATTTGAGATATTTATTAATTTGATTAGAACTAATTTTGATATCTCATTCCTCTCCTGCCTTTGATCCCGCTTCTTCTTCTTGAGAATAAATAGCTTAGACTGCTAATGAGACACCTCAGGATGTAAAATTACCTGTAAAATTGTCCTTCTCCCCTGAGAGCTTCTCAAGCCCAGGCTCAGGGTTACCATTACCGTAAGCCGGAGAGCAACTCCTGAGCTTGGGATTTGCATTCTCAGGAGATGCACACGGCGATGCTGTTATCTGAGGGAGCGGAAATCAAAGCATGCAAGGTCAGAGGACAATTTTTATCTGTCTGAAGAGACGCCTTTTTTAAGCACTGTTTTTCAGGGAGATACAGGCTCTCAGTCAGCTAAGGCCTGAGTTTTCTTCTCCAGCTCATGCAGAAATTTTTTTACGCACTTCTCTGAGAAATGCATGGTTACAGAGCATACCTGCAATGGGGCAGGGTGGCTCACACATGCTTCTGATGATTTAAAAAACAATTTATTACCTTAAAATAATGCCTCAGGTTTGATGCAAGCATTGAGAAAAGAGAAACAGAGATTCACACCTTCTTTTACTTGTACAGTGTTATTTACAAATTCTCAATCCACTAGGATGATCCCACCCTTCCAGGATGCCAGCTGATGTTTGCAGGGCTGCCAGATAGAGGGGGAAAAAAATAAAAAGAAGAAGTATAAACTCCTGGGTGTCATGATGCTGTATTTTACAGACTCCCTGATTTAGAAATGAGGTGACAACAAACTGGCTTCAGGTTTGGCTACCCTATTTCAAAAAACACAATAAAAGGAAGGAGAAAAGTCCCAGGGAGAGGCAGCAAAACCAACCAGAGACAAAGAAATGTCTGGAAAAAGACAGGCTGAACAGATGGGGATTTCTCTGTCTGTACTGGAGAAATATAACACAGGAAATGATAGAAAAAATACGTATCAAATAATGAATGGCAAATGGAAAAGTAAAGCAGAAACTTCTGTAAATACATTTGTATGGAGGTTATACGGCTGAGTGTGTATTACAGGTATTTGTCTGTCTCAATGTATAGAAGAGAGGGATCGCTGTGGTCAAAAGTGAAGCAGATGCTGCCCTTGAGCAGCCTGCAGCAATCCATGCTTCAGGCTCCAGAGGTGTCAGTAGAAATGCCAGCATGTCAGCCAAGGCAGTGGTCATCCAAAGTCTGTTCACTGGACCGTTTTTGACAACTTTGGGATTTTTCCCTTTTCCTCCAACGCTTTTTGGCACTGCCCAATGTCAGAGTGACATCTTGGATGAGATGGGCCAACCCGGAGCAATAGCTCCGCAGGTTCGGCGTTAGTGTTGCTATTAGTCTCAAGTATTATTTCTGTAACTTTTCCCAAACTCCGTCAAGCACCCTGGGGTTTCTGTGCTCAAAGTTTGAGCTGACTGCAGGTTTCCACAGACCATTTCAATATCCAGCTTGCAAAGCTGCAAATCCACATGGAGCTATGTCATGAAGAGGCCCCTGTGCTTTGTCACCTGCAGCCAAAGCCACCTCCAGAATCAACCAAACCAGAGCAAAGTCGTAAACCCAACCACACGTTTGTTTGAGAGAGCAAAAGCATGCCAAGCCTCCCAGGCTACGGGGCTGAAAGCAGGACCAGCTGGTAAGCACCTGCACTCTGCTCAGGCTTTCCACTTTGTGCAAAACTAAGCAATTGCAGGGTGCCCGACAAATTTAGAAAACAAGGCGATGGATCAAACCAGAGACGGGAGTGAGAAAGTATGGTGGAGGGTCCAATCCATTAAAATATGCATTAAGCTAAGTTAGCTTCACAACAAAGGGGGGGGAAATGAAACTGCATTTTTCTTCCTCAAATTAGAGCTTACCTATGGTGATAAAACTCAGAGTGAGAGGAAGACACTGCTGGCCTGCCTCTGCCCCAGCCCCTGCGGTCCAGCATTAGCCCTTCTGCCTGCCAGGCTTGACACAAATGCCCACTACTTGCTTGCTCTCACTTTGACGTGGCTCCACGTGCACTTAATGGCCAGCTCTGGTAATACTGGCCAGCATGATATACCTGCAACAGCAGTTTGAAAGGCTGTAAGAATAAACATACGGGCTTAAAAATATGAGTTACTATTTCCACTAACGTGGGTGGTTGGAGTAAATAGATTGGCAGTTCCAAATCAGAGCCCCCTCAAAGTCCTGGGATGCCTGGATCAAAGTTCCTGACTGAGGATTTTTGCAGTAGCAAATTCAGAAATCATAGCCCTGAAGAGGCACCTGAATAATAAAACTACCCAGATATTTGGCAAGCAATCAAAGCAACAGCTTTTTCTTTTCTTTTTTTTTTTTTTTCATGCCATGTGGTATGGTCCTAAGCACTGGAAACAAACTTTTTCCCAGGGAGGGCTCTTTCAATCCCAGGAGATGTTTTGGCTGATAGCTTCAAGTGACTGATGACTCTGGCAACGCTGGTTTCTTTAGCGTCCAAGCTGAGCCACCCAAAAGAGAGTTGCTTTTCTGCTGGCAGAGAATGGTGCCTCCCAGCACGTCGCGGCCCCATCCGTCCATCCCCATCCCTGAGGGCTAATCACTTTTGGAATTGTGCACCTCCAGCACCCAAGGTGGTTACTCTGAAGGGAAACTGCTGTAAGAACTCATTAATGCTGCAGGAAGCCGTTATTTCTCATTGAGTATACGGTGTCCATTAGGAACAGCACGGGGCTGGGAAGCAAGACCCAGGTGAGATCATGTGCTGGCTGGTCCCCCAGGGATTGATATTGGGCACAACGTTATGCAGTATCTTCATAAGTGATCTGGATAACGGGATCAAGTGTAGCCTGATGAAGTCTGCAGATGACACCAAATTGAGTGGGGAATTAGCCACACCAGAAGGGAGAGCCACCCTGCAGGAAGACCTGGATAGGCTGGAAGAGTGCGCTAACAAGAACCTTATGAAGTTCAACACAGTCAAGTGTAAGGTCTTGCACCTGGGAAAATACAATCCAGGAGTGCAGCACAGACTGGGATCCACCCGGCTGGAAAGCAGCTCTGTGGAAAGAGACCTGGGGGTTCTGGTGGACAACAAGCTCAATATGAGTGAGCAGTGCACTGCTGTGTCCAAAAAGGCCAAGTGGATGCTGGGCTGCATCAAAAAGGGCATCACCACTAGGGATAAAGAAGCCATTATCCCGCTCTACTCAGTACTGGTCAGGCCATACCTGGAATCCTGTGTACAGTTCTGGTCCCCACTATACAAAAGAGATGTGGACAGGCTGGAGGGGGTCCAGAGAAGGGCCACCAAGATGATCAAAGGACTGGGAAGCCTGCCGTATGAGGACAGGCTGAAAGAACTGGGTTTGTTCAGCCTTGAGAAAATGAGGCTTAGAGAGGATCTCATCACCATGTACCAGTAGCTAAGAGGTAGCTATAAGGAAGGTGGAGACTCCTTTCTTACAAGGAGTCACATGGAATGGACACAAGTTGCTCTTGGGGAGATTCTGATTGGACATGAGAAGGAAATTTTTTCACAATGAGGACAGTCAACCACTGGAATAATCTCCCCAGGGGAATGGTTGACTCTGCCACATTGGACACTTTTAAGACTCAGCTGGGCAGGGTGCTGGGCCATCTTGTCTAGACTGTGCTCTTACCTAGAAAGGTTGGACCAGATGATCCTTGAGGTCCCTTCCAACCTGGCATTCTATGATGCTATGATTTTTCCTCTCAGGTAAGAGCATGAAAACTGTAGTAAACAATGCATGCTTCATGTCGGTCTGCTGGACACCCGCATCGCTGGCTCACCCTAACCCTGTGACAAGACAGCATGAACCACTGAATTCCTTAAGTGACCTTGGAAGGGAATAGCTCATGTATCAAGTAGCAGTCCTGCACCCAAGCCTCCTGATAGCGAGGTGTCCAGCAGAGCTTTTTTAAGCACGTTTTTCTGTTGCATGGGAGTGGAGGAAAGTGGTGGAGGTGCACTAACTGCCCTGCTACCTCAGGAGCACGATTACTTTTCCCAAGTCACATTCTCCCTCCCTCGTGGTCCCACCAGAGCCGACATACTGCCTCCACCACCGCTTTCCTCCTTGCTGGGCTCTGCACACCGTTTGCTGTCCCAGGGCTGGACATGCCATCACTGCTCCGCTACTGCTTATCTCCGCAGGGCGAGGAGGTCCTGCTGGAAGGCCTGTGGCAGAGAGACATTACCTGCGCGTTGGCCAGCTGTTATATCCACGTTTCATTGAAGACCACAGCATGGTGATGAGTAAGTTCCCAACATGAACCAAGGATGGGAAGTAAATAAATTATGTTTCTTGTGGGAGCTGCCTAGCTAAGGCAAGAATCCCCTTCTCCCTCCCTCCTGCAAAAACCAGACTAGATGCAGTATATAGCCTTAGTCTTGTCTAGCCCATCACATTTCTGATGCATAAAGCATCCTCACAACGTCCTCAGATAAGACATTCTTCCTAGCTCGTGCTATTTAAGTTAGCAATCAATAAACATAAACCAATTCAGGGTTAAAGTGGGAATACTGATTCAGAATTTAGCAGGGGGACTACTGGGATGACACAGCTAATGCCGCTGCTTTAAGACACATGCCCAAAACGGTGGGTGCTGAGGGAATACGGGGAACTCGAGAGCCTGCTGCAAGCTGACTTCATGCACCTAAAGCCTCCCACCCCAAGGTGCATTTGTTTGAGGGTACGCAGTGCCCAGGGGGCTGGCGGCGCAGGTAAAACTCCCATTTCCCCTGATGAGATGAGACCATCAGGTGAAAGAGCTCTGATCCAGCTACGGAAACCCAGGGAATTTTTTCACTTCTTAATTTTCTTTTATTCTGCTTTGCTGCAGAAGCCATGTAAGCATCCCATCTAAGCAGGCATGCTTGTGAGGTGGCATTACCTCAAAAACCACAGAAGGATAAGAAAGGACTTTTGAAGCTTCTCCGATTTCTTTCCTTTCCCACTTCCAACTAAGATTTTTTTTTCTAGAGCAGGAAGATGCATCTTTTAATTTTTAAGAAAGATTATTGGGAACATGAATTTAAATACAGCGAGCCAATCCAGAATCGCATGAAGGCACCCCAGGGTACCATCCAGCTGTAAAAACTAAGAATGGAAGAGCCATCTAAATCCATCCCGCAGCCGATGCAGCATAGTTCCCTACAGGATATTTACAAGTTTTTAGCGCCTTGGCCTCGTGCCTCATGTGCACCAGAGACATACTTTTAGGCCAATAAAACATCCCTTGTCATGGCTTAATGCTGTAAGAATGAATTTATCACTAATTATTTCCTTTTTTAAAGCCCAGCTCTTCACATAGCAGTGGCATAATTCTTAAAAATCACACTAGTTAAAGAGCAGACGTACGCCGTCCCCTCCAGCTCCCTGCCCATGAAGGCCAGCTATTCAAATGTTTTTTCTTTCCCCAGATTAATTTCAGCTCTTGCAGTTGAGGAGGGGCTGAAAACACCGATCATGGGGGTGCTGGGGGAAGCGGCTCGAGCCCTCTTGCGGCTCCTGCCCAGGCACCCTCCCACCAAGGGTCTGCTGGAGGCCTGGAAGGACTTTTCCTTCATGGTGGTGCCGTCCAGGTTAGAAAAGGGGGCGCCTCTTCAGGCTTAATCCCGGAGCTAAGTGCAAATTCTGACAAAGCAAGGCCTGACAAAGTGAAGATGAAGTTTTGACTTAACTGAAGCCTAAGGAAATATGATTTCACTTTAAATAAGCCTCTCTTTGCCTCGCGCGCATACACACAATCCCAACCTAAGTGATTTCATCTTTCATAGCTGAAGGTCAGACATTTCAACGTTGTATTTTTTCCACAGCGAGTCACAATTTCTGGCAGATCTGCACAATCGACATCCTAAATAAACCACAAAAGCAAGGCAATTTGAAGTTATTGGATGCTTTTATTTTAATGTAGCACCCAGCTCCATATCACATACATTTTCCAAAATTAGATGGGCATAGTATAGAACACTATACATTTTGCAGCTTACCACGTGGACAGTCTGCAGCTGTGAAAACAAATTGCTTAAATCTGGCTATCTACTTCATAAGTTAAAATTCAAATATATAATAGCCTCAGGGTATTTTTTTTAGATTAACAACGATAATGCTTGCAATATCATTTTTTTTATATAAAAAAAATCAGTTAACAGAGTAAAACGTAACGCATATGTTCATAGCACATTATCATGAAGATAACTGAAAAAAGCTTCAAAATACATCATCTCTTCTCAAGGGTACGACATCACTTGGATTTATTTTTTTTCCTGAAAGAATACTTTTACTCTTTACTCAATAAAATATGTGGCTTCATGAGGGCCTCTCTGCCTTCTTTTATAACCCCGTGTATTTTCTTGTCAAGGACCGTGTGTGCTGAAGGCCGAAGGGCCGATGGTGCTGGAAAGCGGACATCCCTCATTCCCTGGCTAGCAACTTTTACAGGCTCACTTCCTCCTGATCTGGAAGCTCAGCTGGGAGGAAAGCAGCTGATACCCCACCAAAAGGCGATTTTCCTATCAAGCCCACCTTAAGTGCTTTCTGTGAGGGATTCCAAGCCCCAACCATCCCTTTGGGGTTGTTTTACTATGCCAGTTGTCACTGCCCCGCACTGGTGAGCCCTGACAGCGTCAAGCTGGGACTGTCCGGACTAAAGCCGACCAAGTTCCTCTCCCTGATGTGGATACAGAATTCCCAGCAGCAAAACCACCGCCATGCACATAAAAAGAGTCTGGAGATAATCTTTTGAGTTAAAAAAAGGATGTTCACCAACTTACCAATAACAGGGCTGAATCCACTAATCACTGATATTTTTGCTACGTCAGCAGAACTCTCTGGAAGAGAGAACTGAGAACTGTCTGGGAAGAGGTGCTCATGTTCCCACTGCATCCTAGTATACATTTAGTAACTAGGAGAAGGACATTGATTATGAAGGATTAATGTTTGTTCACAGGCTGTTTGTTTAAAGGAATGCCTCTGCAATGGAAGCTGTTCGCCTTGCGTAATTACCAGGTCTTCATTTATATTTAAAGGCTCAAGTAAAAATGGCTTATCTACAAAGGCAAGCAGTCACTACACTTAGCTGGGCATTTTTCTTTTTTCGCCGCTGAATTACCATGTATTGAAACAACTATTTCATAGACAGGTGATATGAACGTCAACAGATCCATGAAGAAATGCATGATCAAAAGGAAGACATGCTTACACACACACTGAGGAATATCCTTATCTACTCGGCCTACTCATGTCCTGCAGACACAAATATTTAATTCTCCAAACCAGAACAACTGCGTGGAACTGAAGACTTTGAAAGGGGCACCAGGTTCACGGTCTGCGCATCCTCTCAGATGCTAGGAAGCTGTGCTCCAGCTCCTGGTCCCAGTTACCCTCTCTTGCTGGGCATGTTCTGCTCTGCATAAATAACCACAGAAACCGTGAGCTGAGGAGAATGAGACCTCACGCATGGGAAGCTGCTCTCGCTCCTTGGTCGGGCCGTGAGCTTGGGACGGGCAGGGCCTAGTTGCTGTTCTGGGTCAGGCACATCAGGGGCTTAAAGTCAATAGCTCTCCTGTAGCTCAAGAAAGAGTCCTGAACATTGAGCAAACTGCCTGTGAGTTCCTCCCTTCTGACCCGGTGGTCTGTCTCGCGTCTAGGAGTATCTCCTGTCCAAACTTCAGAAAGTAAAGGTTTCTGTAAGAAATTATGTCTTCGCTATACTCACATTTTTCCAAAGGAAAAATACTTTTTGAGAAAATCTGTGACACAGGACTTTGATGTGAATTTTGACCAGCCAGGGCCTGTTAACACCAGCCATGAGCATGGCTGCCTGGAGCCAATGCCAGAAGCACTGTCTATAGCTTCACAATGCCTTCTCCTCTCCCTCTCAAAATGTTAACAGCCCCCCAAAACCAGAGACACTTTTTCATTTTGCATGGGCTATATCATGAATACTTAAGTACTGAGACATACAGAAGAATAACTTCCTGCATCCTATTTATAACACACCAACATTTCTCCTCAAATATTTCGTTTTACTCTCTATGTGGGGTAGTGTATCGTCATCATAGCCGACATTTCACCAAAGAGAATACAAATCAACTCACACACTCTAGGTCTTGAAGCTGAGTGGGGTGTTTGATTGCATCCCTAAAAATGCAGGGATGGTTAGAGTTTAAATTTATTATGTCCCGTGGTAGAGTAACAACTGAGTAAGTATGTCATTATTGGCTAACCATGTATCCTGATTTCCAGTGAATGGAAAAAAAAAAAACACCTGTATGTTAGAAGGGAGACATGTGAAAAAGACATATAAAGCACTTTTCCACTCCTCCTTTGAACAGCATCTATTCCATGAATAACCCACATGAAATAAATGAGGGATTATTCTAGAGGAAACACCTATCAAACATGAAAAAGTCCTCCACTGCCTTAAAAATGCAATGTGCACGCTTCATTGCAATCATTGAAAAGCTTTCCTTAAAAAATCACCCATAAAATAAAAAAAAAAAAAAAAAAAAAAAAAAAAAAAAAAAAAAAAAAAAAAAAAAAAAAAAAAAAAAAAAAAAAAAAAAAGTGGCAGATGATTATTTCCTATCAAATAGTAGGGGCTTATTAACCAAATGACAATGTAAGAACTAAAAAGCAAACAAAGAGCGAGCATTTAACCTCATTAAAATCTCAGGCATGACTCAGTGTTATGAACATATGAAATAAATGGTGATAACTTCTGAACAGTACCGGCAGTAGCGAGAAGGCAGCAGAGGGTTTGCAGCTTCCCGGAAAAGTCTGCAGTTCTCGCATTCTGCCACTGACCAGGAATGGCCCCACAAAGCACCTCCCAAATCCAGAGAAACGGTTGTTGCTTGTTGACAGAGTGACGTTTAGTTGAATCAGATTTTCAGTAACAGTTCTGCAAATGCTTACTTTCACCTTCAGCCTTCTGGATCCACGTCCCACATCCATAATCCTTGCAGCAAAAGTAGGCCGTCTCCTCATCGCCTCAAACGCTCCCGTTGATGTCTGTCTGATCTCTCAACAAAATGTTTGGCTGCTCTGGTGTGTCCTCCGATACCCCACCACAGCCATTCCGTGATACACCCTGAAGGGAGGCTACCCAGCTGCTTCAAACCCGGCTTCTCCCCTCCTCTCAGCCCTACGGGCCATCCTACAGCTACAGGGAGAAAGCATCGCACCAACAACGGTAAAAAACTGCTGCGCCGTTTCTGCAAGGCGAACGCGTACACTCCAATTAGGTCAGCAAACAACAGGATATGAAACACGTGCAGCGCCACGTTTAAGATGGGTAACAAGTAGGTGACCCCCCCTTGCAGTGAAGCACGCATCATATCCATGGAGGGAGCAGGGCTGACACTGCAACGTCTAAAGTCGCCCAGCACAAGGGTATTGGCCCAAGAAATAAAGCAACATTAGTTAGCCAGCTTCCATTGCAAGAACTGAGACCAAAGCCAATGACCACTGCATCCATGGAAAAAACTCCCATGGAATTCAGTTGGCCCTGGATCACACTCAGGTAAAAGATTAATCTTTGCTTCTTCATTTAGAAAATAGATGGGCATTAGCAGCTTCATCCTATCAGTAGCATCTCCAGCGAGGTGCAAAGGAACCTTAAAAAAAGCCTGCTTGTAGACGGCAATTATTTCCATCGCACATTTTATAGCCTCATGTATAGTACTTTTGCTATCATTCTTCCTTTGAAAATACAGTTCTTGTATGTATCCTTAAAACAAATCAGCAGCTATTAGGACAACAAAGCAAACCAATACAAATGTACATAGAAAAGCTTTTAAAAAATGCCCAGAACACATTTTTAACCTCTTGTTAGAAATACACTGTTGGTTAAAAAAAAAAAAAAGAAAAAAGCTATAAGCCAGTGATCTCAAACATGCTAAAAATATGCAGACACTTGCAGTTGCCAGCAAGTGATCAAACACCAGTGATAGGAAACAGTTATAGCTCAAAAATCAGATTTGGTTTTTTTGTAATTTCGAAAATAATTAAATTTTAGTATTTTTTACTCTTCTCTCATACGATTTGAACTTATAAAATACAAGTTCTCTAACGTTAAAATACATCCGTGATTGCATAATAACCAGCGCTAAGAAAATAATTATCTGACGTGATTGTGGATAAAGACTCTGCACGCTTAGTGAGTTTTATTCCTGTAGTACATTAAACCCCCAGCTACTCTACCATGATACAATCCTACAGGAATCAGTAACATCCAGAAGCCCATCTCAGAGGATGAGTTTTAAATTTAAGCAAGAATTCAGGAATGCTGTACCTCTTAATGATTGGGGCAGGAGGTGCTGCCAGAACGTGTATAAATCAGGAATTCTTTACATAAATAAAATACTCTCAGGTTATTCATTTCAATGATAAACTGCATTTACACATCAGGCTGGGAAGAGGGAGGAAAGAAGACGAAGCCTCCCCCCGCTCAGAAACATCCAGCAGTCAGATATTTATTCTCTGTACCTTCTTCACCTGCAAAGGCAAACGTGCGCAAGCGGGGCGACGGGAGACCCGACAAGCCGGTCCTCCCCACTGCCACCACCTCGGCGGAAACTCTGCCCAGCCGCACCGCACTCCCCTCCTTGCGAGGCTGGCGGGACGCCTGCTCCGCTCTTGTGGCGGGAGGTCACAAGACGGTGACGGGACGTAGCTGCTCCAGCTGCGTTTCCAAGGCAATTCGTTCCTTGTGAACCTCCTGCGGGAGGGAGAGAGATGCGCTGTAACCTTTGGGATGCTCACGTGCACCACCCGCTCCGGTGAAGAGCAGCCAGGCAAAACCGCTGGCATTGGCTGGAGGCTCCGGGCTCTGCTGTTTAAATAACTCTCCTCGCAGTCTTGAAACCCCATACCAACGCCACACAACCACCTCGCTCTAGGAGAGCCTGCTTTAGCAGGGGGGTTGGACTAGATGATCTCCCGAGGTCCCTTCCAACCCTTGCGATTCTGTGATTCTGTGATCTACGGGGCAATACAGAGGCTCGGTTACTTGCTCAGGTGACCACGAAGACGAGCAGTCATCCACTGGCCAGTGGAACAGCTTGGGATGCAGCGATGCTGGCCACAGGTTGGCAATTTCACCACAGAAAATGAGGTTATTTTGAAATCACATTACCCTCAAAAACGCTTTTTGAGAATTTTTGGTTCACACAACCAACCTCTTTGCATTTGGAAATGAACGAGGCTTAGCCTTTCTAAGGCAATGCAGGCTTTGCAATCTGCCTCTCTGGCAACTGCGTCAGGAAGACCATCAGTCTCAATCAGAAACCCACTCTGAAGGCGTTGGGGATCAGCAATTTTGGGAAAGCCTCTCCTGGTCTCGAGGCCGCCCCTGTGCTGAGGGGCACCCGTCTCTCACTGACCTCCTGTCAAAAGGCTCCCCAGCCCTTGAGGGAGCCGGGCCGACCTGTGACTCCTCCAGGCTTTGGTACCACCATTTGGACAGCCTCAGCCCGGGAGTGCACCTGAATGCTCCCCATGTCTCAGTGCAAGCTGTGCCCGAGGGGCACCCATCAAGCCTTCTGGTCCCCATGAAAACACAAAGGCCCTGCTCCATCAGAAAGGAGCCGGGCAGCAACACGACTTGAAGGACAAGTTTAGTTTTCTGCTCTTGTGTGAACTCTGGCAAATCTCTCTGTCTTGACGTGCTTCATTTGCCCTACCGTAAAATACAGATAACAGCTGTTTTGTGAAGGTCGGGGAATTTAAGCGTGCTGAGGATAGCACATGGAAGCAGATAAGACCTGAGCCAAGGAATGATGGCAATACGCTGTCATTAAAAGCTTTCATCTCCATGCTTATTTCAGTCGCTGTCCTATATTTTGCTACAATTTCAGTACAGAGCATCCACCCTGCATCAGTCTGGGGAGATCCTTGAAAGCCAGTTAAGAAATTATATTAAAGCAAAGTTGAACACAGAATCAAACTTTAACCTTGACTGAAAAAAAAAGCGTAACTGGGGGTTCACCTCCCTTTCTATATGAGCATGTTCATAATATGCAGGGAAGAAAAAGCTGTAGCAAATGAAAAACTAAAGTCTGTACTACCTTTGGACTGAGAAAACAGAAGAACCACAACTGATAGGTGTAAGAAAACATACCCTTGAGAACACATTAAAAGACAAGCGAGCAGACATTAAAAATCAGTGTTTGATGTTCACGTAAAGCATGGTGTAGCCAGTCCATGTATACCAAATGCCTGACTCCGGGAGAAGTTACATAGCACAACTGATCAGAAGACAAGCAAGTTATGCTCGAGTTGCTCTTCCGCACTAGGTGACACCATCACGTAATCAAACTTTTCAAAAAGACAAAGTTTGCTTACTCTAACTGCCAGTGGAGCTGTAGGTCCGTAGGTTATAACTCTTCCCAGAAAGGCTCATCCTACCCACGCATACAGTACAGTTATACCCTTTCAGAAAGGAGGAAACAACGCAGGTTTCATCTGAGAGGATGAGCAAGACTCTCTGCTGGAAGCGACACATCACTGATTGCAGGGAGCTTTGTCACCGATTTTCAATGCGTTCCTTACCTTCAGCTGCTGCTGGAGCTCACTGTTCAACCTGGCGAGCACAGCATTGGCTTCTTTGTTTTTTCGTATAGCGGTCTGAATAGCCCTTTTCTGCTTGGAAGACTGTCTGCCAGACAGATAAACACAAAACATTTCAATTAAGAGCCTCAACAGTGGCTGATGCCAGAAGGCCAGCCATCCATTTTGCGCGTCTGTACTCTAGACACACTGGACTACACTTCAAAGACCAGATACAAACTACACATTTAAGAGAAGAAAAATGTAACACTGAAATGAGATAGCTGAATCAGGTAGACTATTTGGAAGTAAAATGGTCACACTTGTTAACCTGAATGACGGAAACTTTTCAGGATGTCTCCATTATTTCAAAATCACTGCATTCTGATTCAGCTTAAGAGTAATCCCTGCATGGCTGTACTTATCGCATCATCTTTGCTTTAGCTGTTTTCAGATACTTGCAGAGTTTAAAGATTTGGGAGTGTTAACAGAAAATACAAAAAAATCATTCTATGTGGAAAGAAAGGGCATCTGCATGATAATACTGTCTCAGATTTTTTGGGGCACTGCTGATTCTCATGTTTCATTACTTCAAAAATGAATCTTTCTTTCATTCAAAGCAGTCATTTCTATCAAAACCATTTGATGTCAGAAACAGGAACACATAGATGGCTTATGGACTTTCCTCATCTCTTTTGCTGCTTAAAGAAATGATTTATCTATTATTATTATTATTATTATTATTATTATTATTATTATTACTACTACTCTACAGCCCGTGGTAACTGATTTGGAGGAAATTACAGTTAGGCAGACAGGTACAAAAAGAGACAACTCTGTACATAAGGACCAATGTCTTCCAAGAAACAGCGGTAACAACAGGAAAAAGGAAAGAAAATACGGGAAATACTGGCAAGCCCTTTTCCAAATAGATTATTTTAAAGTTTTTACATGAGGCCTCAAGAGCTCTTTAATGACAAATTTCATCTAAACCAGATGCCCTATTTAAATGAGGTCCATAGTGGTACACAGTCCCCATTGGCTCTTTTCTCTTAACAGGGCTGATGGCACCGATCTTGGCAATGGGATCTGTTTCGCAGCACAGGCAGGTCTTTATGCTGTTATCTTCCAGTGAGCTGTCAGTTTTCTGCTTTACCATTTTGCTTCAAACTACTCTCCGTAGGCTATAAAGTAATAATGGTAGGAAAATACAAAAAGCGGGGAGATACACCTCTGTGGTCATTTAAACATTTTAGGAAAGATACAGACAAGATAGGATTAAGTCGAGACGCTAACAAATGCTGTTATCTCTCTTTGAACCACTATGGAATATGCACTCCCAAAGCACAAAATAGCACTTTAAGGGCAGGAGTCTGATTACTTATTCTAATCTCCAATTATGCAGCCCAGATTCAGTTCACTGATAAACAGTTTGCCAAGAACCGCTCAACCGATTTGGGCGGCTCGGTTTTGTTTCAGACTGAACCAGATGCCTTTGCAAGGCTTCGGGTGAAGGCAGGCTATAATGTTTGCACAGTTTCAGTTGCGGGGGATGTACAGACCCAACGGGGCTTCAAGCGCCTCTGCTTATCATTTGTACAGCCCCTTCTCCACTGCTATTAAATAAATATGTAGTGAAAACCCTACAAGTCTCTGCTGTTGACAGATTCGACAGTTATATTCATGTGACCAAACAACACATGCTGGGTTTGGCAATTACTGGATTATCACAAGTGGTCTATGGCTCAGCTCATACCAGTGGCGAGCTCATTTCCAACCTGCCTTGCGATGAAGAAATATCACAAGGATATGACCAATATCAAGCATTTCATGACTCAATTTTCTGGGCATTTATCTGGTCGTATCTGTCCACATGAATGAGCAAAATTCCAGAAGATATGTGCAAGGCACACACCCACAGAGCTAAAAGGAGCTGCATTAGAGATGCTGTTTGAACAGCTAGGCTTGCTCTTCAGAGTTGTCTACCAGATACAGAGGTAGGACACCTTTGAAGAGGTATCAATCAAATATTACCAACTTATACAGTCACTACAGACTTAGTCTGCATTTCAGAAGAGGGATGTAGATGCGAAGCATTCTCAAAACCAGAACTATTAAGCATAACACTATGCAAAGCGCAAACCCTGCCACATCAGATCTCACGGTGCGGTTTGGTGTGCTCGGTACAGGTTTTTACTTTTGGACTGGGAGATGAGGCTTGGCTGCTGGCAGTGAAGAAGTCACACTTATAGTGGGAGAAAGCTCGGGGGTCTCCAGCCCCTGTGCCTCTGTCCGGAGCTTCCTGCGGGTGGGTTTGGAGGGCGGCTGAGCAAGAACAACCTCCTGCAAGGGAGAAGCAAAGCAACGTTAAGTCAGGCCATATGCGTCCCATCATTAGGATAGGGAATACTCATGACACAGAAATTGCTGACAGCTGGCCTAAGATTTCATAATTTAAAGAGGTACAGAGCTTAATTCAAATTTGGTAATAATCTCTCAGGTTTCTGACTTTGAAAAAAGGAACAATAACTCCTGCAACCCTGTAATGAATGAAATGATTATACTGGTGTTTTGTCTTCATCTGGATGACAGGCTCTTCAGAACCGGATTGTATAGCTCTATGTGCATTTGCGGGGGGAGAGTGGGGGAGCAGAGGGAGGGGTATAAATACATATACTAGTCCCCAGATGACCCAAAAGCATTAAAACCAAACCAATTTTTAATTACTCTCAGTTGGTAAGAATAAATAATCAATCACTTGCATTCCAACTTACTACCTCACCCATCTGGCATGGAGTCTCTCCCTTCTTCCTTACATGAAGCAACACTGAAAATAGCTTAGAAAGACAAATGTATAAAATTATCCATGCAAAATTAACATGTTGAAAGTGTAGAAGGCCAGTTATTTCTCTTGATAAGTTATATCAAATAAATAGTCTGGTTTGTAGGTAAAACAGAGAGTCTTGGATTTTTATGACTTCAGTGGTAAGAAGTGTTTTCATTATTTTAAATTAAGATATCCTTTCTTCTGCAATAAGAAGTCGTTTTAATGCCTTATAGCTGTTTCAAACCTGAAATATAAATATATCCTTTTCAGTGTGTTTTATTATTAGATCTCTTTTACAAGGGATATAAATATTACTGTCCTATTTCATGAATGAGAAAGCTAAGACTCAAAAAGATGAAGTGACTTGACAAAGGTTATACATTTAGTGTCACAGACAAGACCACAGATGAAGTTTTATTATCACTTGCACAGTGCACATTTTACTGGGCCAGATGATCTTCCTTGCTATGTTTTGGCCAAATGTTAATAAAATCAGAAAAAAATTATATGAGGAAGCACTTAATGACCCAGCAATCATAAGAAAAAATCCCCAACATTGGAGTAAGCAGCTTGACTCAGCAGAAGAGAGTACTATGAGTGAAATAGAACGAAACCAACATAAGATCATCAATAATTAGTATTAGAGGGATTACAGTTATTAGAGGAATTAGAATTCTAAGGAAACAAGTGATTTCAACATTAAAAACCAGTTCTGCCATTGCAGAAAAAAAAATAAATCTAAAAATATTATGAGATCTTTTGATCAGGACGTCAGCACATCAGCACTGCACAGCTCTCAGTGCTCTGAAATCCTATGCATACGTGCAGCTCCCTGCAAAGCCATGACGTGCGGCAAGCAAAGAACTTGGGTATGCCTTATACAGCTATGAACTGGTGGGATGCCAAATGCACAATCCCAGTCTGCCCTGAACTGACAAAAACCTACTAAATCCATAAGATAAATCCCTCTTCCATTTCAAACGCAATACTGGAAGAAGTGATCCAATACCTAAAACGCTGAGCCCCCTGCAGGGGCTCTTTGCCTGGCAGCTGTTGCAGCAGGCCTTGGAAGGTGGGCCAGCACTGCGCCAACAACCTGCCCCCTGCACCCCACAGCCTGGGCTCCTCTGTATTTTAGGGATGGGGGTGAGCATGAAGTAGGTGAACCACAAAGATTTCCTTTCCCCAGCAGGGCTGCAAAGCAAAGCAAGGAAGAAGCAGGGCTAGGCCAGTTAGCAGCATACGGTGAGCCCAAGTGGAGCGAGGACGCCGCCCTGGAAGCCCTATCGCATATAGGAGATGACACCGGGCATTTGTCTTTGCCCCCCGTTAGGGTAAGAGGTGTGATGATGCTCCCTGGGCAAGGCACGCACTGGGAACAGCATCTGTCCTTGACTGGGCCGAGCAAAGGTCTTGCAGGTGCTCCCTGGCTGCAGGAGGGGCAGGAGCGGGGAGGATCGGCATTTGCCCCCTATCAAAAACTTCTTCTGGCTGGGGCTGGTGGAAGGAGGCAGAGGGAGCGTGACCAGGAGTGGGGAAAGGCTCACAGCCATTGCTAAGTTCACTCCACCCCTAAGCAAGGCCCTGCATTGCAATTTCGGTGCTTTCTTTATACAAATGGCATGTTCATACAAAAACATATTAAGAACTGCACATCTCAAGCAAATCTCTCCCAGCCTATGTACACTTAGTAGCAGATTCTGACCTCCAGCAAACAGGTGTGGTTACATCAAAACTGAATCCGCAATAACTGGAAGCAAGAAGTGTGCCTCACAAAATTTGGAAGAACTACAGCGAGACAGGGGTCAAGTACAATCAAACTCTTTTTTTGCCTTCCCTAAGGCTCCGCAAGCCCCTATTGATTTGAAACAAATGGCAAGCTGCCTCTCTCAAAGCACGTGCATCGATGTGTATGTACTAAGAGCATTCTTAATGATTTATCTGAGCTGATGTCACACGCGAGCCCGGTTCTCTCTAGCGTCTTGACCTCCAGAGAAGGCAAACACGTGAAAACGTAACCCTAACCCTCCATTTAATTGCTCTAAAACTTAAAACAACCACATTTGTTGACAAAGGCAAATCACTCCACAGCGGTACAAGTGCAAGTCTCACCTTTTTTGCTGAACTGTTTTCTTCTGCCTGCGATGGGGGTCTGTTCATCTGAGGATGTAATTCAACCTCAGATACTTGCTCGGTCTGCAACAACAGATCAGTCATTGCTACACCCAGAAAACGACTAGCAGTCACATACAATAAAGTCAATGAAAGGAAACGTTACACGCAGAAGAAAAGTTACTTTAACAATTCAACAGTAGGGGAAACAGAGATCCAGGGTGACAGCTGAATGGATGACATATATCTTTTGCAGATTTTTAATGAAACAGTTTTCTTGCATTTTATTGTGCTAGGAGAACAAGAGAAAAGTTCTGTGAAGCATTAGGAACCATGTCTCTGGATGTAAATGACCTAGTACCCAGAATTTCTTCTAGAGTTACCCTTATGGCCTAAATACTCAGAGAAAGACTAAGTGGGGTGGATAAAAGCTAGAAAGATCTTGGCTGCGCCCTGTCACCTTATCAGCTCCTGAAACTGATGAAAATTCATCAGAGTAAGCCTCTGTCTTTGAAGTTTGCAAGGCTGGAGTGACACAGTCTGAATTATACCAAAAATTCCAGTAAAGTTACTGAGAACACAAGTCACAGAAGAAGCCAAATACATCTTCTCGCCTTCTCACATTTCAAACAGAAACCGAGCTGAACGCTCATCGCACAGGTCTATGCTTGGGCAAAACAAAACACCCCCTCCCTCCCCCCCCCAGCATATCTGACCGAGCAGCAAGTTAAGAGAGAGGGTTAATCCCTTGCTTCGCCTCTCCTGAAATCTTCCAGCACCTTCCAATTTGCTCCACCAGGACAGGGCACAGCACATCAGCTAAGGCAGGGCAGCGGGATTTGGAGCACCCTGCAGCAAACACGCTATTAAACACCGTGCGGCTGTTTTCTGTCCAGAAGGTACGGATGGCTTTCCAAGACAGGGAAGACAGGGAGGAGGGAGGCTGAGGGCACTTGGCACTGCCAGGCAGCCTCTTCTCTTTCCCAACTTCTGCCAAGTTGGAGCCAGGCTGACAACGGCCCCCAGGCAGCAGAGGCAACCCGCCATCCCGTGCTCGCCTCAGAAAAAGCTCATTTCTACACAGGTGAAAGCTCATGTTTAAAACCAAGTTCAAGGCCAACCTCAAACTTTAAAAGGAGCCAGGATTTTAGCCATAACAATAACAACCCGTTGCACACTGAAGAACCTCATGTGCTTTTGCCAAGAGGCTTCTGCAGAGGCCCATCAAGCTCTGTAGCAGTCACAAGTTTCCCAGCACTTAACTGTAAGTTAAGTAAAAACGACAGAAAGCACAGAATTTTATATATTTAAAAAGGAGGGACGACTTCATACCACTTCCATTTCTTTCATAACACACACAATAAGAGCTGCACAGAAAGCTGCAGGGGAAATGCGCTTCTGTCAGGGTACTGCTCTTCTCCAACCATACAACGCCAAACGTGCACGGAGGAGGGAGATCTGTCATCTTTTTTGAAGATGCACGTGAAATTCCTCTGGATAGGAGGAAAAGGTGCCTTGGCTGGCAAGATTTCTCTCCCCCCCTCTTCTAAGTGTGCTACATCTGTAGTGTTATCTGATGGGTAAAAAAAAAAACAAACCCATAACAAAACCCGAAACAAACCCACCCTGTACTTTTCCAGTATTACTTGAATCTTAGTATCTTAAATATTTGGATTTTAATAACTATTTGGTACTAACATTTCAATTCTGGAAAGCTTTTCATGGATTGAAGAGCTGCTTCTATAGCAGTAGATTTCTGGTACAAATAGGAGAGTAAAATAAAGATTGCCTTTTCTGTCTACAGAAGTCAAATACCTTTAAAAGTTCATTTAATGCAACGGAGCATTCATTTATCGGCAAGCTGAACAGCCCCTAGCCTCCCCGACTTCTACAACCACTTTTTATGTATTTGAAAGAAATGAAGGCTCTAAGCACTGGTAACAGTAGCCTGGCAAAGTCCATGAAGCCTTCATGAATGATTTGGGGATAGCAAAGTTCAAATACCCAGCAGTGCCACACGATAAATTTGGGACCAAATCACATCACTTTGACAAATCATTCATTTAGGGCCAGCAAGAGTAAACACAGTCTTTCAGCAAGCCACCTGATAGGTATGCTATGAACTACAGCTTTGCTGCACAACACTGAGCAACGACAGGGGTATACGAGAGCCAGCTCCTAAGGACCCTTCTTGGACAGGGAGCACGAGCTACCCCCCTAACCTGGCCAGGCAGGCAGTTTCTGGTGCTCACACTTTTGCTGGAGTCTACGTCAAACCTTGTATCAAAAGCAAGAATGCCGTAACTTATTCGGCAGAATGAAGAAGGAAGGAGACCAACCCCAGGTTATTTATGGGTAAATAAAATGCAACTTTTCAAGAATCAGTGTATTCAAACAGTGCAGAAGTAACTAAACAGATCGGTACTCTACAACGTCAATTGCAAATAAGCAGGAAAACTGAAATCACTGTAAAATAAAGGACCGGGGGGGGTGGAATTAAAGAAGAAAGAAAAAAAAAAAAAAAATCAAACTTTTGCAGACACCCCACCCCACCCCTTTTTTTTTTTAATGTTCTCATTTCAGGAGAATACTATTTTAAACTGAAGGGAACTGAAAAAGCAAAAAAGGGTAAACTTTGTGTCCCGGTAAAAGCAAATATAAATTGGAGTGCTGATGCCAAAAAGGGTAAGATTTCAAAATTTCCAGCAGTTTGGTATCACAGTTCCTACTGATGCAAGAAACATTTTTTACTAGCTAATTGCTGCGATGTGGCTGTCAGTCTAACAGCTGTGGCAACTGCTGTGCACCAGGGCTGTGGTAGCCACCGGTTCAGGTTGGGCCACTGGGCTGGCTGCTCCTCCCCGCTGCCAGGACACAAGGATGGCAAAGCTCAGCAGCCAGGAGGGCAGGGAATGGCTGGAGCAGGCAACTGGTGAAAATAAATAAATAGTTACATTTGATCAAAAAACCCCCAAGAATTAGTTCTGGTGATGCAGCTCATGCGCAACGAATAAAACCAAATGACTGCCATGTCCCTAAAGTGCCACCTAGTGGCATGTGGAACAGGTCACGTCTGAATGTTTTGCTCAGAGGGGAGTACCAAAAAATATCTGCCTGCATTATTCAGAGCCTGGAGCCTGAGCCTACCCCCCAGGGTGGGCAGACAGCCGGCGCTGGGCAGGGTAAGCCTCATCTCTTTGGAGCATCTCATTTCCCCCTCATGCAGAAGCCAGGTCTACAGATTAATGATCGATCAGCAGAGCTACAATTTCTCCTCTACAAAAGATCTCCATTCCTCGGAGTGATGTGCCTCTGACCCAAGTGCCCAAGCGTAACAAAATCGGTATGCTGTTGCAGGGGATTTTGTGCAGGGACTGACAGTGTTTAACCCAGGCAAAAATCTTTTGTTTGACTGCAACGTGCATCGAAGCAAAGAAGGTTTGCTGATTCAGCTAACCCAACAAAGTCCTCTCGGCAAGGCCTGAGAGGCTTTACAAATATGTTTTCAAGCTGATGTCTCCCCATAAGGATTTTAAAGGAAAAGTAACTCCTGTTTTTTTCTTTTGGCAGAAGGATTCTTCACAGACATCCTTCCCTTCACCAACTTGGACATGGGGTAATAGCTCATCCCTCTAGCCTTCTTTCTGGGCACGGGCAGAGTGAGACTGGCTCCAGGATATTCCAGTCCAAGCTCCTATAGCAGAGTGTAAGGACAAGGTGATCCATGAGGAGCAGCTGAGGTGGGTTCCCTCTAGTTCTTAGTTGGTTTTATACCACGCTTAGTATAGTCTTTAGGCAATTCACTTCTCATTCAGAAACACAGCAATAAACTGCCTCCCTCCATCACAGCGATAAATGTCTTAAAATTTTCCCGCATCTTGGAAATGTCTCACCATAACACAGAATCACAGAATGGCAAGGGTTGGAAGGGACTTCAGGAGATCATCCAGTCCAACTCCCCTGCTAAAGCAGGTTCACCTAGAGCAGGTTGCACAGGACATCGTCCAGGGTGGTGTTGAGTATCTCCAAAGGAGACTCCACAACCCCCCTGGGAAGCCTCTTCCAGTGCTCTGTCACCCTCAGAGTAAAGAAGTTCTTCCTCACATTCAACTGAAACCTCTTATGTTTCAGTTTGTGCCTGTTGCCCCTTGTTCTGTCGCTGGGCACCACTGAGAAGAGTCTGACTCTGTCCTTGTGACATCCACCCTTAAGATATTTGTATGTGTTGATGAGATCCCCTCTCAGCCTTCTCTTCTTCAGGCTGAACAAGCCCAACTCTCTCAGACTTTCCTCATAGGGGAGATGCTTCAGTCCCTTTATCACCCTAGTTGCTCTCCTCTGGACTCTTTCTAGGAGTTCCTCACCTTTCTTGAACTGGGGAGCCCAGAGCTGGACACAGTACTCCAGGTGGGGTCTCACCAAGGCAGAGTAGAGGGGGAGGATAACCTCTCTCGCCCTGCTGGCCACACTCCTCTTAATGCACCCCAGGATGCCATTGGCCTTCTTGGCAGCAAGGGCACACTGCTGGCTCATGGTCAGCTTGTCGTCCACCAGCACTCCCAGGTCCCTCTCAGCAGAGCTGCTTCCCAGCAGGTCAGCCCCCAGCCTGTACTGGTGCATGGGGTTCAACCTCCCCAGGTGCACATTAGGGTTTAAAATTCTTCACCACTGTTTTATAAAAATGAGAGATTATGTATTCTGCAACGTGGTCTGCCAAAGGAAAATTCAGTTACAGTAGCATAAAAGCGCTTAAAAGTGCACCTCATTCATGTCCGCAGAACAGAGCAAGCTACTGACATAGGAAATGCTGCCGTGTGGGTATGGCCAGGTCCACATCCACGGTTTATAGCAGTCGGGCAAAGAAAATTCTGCTCATGGGTGCTACCAGCAGTGCAAAAGAGAGTTTGCCAACCCAGTCTAAGAGTATCTTGATTTTGGGAAGAAGAGGAAGTGACCACAGAGAAGAGCAAGACAGTGCCCTATTTCAAACCTCCTGACAAGCCTCTCTTTGTGAAGACCAATGTCCAGTTATTAACAGGCAGTACCTCCTTTTTCCCCAGCGCCGTCTCGTATCTTTAGGAACAGCCATACCCTCCTCATTCTTCCAGGCAGCAGACAAAACTGGCCACAAAGTTTCTGTACAACGGCCATGGCCAGAGATCAACCTGTGGCCTACAGCCAATACTGAGCATTAGGACAGATAATGCTTCATCGTTAAGGAGAGCATTAGGAATCGCAAATGCTCATTATTTCATCGCATGATCCCTGACCAGCCATTCATAATCTCCTCACTGCTCCATGTGATGATACTTAACAGCACCTTTCTAAAAGAATATGTAACGCTCACTTAAGCACAAAGTGGTTCGAAAGCCTCAGATGAAAGATTGCCATAACTACGGGAGAATGCATCGCCCTAACAACTGGTTCTTTGCTTACACTTCCAGTTCTTCTGCTTTGTAATGCTGGATTTACGTAGATTACATACCCACTTTTCAAGACAATCTGTAACTGATCTCCCAAAAAAGAAGGCCTACACGGAGGTTTCCTCTTTCTGTTACCTGAGAGCCCTTTTGCAAGAGGTGAAGTATACATTCAGTCTTTCCCACAATTCAATCTCGCCCACACTTCTGCTCCAGGCTAACTTTACACATGGAAATAGTCCCATTGTAGTCAATGGCACTACTCGCAGAAATGAAATGATCTTTGTGCATTCATTGGAATAACCCATAATCACTACCTATAGAGTGCCACTGCTTAGCTTTGCAAAAAAGTATTGAGAACAGCTTATCTGTAAGAAAAAAGTAGGATACTAAATATGCTTAACGCTCAGTATGTGCCCATTGCATTCTTCTATAATCTCTATGCAAGTTCATTTAAGAGGTATTTTGCTCCTTTCTAACATTCATATTTCTGCCCTTAATGCCAATTTCTAAGTCAAGATGTCTCAATTCCAGTTTCTGTGAGTCTTGTGCATCCCACACTGACTCATCAATTCTTTTTATTGCTTGTTACAGAAACTGAAAGTGATAAGACAGAACTAAAACCCATAGGGATGCAAATGCAACAAGCTGCCAGGGTCTTAGTGTGCTGCCTGCTTTCTCAGCGCTCTGCAGCCCTGAAGTTTTGATAAGCTTTTTCTTTCCCCGAGCTATCTGAGGGCTGGTGATAAGGTTGAGGAAAAAGGCAGTAAATACAAACAAATTGCTGCAATGTTCAGCCCATTCGCAAGGAAAGAATAGGACCCAGATGGAAACATTAACAATCTGTTTTAATACTCCACTTCCACAAAAACAGATTAACGTAAGCTAGAAAGGGGTATGTGCATTCCACTAGAGATAGAGGCATTGGATTCTCAGCTTTGTTGTTGTTTTTTTTACAATAAATGTGAAGCCAAATTAAAAAATTATTACAACACATTTTAATTAGGATAATCGCCCTTCTTCCACTCTCCCAGAAACCTCTTTAGAAAGGATTTTATGGCATCCACCAACCACTCCCCAAATTCAATTTTAATTGTGCTGCTTTCTACCACTTCTTAAACCATAATTTATTTTGTCTGGCCATTTTAGATATAATACATAATTTTCACGAGAGGAAGATAATCCACTTCTATTATATTAAAGTGGCAGATGGCAAAATCTTTCACACTATAGAAGACTTCTAGTTTTATTACAGTTGCAGGCTTCTTCAGTACCTACATTGCACTGATTATACAACTTATGCTACTCTGCAGCCAAAACCATGGAGATGATCAAAAAACTCACCCTCTTCTTGCACAGTGGTTGTAAATGCAAGCTAAAAAAGGTATGCCTTTGGTTTAATATAAAATGATTATCTGGGACAATACCATCATGTATACAAATAGCACACTGCCAAAAGCAAAATCTTCACTTTTTTTTTTTTAATTTCTAAACAAAAAAAGTTCCTCCCATCTTCCAGGTGTCCTGCCACCATTTGAAATTCCTCACGTCATTTTACAGTGTAAGAAGGTGCCTCAGCTGGCTGAACATTTTCTCCAAACAACTCTGTAACGGAGATAAGCAAACCCTACCTCATCCTCCATGTATCTCGGCTTTACCCAAAGATGCTGGCCATGGGGGGACACCTGGACCAGCTCCCAGCACGAAGCCTGCACGTGGCTGTCCCACTCAGGAGGCTGAGAAGTCTCAGCAGGACAGACAGCAGCCCCTCCCCACCTCTTGGCCTTGGCGCCGCAGATCAGCATGGGGGCACGCGTAATCGATGGTTACAGACCCAGCCTGAGCACACCCCATGCTCGTGGCTCTCCATGGATGTAGCAGAACATGGAGGCATGTTAGTAAAGACAACTTCTTGAACTGGGTCCCAGTGTTCACTTGCAATTCTGGATGATGAATGGCCAAAAAACTTCAAGGAATTATGAAGTATTGAGTAACGTTTGGAGAGCAGAACATTCGATATGTTAAAAAGAATAATATCTTTGCTTTCCAACAACACCAGGTCCCTCTGGCCGAGTAGGGTGACCCATCTATCATCCCTCACAGTACTTTGTTTCCATGACTTCACCAAATCAATAACATCTAATGGTAACAATGGCCACTAAACTGACAGCCTAACTCTTGAGTTTATACAACAGCAAGATTTTAATCTTCAGAGCTGCAATGTACTCAGCATGTTTCAATTTGATAACGTTAACAGCTGCCTACCTATTCCACTTCACCACTTTGCCTTCGTCCGTAATTTCTTCAGCACCTGTCAAAACTGCCAGTGTGGCACCAGTGGGAAAACCACGTCCCAAAGTCTCTAGAAATAGAAGTCCTGCACAAATCAGTGTGAATTTACAAAACCAACAGGCTTAGAATTTAGGCTCTGGGAAAAGAGACCAGGAACATAATTTTTTTCAGCCAAGATATACAGGGTTTTCTTCCAGCCCCACTGTTTTGAAATGGCTTGATGTAGCATGGGCAGGATTGAAGATATGCCTTCATTACTGGACAGGAAGGTACCAAAATGGAGTAAATTAAATAAAGGAATGTTGATACAATTGGGCAATGTTGCAGATAGTGAGCTGATGTTGGATAAAATCCTAAAGTTATATTTACTCTTCACTGTTCATCCATAATTCCTATTAGCATAAATATGCTACTAAATCTCCCACAGTAAGCAGCTGTGGTAAATGACTTCTGTAGGCTTAAAAGCCAACAGTAATAAAGTATTATTTTGTTTTCCATTAAAAAAAACCAACTACAGAGGCTTATATGAGATGTGCATACATGTTTGGTTCCAGTGGAGTGTAATTTATGAGCATCCAAAGCTATTTCCTATCTGAAATCTGCGTCACTGCAAATCAGCTACATACGCTCTTGCCTTCCTGTCATGATTCTTACTGCCTCCAAGTTACACAAATTTTCTATGTACAGCTCTGAGTCCGCACAAAAGTTCTGGGGCCACCTTTATGACATTTCTCCTTGATGACTTAAGTCTACCATTAAGTTAGGAACACAAGATCAGGAAAAATTACCTAAGCCACTGAATCCACTCCTCTACAAGCCCAGAAAAAAACCACAGTAGGTATTTCAAGAAGCTACAGGTTATCTGTTCTATATACCATCACTCAGGGTGGCGGGATGACAATGGGAATGACACAGAAAACCCTAAAACTTAAAAAAACAACTTAAAAACCAGAATTTTTTTTTAAAAAAAGTCGAAAAGCTGTAACTATAGCATGTCATGAGAAGTGAGCAAGAGAGGCAAGGCATTGCCAGTGTCCTAAGTCTGTACACTAGTTTGCAGCATATTAAATAGTTATGGTCCAAAGAAATAGGGAAACTGATACAGATAAAATTAGCCTTAAATCGAAGCAGCTACTGCAGACTTGCTAAGCGTGAGATGTGCTGCTAGGGATTACAGAAGGTGTCAGTGAAGTTACACACAGTTATATACACAGCAGTAAAAGGAAAACAGTTCCAAATAACATATTACCTAAAACAAAACTCCACACTTTGTATAAGCCTACTTCTATATGTAATCTTTCCAAGTGCCCTTTATAGAATTTAGGCATAACTTGAATTACTTTCTTTTTTTAATAGGAAAGCAACATAAATTGAGGATTCTAATAAAGCATTTCATACTGCTTTTCACAGCGTCTTACTGGAAAGATCAATTCAAAATGGCTTGTAGTGCAGAGAGATATGGCTTGGAACCTGGGTTAAAAGATCATCAATTGGAGAGAATGGTGTATCCACATTATGTAAACGTGCCTTTTGCCCATCCTTATTTATTGAATTTATTTACAGTCACCACAGGGACCTCACATGACAGCACCAATGCGTTGGAGAAATGTCTGGTGAAAGCCCTGAGGAAAACTTGGGTGCAGCTTGTGGGCTGATACAAAGCTGACAGAACGCTGGCTTTGGCAATGGAGAAAAATCCCGAGGAGACAGAGCTACCATTGCTTTTCAGAGGCCATCAAGGTGAAAGAAATGCAGAGTTAATCCACCAACTCCAAAACCCGTCGTAGAGGTAAGAGGAGGTGCAGCCGCACCTGGAAAGGTGCCCGCCTGCCCACCAGAGGTGTGGAACGGCGTGGGCTGGCAGCAGTCACCCAGAGCAGAGAAGCCAGCCCTGTGGCTATTTCCCCATAAACCGGCCAAGCCCTGGCAGGATCCCAAGGCTTGAGCCTCTCACAGAAAGCCTGTGCATCCACTGAGCTCTGGAGTCAGGGCTGCAGCGGTGTTAGCTCAGAGTTTTACCATGTGCTACACTTGCCCGGGCATACAGCCCTTCTCCCTCGTTATTCATCTGACCGTACTATGGAAGCAGAGTGGGATGTGGACATAATTTGGTAAGTTTGTGATATGACTAGAGACATTTGGCACACTCTGAATAACCTCAGTAACTTACTGAGTTTGATTACCTTGGAGGTTCTGACAGGAAAAATAACATTTTCCTAAAGGTTGAAACAAATTCTACTAAAAACAACAGCAGCCCAGGACCAAAGTCAAGATGCCATTTCTACATTGCTATTGATTAAGCTCACAGAAGGACTTCTGCTCCACTGAAATGTAACACCTCCCCCCTGATACCTCTCTTTTTCACACTTTGGCCTTCACCATCCCATGAGCCCTTCAATCTCACTCTAAAGAGCCAACCGGTCCAGGCTCCTTCTCAGCCATCCATAGAGAACTGTAGCCCTCAGAAGGAATGATCTCCCTCTCCTCCTCCATCAACTGATCTCCCGAGCCGAGCCAAAATAATCACACCACGAGCACACTTACATGGTGCACAGCAACCTGAAATATGTGGGGCTCGCTTCATTTCCGAGCTACATTTGTCATTCACAGTGCTTAATTGCAGGCATACAGCAAAATGTGACAGCTATAAAAAAGGATTTTCAATAACATCCTTGAAAAGTAAGTTAAAACAGAAATTTAAGAAGAGTTTGGTAAATCCCCAAACAGGAAAAAGCTGAATGTGTCATTTCAGTATCATGGTTTTTCTTCAGTTCTTGACCCTGCCTCAGTTTGGAAAGCAGATCCCTCCTTCCAACTTCTTCCCGCTCTTTAAATCAAGGGCCCCACTGGACTAATGTAATCCATATGCGTACTATGGCTTACACGCTATTCGTAAGGGTCAGCTCAGCTGAATTACGACCCCACCACATGTACTTCCCTACTGTCTGTTACCTTTATCACAGAAAGGCATGCTCGGAGAAAAAAAATCAACAGAATGTGATGAGTGTGAAGTTTATTATGTTTTCAAGACCTGGTTTTATGTACATTTTCACTAGACGTCAGAACAAGAATATTTTGATATTTGATTAAATATCTTTAAAAACCATCAGAAATAAATGAAGTAAATGCAAGTGATGCATGTAAGCAAAGCATCAGCTATATATTCACTACTGAGCAGACACAGAAGCCGCTTTTTTGCTTTCTTTCAGAAAACAGCCTTCTGTATTGGAGAGGATTGGATCAAGAATTTCACACAAGAACTTCTTGTGCTTATGGTTTTAGAAAGGTCCTATATTCTGCACAGGCCAGTGTAGGATGAGCAGTTGGTTCAGTATTTGCCATGTGGTAAGGAAGCAGCTGCTGGACATGCATAAATAAATTAACATCTCACTGCCCTGCTAAGGAAATGCAAATCACAGGGCAAGAAAATGAACAATTAGCACCCCCCAAGAACAAGATTTGTAAGATTTACTGGTTTGCCCGATGGCAGCGAGAGGGCTTGCGGTGCATGGAGCTGGCGTGCTGTGGCAAGTCCGAGCAGCGTCAGGGTGGCCACCGGCATGGATTGCAGCAGCAGCAGCTGC
>NW_009259855.1:441258-485821 GCF_000687185.1 Egretta garzetta
GAGGAGCACGTGGTGTGAGAAGCATGGCTACTGCCGTAGTGACTCGGGAGAAGGACGCCAGCTCAAACCAGAACGTTCTACAGTCCTCAAGGCAGAAACTAAGCTGCCCTCGGATGCTAAAAAGGGCTGGGGAATGGAAGAGAGCAGCGAGCTGCTGATGGAGCTGGTAACCAGCCTTTTATCATTTCTCTCCTGAGCACTGTGCAGCAGGAGTTGTTCAACAGCAGACTCTTAAGAGTAGATCCAAAACTCAAATGAGGACTCTTTCTGGCCCGAGGAAGATGTCTCACCGAGTTTTTATATGTAATGGGCTGTTAGCTCCCCTATGGACTCATTTTCTATTATACACTTCACCTTAAGGAGTAACATATGAAGCATATTGCCACCTAAGACTTCACAGAATCACAGAATGGCAAGGGTTGGAAGGGACCTCAGGAGATCATCCAGTCCAACCCCCCTGCTAAAGCAGGTTCACCTAGAGCAGGTGACATTGTCCAGGCACGCTTTGAATATCCACAAAGGAGACTCCACAACCCCCCTGGGAAGCCTGTTCCAGTGCTCTGTCACCCTCAGAGTAAAGAAGTTCTTCCTCACATTCAACTGAAACCTCTTATGTTTCAGTTTGTGCCCGTTGCCCCTTGTCCTGTCGCTGGGCACCATTAAGAAGAGTCTGGCTCTGTCCTCGTGACTTCCACCCTTAAGATATTTGTATGTGTTGATGAGGCCCCCTCTCAGCCTTCTCTTCTTCAGGCTGAACAAGCCCAGCTCCCTCAGCCTTTCCTCAAAGGGGAGATGGTCCAGTCCCTTTATCATCCTAGTTGCTCTCCTCTGGACACTCTCTAGGAGTTCCTCATCCCTGAACTGGGGAGCCCAGAACTGGACACAGTACTCCAGGTGCGGTCTCAAAACTGCACACTTAGCAAAGCCAACAACATAAAAAGATGACGCTGATCCTCCATCATTTCCTAAGACATGGAGAAGTATCTGGATGCAGATACACATGATTTAGTCAATTTGCACTGTGCTGTGTGATGTTCTAGAAACAAACAAACAAAAAAACATCCAGAAAGGAAAACAAAAGCATGCCACTAATGGTTTGAAACTTAATAACATAACTGACATGGCATTCGCTTCCTTTCAGCGTTATTTTTCAAACCAGCATTTGAAGCTTGAGAAGCAAATGGCAGGTATTAAGCCCATGCCTTTCAGGCATGAAACTCTTTATTAGTAGGCTAGCCTTACCAGCCTCTAATTTCCAGCTTTGTCTAGTGGGTGCATGTCAGCTCCACTACAAAGAGATTTAATTAGTCTGTAATTTGACATTGCAACACACCAGCTAGACAGATCCACGAAGGACATGTATCAAACTGCAGAGCAAACTGCAGATTTGCATTAAGTTGGAAGCAAGAACAACTGCCATGTCCAAGACAACTCATGCTAACTGCTGCAACAATAACATAAATAAGTGAATAATGCACAGCAAAGTGCTAAAGCTTTGTCCATACCTGAGATACAGAAGGTCGAGGGGGCAGTGCAGGCGGTGGTGGGGGCAGCCAGCCAGACCTCACAGCTGAACAGCGAGAAAAGAGGAAAGAAAAAAACCCAAACAAAACCACATTAATTTAATTCCAAATAAAACCAGAATTAATTTCCATGATAATTCCTAGTGAAGAGGCAGTATTCAACATTTTAATAACAGAAACCAAACTTCACCCTTATTGAGCAAACCCTGTTGAAATTATTTCATGAGCAGTGAATGAGCAGTGATTTAATTGCTGTAAAAACCCACAATGTTATGATAAAAAGCAGAGATCGAAGCCAGTCAGCCACAAAAGCTGTAGCTAAAGCAATCCAATTCTAGTTAAAGAACCCCAGAAACAGGGTCTACTTGTCCTTGGGACTTTGCTCTCTGTCATTAACATTATTGCCTTTTTTAAAAGTGATGCTCTTGTATCCAATGTAGATATTAGCGTTCACCCCAGGTAAAACACAGTATGTGATGGAGTGCAGCCTTAAAAGAAAACATCTGCCATGGAATTAATAGGACAAAAGCCTAAAGGAAGCAAAAAGAAATCAGTTTCTTTGGCTCTATGTTTTGTATTTGCATGTTATTATTCACTGGAGGTATTTCGGAGGGAGGAGAATTAAGGGGAGGAAGACAAACCCTGATGGTCAGTTCAGGACCTTTTACCATAACGCAACGTCAGCTTTTAGTTTGAGCCAGCACAAAGGGAGGGTAACAATCATCAAGGTCTGGCCACTGTATTTCTCAGTTTCCTTAAAAGACCTAAACCCCATCATGGGATGAAACTACAGGGCAGATGATGGCTTCCAAAGGCAGCTGCAGAGAGGAGGACTAGGCCAGCACCAAGACACCAACCAGGACTAGTGAGAGTCCTCGGGTGGGTTACCCTCCCCAAGCTCCTGTCACCCTGAGTACTCAGCACCTGCGCTGGCAAAGATACCAGACAGTCCATCTTGCACCGGTGTACAGCAAAAAAACCCCAATGTTATTAAACTTAGAAATGCCTTTTACCGCAATAATGCTAAGCAAGCAATTACTTTTATACACTTTTTATTTCCATGCATATTTTAAAAAGCCACAAAGACCATAACAAGCCCTGTTACAAGCCTTAGCCATTTACATATTTTATACACCAAGTCTAAAAATGTCTACATGGTTGAAAATACAAAGACAAAAGATATGAACCATTAAGGACAACAGTGACATGAGAGTAAAAATGTGTGGGTGAAACCATTCAGAACAGTCATATTGACTATATACAGCTCCAGAGAGGCTTATAATACATTGGGGTTTTTTACATCTTCTGTATCATCACCTCCTGAATCAAAATGAAGCCTAATATCACTGCACACAGTGCCAAGGAGAGAGGCAGAACAATTAAAACCCAACTTAGGTTAAGCAAGGGAGCCACTAACACACCTACAGGTGTAAGAGAGACTTGAAAAAACATGCTCATTAGGATCCTTTCTCTTGTGTTTAATTAGTTTTGTTTATAAGGCCACTGCAATACCAGCATGACATCAGCACTACTACATTCCCCATCTCTTCTGCACAACTAATCCTTAGAAAGGAACAGTGGAATAAGAAACCTTCCTTTCCTGTAGTCTGAACTTCAGGTTATTTCATTTATCTGAGCACTGGCAGTGGTTTTGGCAATCATCGCAGCTAATAACAATATTTGAAAACACCGCCTAACTCGAACACCAGCGCTCTGCAGGTCCATCTGCCGCACGCTGCGATAGGCGACAGGCACGCACGCTCAGCGCGATACGTTTACCTTCAGGAAACCCTCTGGGAGTGCCTGCTGCGATGCTCCATGGAAAACACCTGCGTGCACCCCACCCTCCCACCACCACCAGTGATTACCACTGCGAGGGTGTCGCCTCTGCTCTCCAAACCAGCTCTAACGTCATGAGGGAGCACACAGCAGGCATCTCACACGCTGCCTAACAAGCCCCTGGCAGCCCACACGTGAAGCTATGGAGTGAATTGCTGCCATGGGCACGGGGGTCCATGGGAAGGGGCATGTGAGGCCGGGGGCAGCGGTGCTGCAGGCTCCCTCGGCCCTTCCAAATGTACGTAGCCCCTCCCAGGGATCATCATTTTCGTATGTGCAGGCCCTCAAAAGTTTTACTGCAAGAGCTGCACCCGCTGAGAACTGGCCTCAACTTCAACTCTAGAGGATACGACCCTTACTGTCCTTGCTCCCTGGTTCTTCAAAGCCAGCGATACACCTACAAAAGCAGCGGGGTAGTCTTTACGCAGAAAGGCACTGGGCTTGCTGGGAAAGCATCTCCTGAAGTGGTTGCCCACACTGTGAAACCCCAGAAGTCTCCTGGGATTTGCCCCACAAAATTTCAAAGGGCAAAGTAATATTTCTGCAAGAAAACAAAAAAAAAAACCAACCAACAAAACACCAAAAACCCCCCGCCCCCAAAAAACATTTCTTCAGTTTTCAAAATACAACATAGATGAATTTAGCATTAAAGAAGTTAGATGCTTACGCCATGTGCATTTGACCCAGTTTCTTCTTTTTAATCCTGCAAATTCTAACTTAGGCTATTCATGAAATATGCAAAATCCTGCTGTTGCAGAACATCTTCAGCCTGTTAGAAGGAAATCATGCTTATGTGGGCACAATTGCTAGACAAAAGCTAGTTGACTTTTAAGGACTCAACAACTTATAAAAAAACCCCCTTTTTTTTTTTTTTCCCCCACGGGGCAATGAAAAAAAAATTAACGATAGATGCTGCATGCTTCAGCCTTCTCTAGTCTCACTACCCTAAAAGAGGGCAATATTAAACAGATAATCATACGTTTTTATGTGTATTAGCAGGTGACCTGTAATATTCGGCTATTCCAGAATGCCTGCCTTCCTGGGAGACCACCCTGCACAGACTGGCTCTTGCTGTTGGAGATGGCACTGCTATGGTCGCTCTGAAAGCAAACCCAAATACAGGGGGAGCTCTCTTTCCAAAATGAAAGCAAGTGTCCTGGGACTGAGCAGCAAACAGACAAATGTCCTCCTATTCCCAGGTGCACACCCTAGAGCTGGGATGAGCTGCACGCCATCACTCTTCGAAAACAAATCTTCACACCCTGCACAAAAGCAGAGGGAGCTTGGAGGGAACAGGATGAGCCTCGCATGGGTCCCCTTGCTACCGAGCAGCTCGGTGGCATTCATGCCAGGGTGAGCAATGTACAGCAAATCTCAGGGACAGCACTGTGGAAAGGCCATACAGGTACTGGTAAAAGAGATTCAACTATATCCAGTATCCATATCACATGTATTCCTGTAAATGATAGCATTTTCACGCAGTAGTTACTCCCACAAAGATAGCGATAAGGCTTTCAGTTAAAAAATCACGGCTCTCCACTTAGCATGTTTACACTTTAAGGGGGATTGTCTGCATGGAAAGCTTCCAGGACCATTTTTCTCCCCTATTTTGGCAATTACAAAGGCCTGATAGCACTAACAGGACACCACATTAGATAAAAAAACCCAGATTTTCCAATCTGAAGCTTGATTAATATTTTAAAACAAACACCAGGCTGTAATGCTACACTCTGAGAACAGGCCATGCCATCCTATCTGGCCATGCCACTCTGCCTAAATCCTAAAGGCTGACCTGGATCTAGACAGCCTAAATCCAGGTTCTTGCTGTTCTGCTTCCCCACCACTACCACTACCACCCCTTCTGCAATTGGGTGGGGACCATCCAGAGACTTAAATTGGGAGAAAACTCTGATAGGGTTCCTCAGTAGAGTCCAGCTGATGTCTTTGGTATTTATCAAGTGGAAGCTACAGCACTGTTGGATCAAGGGAGAGGCTGGTTGCACGGCAGATTTACATCAGTTTACACTGCTTCAGAGGGCTTAGCTCCCAGATCAGGTTTAACAAAAGACCAAACAATTCATTTTATCAGAAAGCAAAGGATCTGCAAAAGATAAGCCAACAGAATGAATTATTCTTCAGTTCCCCAAGCCACCTAAGGCTTCGGTTCCTCAGGTAGTTTGGGAAGCTGGCATTTTCACCCTTCCACTCTGATGTTATTTTAGAGAGTTTTTCGATACTTTTCCTGCTTCTCTTGCCAAAGGCAGACCGCAGAATGGTTCTGTGTCTAAGCTCATTTCTGTTTACCTCTGTCTTACAAAACTTCCCTTCTTGTTCCCTGAAATTGGTACTTGGATAACCCATAGTACCATTCTCTGCACTCCTTCATTTATTTACATTCCTGACAACAGCATTAGCAAGGTGATTGTGAAATAACTGTTTTTCAAGAGATCTGATTTATTAATTCTCACCACTATGTGTGCGCAAAGTTGCAACAAGGAAAAGAAAAAAAAAAAAAAAAAAAAAAAAAAAAAAGGAGCTGTAGCCAGGAATGTAAACTTAACGAAGGATTCTAGTAAGGTGACTGTGAAATATCTGTTTGCCCAGGGATCTGTTTCAATAGTTCCTACTAATGTCTCCTCAGAAGGTAACAGCAGTGTGAAAAAAGATTTTAGACTCCTGATATTAATTTTGTTTTCAGGTTTGTAGAAAGACTGTAGAAAGCATCACCAGTGCCAGAATAACCTCTCTTCTCACGGTTAGTTTTGGGAACCTGCCCAGCAGCAAAGCTTCATGCGTCACAGCGAGTGACACGCACACCTGATGTCAGAGACAGACTCTTGTTACATGTGTGTTCCATGCTCTCATCATACAGAACATCAGTCGTACCTCGACTGCACGGAAAATTATCCAAGCACTTTCCAAGTGTTTAGGAAGAGCTATAGCCAGACCTCAAGCAATTAATGCTTCTGCACCATGAACTTGCAGGTGTGACTTCATTTAGGACACTGGTGTACTTAAATATTTGATGGGTCACTTTGAAATCAAGCAAGCAAGACACTACTAAAGGTGGGGTTTATGATGTCTTTTTACAACACGCTATCCATGAAATTCAGCATGTTCTATGTAAAAGCTGTAAAATTTTTTTTTTAAACACCTATTTTCTGTTTTGTCTCACATATCTACAACATCTGTATTTTTAACTTCCTGTCCCTCATTTTCCCTAAACCATTTCATTTTCTAGGTATTGTTTTCTCTACCCCTTCCTTTTCTGCGTGTTTCTATTTGGGGACTGTTTCTCCCCCACCACCACCAAAAAAAACAGAACTATTCATGATTTTCTTCCCTCTCACCTCGCATTTTGCTTCATTCTCCACCCACAGGGAGGCACAGTCCCTCCACCTACCTCCCACCGATCCATGTTGCCAGAGCTTCTCACCTCTGGAGATCCTGGTGGGAGCGCTGGAGGCTCCAGCCCTTGCCCCACATGCCCATTTCCATGTACCCATTTCCAACACAAATCAACTCGGCACAGGCATGGGGGTGCCAGGAGGAGCAATGAGCTACCGCTCCCTGCCCCTCCACTCCCACTTGCGGCTCAGACACTTCTTGAGGGCATCTGCATCTCCAGGGTCTCCCCCACACGGTCCCCCCTGCTCCACAGGAGAAATAGGAGATCCTCTCTTGTTTAACCTGTTCTACGGGGACCAACATTTTTTCACGGAACAGAGCAACCCACACAGGATCATGAAATTAGGTCAGTGGGGCTCGTAGGGGCAGTTAAGAACACCTCAACCATAACAATTTTCAGCAGAAAAGAGGTTTTGGATTAAAATTTCCTTTTTAACAACCTGCAGCAGAATGAAAACAGGCTGTAAACTATTCCTTGATCCCAGAAAGACAAGAGCTAAGATGAGAAAAATGGGAAAATATAGTTTAAAAGAAGTTCCACTCACACAAATTGTCAAGAAACAGTTACACTTGAAAGGCTGGTAAGATTTACCCCAGTTTGCACAGAAGTACTCTCTGGACTCAGTCCTTAGAGACAGACATAAAAATTTAAAAACCTAAAAACGCAGAAGTAAGTTACCCCATCAGATTCCTATCATGTAATAACCATTCATCCATTTATGTCCCCACTGTTTTCTCCTATTCAACCTTAATTACGTCCTTGTCCAGTTCAGCAAAGAAGTAAGTTACATCGTTGCAAACACATAAATCCTTCATAAAAAATTCTAAAAGGCTGAGAGGCGTAAAACTCTTCCATTCAAACCAGAGGGAAGACATTCATATTTTATTCAGAATAAGCTCAGTTCAGTGATCACATATATTCTGCAGGGGAACAGGTTTAGAAGAAAACAGCAGCTCCAGTAACAGATCAGGAGCTGAGTCCCAAAAGAAAAAAAAAAAAAAAAAAAATCTATTCTCTGCTTCAAAAAATAATGGTTTTGCAACATTTATATTAAGAAAGCATTTCACAGTATTTTCATTGCAGTGATACAGTGCTGGAGAAGAGCATGAACAGCAGCTCGATTTTGTGTTCTCTATGGTTTATGCGTGAAGGACATTTTTAATTTAAATTGCAATTGTTGTTACAACCCTTACAGCCAAAGATCTTAACTTGACTCTGCACTCTTAGCTCAATGAAGCTGGCAACATTAGAGCTCTTGTATACCATGTAAACGATATTCAGTGAAATGGCATATTTTGCTGATGGTATTTGCCATTAAATAAAGGCCTTTCAGAATTGTCATCTTTCTAACTTAATGTTTTGGTCTGATTAATAAACACACCACAGTAACATGCAAGACGGTATAGTACTACAGCATGAGTAAAATCCAGCCTTATTACCCAAGAAAGTAGCTGGATTTTACTACATTGAGACACCAATGCAAGACCAATAAGCGGAAGGGGTCCTGAAAATGAATTACTTAATTAAATTCATGGTCATCTAAATTCAGCATAAAAAAGGCCATTACTATTCTAGGTTCCCCTTGTCACTTTGGCTTTGAACCAGAAAGTTAGTTGAGAAATCTGTATTTATGGTAACGCAAACAACATGACCCCCTGGCATAACCCCTTAAAAGCTTGCCCATAGTAACTAAGACTTGCAGACAGCTAACCTCAATAGATACAGATGTTTCCTAGCAGATACAATTAAGCATAAGAGAACACAGAAGATAATGCAGTAAGCACACTTATCTAGTGTTTTTTAGTAGCCATTTCCATCTGCCCCAAAGGGAAAGTCACCTGCATTTGGCTCACTAAGCTAAAAATACAATGTAGCTGAAAACAGATTGCTGAAAACAGTTGGAAGCAGTATTAGGGTAACTATTTGGACCTGTTTGTATCAAGATGTGTACGATAACAGAGCAACAATAATTTTAATTCTCCAAATCCTCTTTCCTACACAATTACAGAACTGTTTTCTTTGATAGGTGGACCGGAAACATTCAGAAATACACACAATTTGGCCGTGGTTGGGCAAATACGAAAAACCGAAGACATCTGAACACACACTTACTATTCAGAAATCTCCACACTCGGCAAATAAAACCCACCAAGCCTGTACGTTCAAGGGAAGGCAGTGCTCACAGAATGAAGTAATGAGGGCTTGACGAAGTAAAGGAAGTAATGAAGAGTATTCTTCAAAAGGCACGAAAAAGAGGGTAACGCGTGATGCTGAACACCAGTCTTCCTCTAGCACCAAGGAAAATGAAAGGGTGCTGTAAGAAGCTTGTACTGACCGAGTCTTACGATGACAGCACCGCTTCCAACTGCGCGGGAAACGTGTATATGAAGGAATACAGAAGCGATGTGGGGACACGTTTACATCCCTCAGGGCAATGCTGATGCACACCGATAAACCTGTTCCTGTGTTCCTTTTCTGCGAACGCTACATTTAGAGCAGAGGGGACGTTTTTTTGTTTCACAGCCATCCCATCACTAGCCCAGCAGAGATAAGTCGAGGTTACAGATCTGACTGTAGTTACGAAAACATCAGCCGCAACAGAAAACACTGCGCTTACAGTAAAATGCCAGTTGTCTTTCCCCCGTACCAAGTGTGGTACTTAATGCCTCACATTTTAAAAGGCAGAAAACCCCCCAAAATACCAGCCCTGCGCTGCTGGCTGAAACCAGCGCCCCTGAAGGAGGGAATCCGGGCTACAGTGAGTGTTTGCTTACAAGCCGTGGTAAGAAATGGTGCCTGCATTCCACGCGTTCTTCACCACAGGGACAGCCGCAGCAGGAGGTGAGTTTCAAAAGCAAATGAGCGCTGAAAACCTTCAGTCAAAAATTCATTTGTAAGTAGCTATATGCCTGTTCTGATGAATTACCCAGAGATACTCAGTCTGCTTCCATATCAACATGAAACTACACTGCTTATGACAATTTTGGTGTTTCATCAAAGCAAATCCTCTTTTCCAAACAGGTATCCTTTGTTCAACAGAACTGTTAATTAAATGAAGTTACGCAATTCAGAAATGAAACTAAATGGGAAATATTTCAGAGGCATCTGTATCAATCTAGCAAGACCCAGACTGCTTTCACTGCCTATAATGGCCCAGAAGTAAATTCTTTAGTAGTTGTCACGGGCAGAAAATGTAACCAAGCAAAACGCCAGAAGACAATGGATGCATTTTGGGGTTTTAATACTTAAGCTGGGACTTACCCCAGTCCCAGAGTTACCCCGAGGCAGACCCTAGCTTACTGCTGCTGTTGAGGGTAAAAGGTGGCTGGGGCCCTTGCTGCAGGACTGCCGGGCTCCGAGCTGCGGCAATTTTGGCCCCCTCAATACCCTCTCCTGTACCCAGATAGCAGGACAGAGAGAAGGGAGCATGAGGAGCCACCGAGAGCAACTAATTCTGCAAACAGCTTTTATGAACAGTGCAGGAAAGCTTTTCTGGCCACAGGCTCCCAGGTCTTACTCTGGGAGCTCTTGGCTTGTATCTGACTAGACAGCGGGCTAGAGAAGAAATGAAGATGTAAATCAGGTCATGTATGCATTTAAACTGACATTTTTGTTTCAACTTAAAGCCTGCTGTTGTCTTTCCAGGAACGCGTAAAACCTAGCCAAGTATTTTCTCAGTATGTACATAGGCCAAATGCCAGAGATTATATATTCAAGAAAAAGTAGTACATTGAGATTCTAGCAGTACTGAATTTTTCTCAGATGTTAACATAAAGACTACATGATTAAAAAAAAAAAAGGACAGAAGAGACTTCTGTCTCTTAACAGAAATTCACGTATGGACATTACAGAAGGTGAGGCTTTTCAGTAAGTTCTCTTGGTTATTTATGTTTTTCCTGGGTAACACTAGGTACAATTTCCCAGGAGAGTGCAGCTATGGAGTACGAATGGAGGTGCCTCCTTTAAGTGCAGTTATGTCCCAATTCAACAATTTCAAAGCACAGTTTCTGTGGCTAATGCGTTGCTGGACATCCCAGCCATCACGGATCAACGTTCTCTGTGTATACTTGCCAGGAGAGGGGCATCGTAAGATGGGGGCAAGCATGATACAGCAACAGTAAATGAAAAACAAACAGAAACACTCCCCCCAAAAAATAGTGCCCACAACAAGGATCTGCCACAGTCTTTGGCTGAATTTACTTGAAGAAAAGAGACTTTTTTTTTCTGCCCTTTAAAAATGAAATAAATTAAAAAAGGCTCCAAACCACTGATGGCTTTACAATTAAAGAAGTGATACCTGTAGATCAACATGACCAACGAAGAACTGAAAATAAAACTCAATACTACTGAGCCCTCCTTTGAAGATGTGGAAGCAGAATATCCACCAAACTCCCCAAATTAGAATTATTTCAGAACAAGAATTAGTAGGACAAAAACTAATGCACCGAAATGGGATTATTCTAATCAAGATGGGTATACCCTGAAAACTATTAAAATTAACTGTTAAAATGGTTGGTTTTACAGTCTGGTTTTCTGTACCGACACTAGGCAATATGGTGGTGCTAGAAGGGAGGGTCATTCTAGCTAATGTTTGTAGTTCAGCTGTGACAATGAGACTATTTTTGAAACCCTAGGAAGGCAGGCAAGCAGGGAGAAAAAATATAGCAAAGAATTAGTCGAGAGCACAACAGGACAGAAAGTAATCAACTGACCTGTGGATAAAAACACATCAGGTTCGATATTTATGCCAGGATGTATTATCCCGATAGCCAAGAAACCTAAATAGTACATTGCCGCTACGTCATCTATACTGTAAATCCATAACCGTATCTTCTGATGGCAGATGGAAACTATTCTAACTTCATTTTTTCTGCTGTCAGCAGAAATAAGAATACAGCTTGTTATTATACAACTGTGTGCAATTTACTTCACACAAACACGCACAGACACTTTCTTTTCAGCGAGGCTCTTCGGTTTAAGGTGGCAGTGCTCAATCCTTCTGCCTTCCTACAAACTGCCTTTCTAAAAAGTCCAAAGTGCACCTCGGTGAAGAGTTTGGCTCCGAAACAATGACCACCCCCTGAGGAAGAGCTGTCTGTAGATGAAAAAGGTATCCAAAAATGGCGAGACTGTAATTTCTCCTGAGAAGCAAGATCAGTAGGGAAAAGCACAAAAAAAAAAGTGATTAGAACAAGAGAAGTAGAAGAAAAGAAAGCAGCTGCATAAAGTCACCTTATCAATAGGATGTTGCAGAATAACAAATATTCAAGGCTTAATGATAGGGAAGAGCACGAGCATGTTTCTTCTTCAACAAAGAACTGAAAATACGACTTTCAATGCAGACATTTTACTTCAGAGCAAGGTAAATGCACCATGGTACTTGGGTCTTCTGGGATGGATTGATTTAATCCCTTCCTTCTGATAATGCAGATTTATTTAAACTGGAACCCTTCTTTGAGGTGGGCTACAAATTGTTAAACAAGTTCCTCCTTGAACCCTTCAAAGGCTACAAATTCCTCTTTATTCCTTCCCAGTGAGTACTAACACTTTTGACACAAAATAGAACAGCTCCATCAGAGGAAGAGGACCACCATAAATATTTAGCATAGCCATCAGGGGACATCCAAGAGACCAAAAAGTGACAGGCCAACAGCCCGCAGACACAGGAGGAAGCTGAACCTCTGGGAGACCTTCCACATTTCTGCAATTTGGTAGCACGCTACACTTCAGGTTTTGTCAACTCAGAGCCAGTTTTTGTTCCAACTATAAGCAGCCATAACTTTGAACTGAATATGATGAACAGTTTTAGGGTGACCAAAGCACTTTCTTTTTTTTGCAAGCAATCAACTGCCTATCCTTACTTAATTGCCCCATTTCCAGTGAGGAAATCCTCCAAAAAGTATTGGTAGGACAAGTTATCCTTTCCTGCAATCACTATAACACTGTCAGTTTGTTAAGCTGCCCAGAATAAATTGTTACTTTATTTCAAAAGTAACGGTGACTTTCAAAACGATCAACTTCAAAAGCAAGATGTTACTTTTCATTCACAGAAAGACTTCTCTGAGAATTTACATTCTCCTTTCGTTTGTGTTCCAAGAGAAACTTAAATCCAAATTTATTTCCTTCCAGTTATACTTTTAATCTGGACTCTGAGAGGATTTGCTGCCTTAGAAAATGTGTCCTTGGCTCTGTTCGGGCTGTTATTTTGATGTATAATTAAATCGGAATTGGAGGTAATAGATCCCTGAACAAGAATCACAGTCAAAGATCAGGGATTGCTTCGCTATGTAAGGCATTAAAAAAAAAAAAAAAAAAGTGTTGATTCCTATTGAGTTTCAGGGTTCAGCACACATAGCAGGACTCTAGAATTCTCTCTCGGTGTTTGCACAAAATAGAAGTCCCATATAGCAAGAGGTGAAACACTTTTCCTTTCTACTCCAACAACCACATTAGAGCCCAGCTAAAACGTTCCTCATCACAGTCAAACCTTGGCTTCTTCTGAAGCATAAACATGACCGTGTTTAACCTAGTCCTTGAGTCAGATGATTGGTGTGCACCGTGTAAAGCTCTGTTCTGGTTCAAGGACGCTGCTAAAGCACAGCGATGCTGGGTGCCGGCTGCACGGAACAGCCAGCTCCTCTTCCCACCGCGCCCCGAGCACGGCAAAGGGAATGCTCAAACACTGACGTGCTGGAGGGACGTTTTCTTTCAGTTCATTCCAGCTACAGTTCTACATTTTCCTTCTCTCCCCTCAAAACGCACCCATGTCACAAGGAATTACCCTTTTCACTCAAAGAATGCTTTCTGATTGCCCCCACGCATACGGAAGACTTTAACACCAAAGAATGTTTGCACACGAGGAATTCCACTTTCTCCCATTTTAATCATTAAGGGTTTTCTTCCTGCTTCTGAACTACAAAAAATAAATAGTAATAAAAATCAAATATATTGTAGTTACTGGTGAGAATTGTCTAAACAGCCAGACTAGTTATAAACAGTCAGTGATGACAGACTACCATATGCTACGCTTTCCATTATCGTGCCAGAAAACATTATAATCACCTTAATTACAGCAACAGTGATTTTTTTCCCCTCAGTGGCGATGTAATGCAAGAAAGTGCAACTTCTGTTCCGTAGCGTATTGCTGTCGATAGCAAAGGCGAGCATATGCACATATCGTCAAGCATTTGTGCAAAGATCAAGCTGCCAAGTATGCAGCTAATCTAAATGGTCTCAAAAGGGGGACAGAAAGCAAACTTTTACCTTGTGCGTTTTGTTGAAATATTTTGTTCAGATCCAAAGAGGAAGCTCTGGAATGTGATTTCTGTGGCCTCGGAGGTGGAGTAGGGGGCTCTTCTCCCTTTTTCATAGCATCTTCTATTGATGTGCTAGAATAAGACCTACGGAAGAACAGGGGAGGAAAAAAAGCAGAAAATACTTTATTTCAGAAATTCATTTGAAACGACTACAGTGAATAGTACCTAAAAATACACTGACCAGAGCTCAGGTTCATGGTGGAAATTCTTTGCCATAATGACTAAAAGTTCCCCCTTACAACAAAACGGATTTATTTGGCAACAGAGGAACCTACATGTCTGGGGAAAGGCACGGGTCAATCTTACAGGGCTAGTATTTTTTAAGGCCTTTTATATCACAGCTTCAGGCCTTCTTACGGAACTTTAACTGTCAACAGGACAACTGCAGCAACCAGTTTGAATAAACCCAAGTAAAAAAAATAATTTCCCCCTTACAGTTTCTGTTGCCTTTCCTAACTACAAGGGTAGTGCCTACACAGGTACAGCTTCAGCCTGCTTCTTGCAAGAACACATTTTGTAATTTTTAATATTCTAACTACCAAAATAATTTTTTCATAGCAAACAGTCACAAATTCCACAAAAATCCAGGAAAACTGTATGGCTCTGAAGTGATTGACATTGGTCAAATACATGCCTCAGTACATCTTTCTAGCCCCTTCCATAACCCATTAATCCCAATGCAGTGCATTTGCTAAGAAATTTGATTTTTCTGAATAGCGTTCAGTATTTTTCGGCTGTTGTAGTTACCAGCTTTTCTGCAAGACCGAGAAGCTTTGTTCAAAATCAGCACTGACAATGTGAGATGTTACACTTACTGTAACACATTACGCATGACAGGCAAGAGCAAAACCACATTCAAGTAGAACAGAAATGACTCCCACTAATGGGAAACGGATCACTTTTTTGCCAAACAGGCTGCTGTTAGAAAACAGCTCTTTAGCGGGACAGACATTTGGCAATGCTGATCCTATGTTTCTGATGTAAACTTTAATAAATATAGGAGTGAAAACCATAACTGCTTCAAAATCTACATGTGACACAAAAATCTCTGCTAATGCTGAATTTTTTGGCTTGGCAGAGTTTCGAATTCCATAGCCTCCCCATATCAGACCTAACCCAACAACCCTGAAATAAACGGGAAAGCTTTGAACCGGGATCTTAAGGTTTTATACTTTTACTTTCCATATTATGCGGTGCATATTTTACTTGCATTAAAACTGCATGACCTAACAGTTTAGGTTTTTCTTTTTTTTTTTTAAAGATCAAATAAGATAGCAGCTACCAGGCAAAAATATCCCTGCCCCAGCAGTGCCAACTCAGAGCCCTGTGACAGTGAATCGCTGCTTGCAGCAGGCAGACCTGGCACCGGAAAGTCAATTAAGAGTCAGCAGCTAAGAGTCTGCACAGCTTAGGCTAGAAAGCCAGACTCCAGAGATGAGAACTGTAACAGACTCCAATCGTAGCCCCTGGTGGCCAGGCACACCTGAAGACAAGAGACCCTTGAGGTTACAGAGCCCTTCAGGCTACACAGGACAAGTGCAGCAGAAGGTCTGAGTTCAAGGATGTGCTCAGGAATCTTCAGTCTCAACTTCTGCATTGAAGTAGTGACATACAGTCAGATGCGAGACAGTCATATGTGACATGGCAGTGACATTCAAGTGACTTTTTCCAAGCTTGTTTAAGCATTTGCTATTTTATGTGTTTTTACATAAAATGCTTTTTCTGCATTTTTTGCATGTTTGCAATTTCTGATTCAGTAACACAGCAAGGAAATTTAAAACAGGGTGAAAACTAAAAAGCTTTGGCTAGCAGCAGAAAAACAGCACGCAAGGCATTTCAGCCTTCCTGGATGTAGGTCCTAAGAGCAGAGGATTTCAATCTTCATTCATCACGCTCATAGCTGATCCTCTCTTATTAGTAGGCTTTGACAAGCTTGTAAGGAGGGGGCTCCTGATTATACTCTCATTACCTAAGAAAAAGAAATGAAGCCCTCTAACTAGCACAAAAAAAAAAGAACCCCAAAAAACTTTGAAGGTGAATGCGCTATCTGGCTATACAGCAGAATGGCGAACAGCCAAACCCAACAGGGAGTCCATTTATACACAGTATTTGCTGGCACAGGTTTCCCTTTTCTTCCAAACACCCAAATTCAGCAGGTGCCATTTCTAGCGCACAACGGCGTAAGTCCATAAGCCCTTCCATCGCGCACCAACCGGCCACAGTCAAGTACAGGCTCGCCAAGCGCAGGATTCACTCACCCACAGCCGAGAGCTGACCTACGACTGCCATTTCTGTGGGAGCGCACGGTGCCTCACTCCACGTGCAACCACTGCGCAGGTTTCGACAGCACAAAATCGCTGAGAACGATGCCCGCCACGGGGTGGTCCCCGCTGTCCCGCCACGACGCCCCTGGGGCAGGGCTGCAGGCAGTCACCGCCCCCGACAAGGCAGCGGGGGCAGGCAGAAGTCCCGGCACCTCATGACCAGAGGTCACAGGGCTCTAGGCAGTACTTGCGTAGGGTCTGTAGCCTACAGATCTCTCCTGGTAAATCTGTCCTTTAGCTAAGCTGGACTTCCAGCACAACGGCAATTAAAAAAAAAAAATTAGAAGTGCAACACCAGTTTTTACACCTTGAGTCTAACACCAGAGGAACATACGTCTTCTCCTGAAATAAAAATGAAAGCAGTACCTGGATCGTGGTCTGGCTTTAAGTGCATTAGATTCCTGAGCAGCTGAAACAGAAAAGAAAAAAAGAAACGCTAAACCACCATATTTTAAATAGACACCTTTAGCTGATGGATCAGTGCTCATTAAAAACGTGAGTGTTGCAAATGTGGATGTGAGAGTGTGCTCATCTCACATGAGCAATGGGGATTGATTTTCGCTTCTCCTTCCCCTTTGTTTTTGTGGTGCGTGAATGACCTAAGAACTCAAAAGCCCGCATGCAGTCAGACCTTCACCTTTCAGTCTGGTTAGCAGAACACAGGAAAAGCAATAGGTCTGACAGCTCTGACCGCTACTCCTGGATGTAGTTGTGACAAAGCAACACAAGGAATTAGCATAAACTTTCCACAGAAAACATCTTACTCCTAGTCCAGATATCTATTAGCTGTCCTCCTTCCCAAAGCACGAAGGTTTATGTCCTTCCTAAATACATTAACTAATTAGCATAACCATGCATCTTCTTACCACACAAAAAAAAAATTAACGCATCAGGTTGAGACTACTTTGACACTGCGAAGGAAAGATATTTGAAGGTAAAAAGCTTTACAGGCTAAGTGTTGATCAAATGCATCTCTATCAATGTAAGAACCAGTTTATTTTCTCTGAATTAATTCCAAATATCCTGCCACATGCAGGTTTTATGTGATAGAAAAACAACAGCGCTGACTTACCTTCTTTGGGTAATTCCTCAAGGCTGTTCCTTGGTTTACACAGTCTTTTTGTGACTTTTCTGTTACCCTCTTTAATAGCATCAGATAATTTTGAGAAAATGTATCTGTGTGATTGCTTTCAAATTGAGCCCACTGAGATATCCTCAGGGTACCACGGCAGCATCAGTGATCCCAATGCACACACAAAGTGAATCCTTGTACTTTTCTCGCTATTCTGCTAATCAAGGTACAACAGACACTTAAACAAGTAGGCTGGGGGGGGGGAGGGTGTGGAAATAATTCTGAGAGTTTCTAGCTCCCTTTGGATATATGCCTACTCCAAAGTCAGACACTTATCACCAGCTACTCTACAGCACTACCTAAGAATACGGCAAATCCTCCGAAACACAGAGCAGGAGTGCTACCTGTGGTAGCAGCTGGCAAATACTGACTTTTCTAATGGCTTGCACCGTACTGCTGCACAGAGCCTCCATAGGAGGCTTTAGGCTCGCAGAAGACAAGAAGCAGCATATGGCACATGTATAGCCACACACTATTTCTTCATAAAAGAAACTGCTGTTAAGGTCACGCAGTGCTAGTTGGCGCTTTGGATGGAACAAACCCAAATGTAGCTGGCAGTGACACAAAAAAACCCCCCACTTATAAACTAAGTTCTAGTAGATCTTTGTCACCACCAAACTGCCTCACAGCCATTCCAGATTTCTGTGCAACAAACTCTTCCTAGCAACTGAAGGGGAGAGAGGGTATTATTACTAAAATATGCAGTGGTGATAATCCTCCTCTCTCCCCCTCTCTCTATGTCAAACTCCCAGAGAATACAACTTTAGAAACTGCTTCCCTACAGCCATATGACCCAATTTTTCCAGTGCTGAAGTTGATGATTATTAAATTACATGCACAATTATTAAATATATGCCACTTAGAAATAGGAAGTCTAAATCCTTTCCAAGCTAAGCCATGCTTAAGAACCTTCAGATTTTCTTTCTTTTATGGAGACCGTCATTCTGTTCATACTTCTTTTAGAAAGCCTTTCTTCTAAAAACTTGCAGGTAAAACTGACATTCAGACTCTCCAAGGACATCTTGTTGAGGTAAACAGGAAAGCACACAAGGAACAGAGAATCCTGAAATGACTACTAATAAAACCCGATAGCAATAGAATGCTACTGCCAAGAATTTTCTTTTAAGCTTTTGAAAAATCAAGAAATTGAAGGCCACAATTACACAATACCCAGACTTAGCTTCACCTTTCAAAAAAAAGTATAATATAAAAAAATGTTGTAAAATAAGTAGTTCATTATTAGGGCACACAAATAACTGTGACAGGATTTCCATAAAATGTGCAGTTATTTTGCTATGCTCAGGCTGTGAGTACTTTCTGTTTGAGATGCAGGTTTATACACACACCACATAATCATTTGAGATGATACAAAATTATTTATCCAGTTCATGAATTTTCCATATTTCTATTGCTATGGATACATGAGTCTAACGTACATGAAAGTGATATAAAATTAAAGCTGTTGAGTAAATTAATTACATTTATTATTTAAGTTTGTACAATTCCTGGAGTAGTAGAGCCTGATGAACTGAACAGCTTGGTCTGCACTAATTAAAATCATATATGGTGATGAACTCTTTATTTATTCATTCACACCACAGGAGAGCGTGAAGGTTCCCATTTTGGGTGTTTAACTGCTCCCACTCCCCTCTCACGATACAACGTCATTTAAACATCCCTAAAGATGCAGGCTCAGTAACTTCTGGCTGTAGCCTGATGGCTTATACTCAGCTGGTGCCTCCTTGCTTTACAGGCTGATTATCGGGGGGAAAACTGTACCATAAAAGGGGCAAGTGTGCTACGCTGCTAAGGAAAAACCAAAGAATCCCCCATTAGTTTAAATCACCCGCACTGACTCACCTGTTACCTCTTACTGGTGGCCTAGGCAGAAATGTACAATTTAAACGCTCACCAATTTGGCCCTTAATCTTTTCAATGTCTAAGGCCAACAATGATCTTGCACTTAGGAGCTTAAATAAACTGGCCAGATATTTGGAGATGCTGAGCGTATAAAGTTTTTACCGACCTCAAATTTCTAGTCCTCCTGATGGCAAAGAAAACTTTCTCATGATGAACCATGGCAGCATTGGTTCTCCTGAATTTACATGCACAGCCCAAGTCAACAACCGAAGAAGGACGAAAAATTTCTCCCGCTTTATCTCAGCTGAGTTTTCACCCGACAGTTAATGATTATAATGACCTTTCAGAACGATGACCAATTCCGAAATAGCCACCCCGTTGCTGTGCTGTATCCAGCCCACTGTGCAGATCAACATTTTTACTTCTAACATCAATTGCATCATGCAGCCTGAGAACATGCTTGCTCAAACCCTCAAAGTGAAGGGTGAAATCCCTACAGCGACAGGAGCCACAACGATGGGGTGAGGCTCTGCCACCGCCTCCCTTGGTACCCGAACACAGCAACGCTGCTTGGAGGAGCACAGCACCATCCAGAACACCTCCCTGCTTTGGAGAAAGAGGACATGGGGGAAAGAGGAGAGTGACACAGAAGATGTGCAGGTGATGACAGGGGGGTTTTTTTTGCCTAAGCATACCGAAGATGGAATTGCTGAACTGAAAATAAAACTGCCCGGGGTGCTCCTGGGCAAAATGTCAGGGAAGAGAACGGAACTGAAAGTCTTGCAACCACCCTCCTTCTTCCCCTGAGAGGGAAGTGAGAGAGAGAGAGAGAGAGAAGGAGTAGCAGCAACCATTTGAGAATAGGAGCTGAGGATAGGAAATCTGGCAGCTGCCAAGTGTTTGGGAAGAAGCCAGGAAAAAAAAAAAAAAAAAAAAAAAAGGAGTTGGGAAATGAGGCATGCAGCTGTTGGGCAGCCATAAATAAATTGAGCTATAAGACAAAACTGCTGTGACAGACATGTGGGGTCAGTTTTCTTCATCAAGGATATCTTCACAAGTAAAAACATTTATGCAAAAGGAAAAGAAAGCACGTCCAGATTTTAGCTTGACTGGGACCAGGGAGGGCTTGCAAACACCCTTACCGCTCTAGGAAAGAGATTAACAAAGAGGAAGGCAAGGGAGGTCTGGTGAACCGAACTGAATGCATGGCAAGTTTCTGAAGCAACTAAGCAATTTTGACATATGCCGTTCCAGAAATAATGTTTTCCAGTACGATAGGAACAAGGAGCATACGCTGGAGTTGGAGAGAGAAAAATGAGGGGTGGTTTCAACAAAGAAATGCCCCCTGAATCAAAAGCTTATGTCAGTGCTGTAAGTGCCAGAAGGTCTGTCTTTCCAAAAGGCTATCTACCCTTAAACTCTTTGACAGAAGATATGAAAGCTCAGTTTTTACAAAGAAATGGGCTGTTTCAGAATAGTTACTGAGTACTTATTTCATACCCGAGAAGAGCTTTTGTCAAGAGGTACAATATCCATGCTCTGGCATCTCATTTGTGGTACAGAAAAACAAAACATCAGACTCCTTACAAAATGCTATGTTAAAAACATTTCCTACACATGAAGAACGCAAAAATGCTAACAACAAGGGAAAAAAAGCAAGAACACCAAATCTGAAGTACTAATTAAGATGAATTTTGCAAGTAGTAGTCATTAGGAGGTAAAAGCTAATTTCAGTAGTAAAACAGTATGAGAGCAAAGGGTCTTAAAAAAATTAATTAATTTAGGCTTACAGTGATTTTACAAAAATATTTGATCGAAGTAATGCGTCAATTTTTTTCTTCTTACCTGTTTTCACAGTCAAGTGCTGAAATTCCTTTGGTATCATTTTGAGAGCAGTGCTTACTTTAAGAGCTTAATAAAAGAAACAAAACAATGAAAATTACTTTAAGTATGTGCAGGTAAAATCTACAGGTATCAGCTCTGATAAAAGGAGCATCTAAACCAGTATTTAGTTAGAATGTCTAATAATGCTAAAAGAGAAGTAGACAAATACCCTCAGAACAACCAAGCACTCAAAAACCTAACAGATCTTACAAGCACAAAATCAAGAACAGAAAGGCCTACGCCCAAATTGCCAAATAATCCCAAATTTTGAGAAATGGGGGGTTTGGGTGTCTAAATCCACGGACTCCTGTTTGAGAGATGTAGCGCTCTCACAGGGACAGCGGCTGGCGACTCGGCTCTCCCCAGTTACAGAGCTGGAAATCCAGGGCGCGCGAGAGACCGGCTGCTCCCAGCAGCCAAAACCTCACCAGCCTGCCCCAGGGAACATCATACAGCACGCACAGAGCCAGGGTTAAAAGTCAGGAAATCCCAACCTTTGTGCTTATTCCCCTTCCACCGATGCCCATGCAACCTTTATTAACGACTTTCCAAAGGCGTTCTTAATGCACGGTAGCGTATTTTAACGTACTGTAATACAGTGTTCTAAATGACTGCTTAGCTTGAAGTCTCTCATCTCTAGCTGCCTTTATCAAATAAAACATGTGGAAAAAGTCTGGTTCTTGTGACCCAGTTTTATTTACACTATCTTCCACATTTAACTATATTATAGCCTGACAGAGTAGAGCAAATTTGCTTGTAAAGTTTTGAAAACGCAGGAAAATTTGCTTCTACAGTCCCGAACTACAGGTTCTTGCCTTCTGGGGAGATCTTCTCAGTCAGGAGAGCGATCTGCTCTTTCATTTGTCAGAATAGCAATAAATGGTAGAACAAGAGCATTTGTTCTTTGGCTGAAAAGGCAGGAATCTGTGTCATAAATACAGCAAATCTTCAGCCCTGAAGGACTGCATGTACCAAAGCAGCTTCCCATCTGACTTAACACATCAGCTACCAAGAGCAAAGTTTTTCACTTACACAGGGAAGAAAAAGATTCCCCAAGTAAAAAGTAAACCTGCCCTAGACATAGGAAAGCAATAACCTTCAAGGTCCAAGTCCTGCTCTCCTCCATTACTAATTTTAAAACAAAACAAACCTTGTCCACAAAACATGAATTTCTTGGAATATGCTGACTTGTCAGAATGTTTTACAAACATCCGTCAAGTTTGACCACCTTTCTTTGAACCAGGGAGGGACACTGGAAATCTGCCAAACTTGGTCACACCCGTGTGTAGAAGGTGATTCAGGAATCTGGACTGCCTGGTCCCACAGCCTCTGATACAGCCTCAGCACGTGGACAGCTGGGAGGCCAAGATGCATAATTTTTTTTTTAAATTAATATATAATCCACAGCTCTGAGAATAAGGCAACAAAATACCCACAACTGCTTTGTTTCCACAGCTGAGGGACAGGGACAAGCAAGCAAGAACCTGAAAGGTCAGGGAAAAGGCATATAAAAGGCAATGACTGTTCGATGATCCAGTGCCAATTCCAGAAGCCCTATAGCTGCTGAGTGGAAAAAGGAAAAAAATCACCTCAATTTCACACGTCTTGCTGCTGATGGATTTTAAGTGAAATAATGAATTGAGTATTTTCAATCCAGTTTGTCCAAACCTTTTGTTTTGCGAGAAAATATCAGGACTTTTTTTTTTTAATAGGAATAAAAACTAATTTTAAAGTGTTGCTATTTCCTGCAAAAAGAGAAATCCAAAATTTGGCACAATATACTCTTTACTCTTACAAAATTCCTCATAACAACAATTATAACTTTGTTAAAGTAAGAAGTGCAATATTAATTGCCTTAGCACTAGACATATTTTAGAAGGTGTATTTCATATCATTCATGTATGATAGAACTAATTTTGAAGCAAACACATCCATTTATTTGCCTTCAACTCAGCTGCTGTCAAAGCAAGACATTGCTTTTAAATCTCTAGCACACATAGCCAGCTTAGAAATTAAAATAACCATTGCTTCTGTCAGCAAATATATGGGATTACTATTAACACAGAGAACTTAACCCATAATGGGGTGGGAGGGGGAAGTGATTTCTTTGAATACCTTTTTTGTCATCTTTCTTTGCATCTTGTAACAGGGCAGAGTTATCAGGTACCTCTTCAGCTGATGCCTTCTTAAAGAAAGAAGATATATTTATTATACTGATTGGCATAGCACCCACATTTCCACACTCAAATATTTAAGAATACAGACCAACACAAATAAAGGTGACATTCTCTCTCGCACCATGATTTGCTTTGTAAAATAAAGAAGCATAGACGACCTTCAAAAAGACAACTGTAACCCTGCTTTTCAAGGTACAACAGTTCCACACCTGACATTAGTTTGAGAAGCACTTCAGCAGCGACTCACAAGGAACTAAGGACTACGTGTAAGGAGGGACTTCTCACAACAGAGCAATGTCATTCTACGTTTTCTTCTTGGGTGTACCGCCTGTGTTAGGGTTGAGGAAACCTCCAGCCCCTTCACAAGAGTCAGCCGCCATCACAACTGTCTTCCTAGCCAAAACCCAAGCCGTACTGCAGAGCCTAGTAGTTCTGCATCTAAAGTCTTCCAGCTGAGGTGGCTGATCCTTGGACTACTCTTCTCTTTCAACATGCAGTCATTGAGATGGGAAAAAGAAATTTCATCAGCATGTCTGCTGGAGGCCCATTCAGGTCTCTGATGGGAAAACAGGGAACTTCTCCTCAGTCTTATTCCTTAACCTTTATTTCCGCAGCAACTTATAATCCAGGCATTTGTGGTTCTTGTAACTTCCTCTGCGTAACTCACAAGAAGGAACCAGGAACAAATTCTGCTACCGTTATCTGTAAGAACAAGGATATACTCCGCAGCCAAAACAACAATAAAGCAAATGTCAGAAACCCCAAGCTTCCCTAAATATTAAGTGATGCTGTGTTTTCTCAGGGAGCATAGAAGATGTTACAATCCATTGGGCCTAAAAAAAAATAAAATTCAGAAATACAGATTTTGCAGACATTAAAAAAAAAAGCAAACAAAATCTCAAGTCAGTCATTCAAGAAGGCCATTCAAGAGAGTAAAGGGCAATGAGATCTATTTTATAAAGTTGCACGTGGGATTCCCTAGCACTTCTGAGGAAGCAGCATAGCAAAAATACAACTTGAGGACTCTGAAAATGTTAAAACAAAACACTTCACATCCCTAGCTAGTCCTGACACTCTGAAGAGCATCAGTAAAGACCTAACTCAGTGCATGCTTGAATCAACGGAATGACTCTCACATATTTCAATGAACTGTAAGCATGACATTTCTGAAGGAGTTTAGAGCAGCCCCAGCCACTCATTTTATGCATCTAGTGTGAAATCTTGTGTCTTATCTTTAAGCTTTTGGCAGCGAGAAAGCTTGTGGAAAAAAGCCAAAGCAATGGAAAAGAAAAAAAAGAAAAATTTTTTTAAAAAAAGGAAAAGACAGACCAGAACCAGAGTGGGAGACAAAAACATGAGAAAAAATATGGGAAGACAAAACTTCCTTGGTTAACAAAAAGCAGTCACTCTTGTTCTCAAGTATAACATTAGCAGTCTTTGCATGTTTTGTAAGTTCAACAAAGCCCAGCATTCAGGTGACCTGTCTCCTGCCATTATTTTCTTTATGGATGCATTAAAGAACTGTTTCCATTGTATTGCAGTACTGTAGTTCAGCAGTCACGGTAAAAATGGTCTTCTGAAATTAAGTAAGAGCCTGAATGGATGATAGGTGGAAAGAGACAAAGACGTGGAGATAATGCATAACTGATTGCATTGATAATATAATATTTTTAATGTAGTGATCAAGTATCTAAACTATATTTCCTCAAGTAGCCAAGCTACAAATTAAATTGCAATAGTGAATTACTGCATTTCCCACAGAGGGAGATGAATGACCGACCTTCCAAATGATACTCAGGGTATCAATTCTGCACATAAAACCATTAGTTGAACAAAAAAAAAAAATCAAGTAAAAATCATTCTCAAATCAGTTTTGAGAAGAGATTTTATAGTCCATTAATCTTGGACAACAAAGGACCAAAATAACAAGGCCCTGAAACACATTAATTGAGAGCTTTGCCCTACATGCCTAGTACCCAGACACTGAAGACATGGAGCAAAACCAGTCAAACAGTTGTGACACAGTTGGGTAACACTATCTGTGCTTAGCCAGCAGGCAACCATGCTGCAGATTCTTCTTTCTTCAACCTAGCTATGAAAAAAACCACCCTGATTTTGCAGAACATCCTGCCACCTTGCAGAACCTAGGAATGGAGCAGAAGATCCAGCTGTCCCCCCAAGAACACGATCTGACGTGCAGCACAGTACAGCAAGGTACTGGCAGCTATGGTGAGAACGTCTCAAGGAGGAGCATGCAGAGATCAGGCAGAAGAGGTCTGAAAGCTTAAATGCTGAAAATCAAATTAAAAATTAAACATAAAATGGGGGACTTGTTGCTTGTTTGGGTTTTTTACACTTTGTGCTGTATTCTCTCTACAGCTATTTAATTATTGCTATAATATTCCTACTATTATCATCTCCACTGCAGCAGAAAAATCTAAAAAGCAAAAAACCATACAATGTAATTGCTCAGGAAATTATCTCCTTCTAGATTTATCCTTACTCTGCACATACATTCAAGGGCCACAAACGAGCAGAGCCTAAAAAACAGACATTTAATCAGATTCTAAAACCGTACTGGTTAGGTTACTGAAATTTTATTTCTAAGAAACACAAGATGACTCTGAAAGCAAGATTTCTGATCTTTCTGAAATACATAAAAGAGCGTTCTGATCTCACAGTCCCGACGCCTGTGCTACTAAAGTGCAAACTTCCTCACAACTCTGCAATAGCCAAAGACCACTTTGCATATCTGGGTAATCACTCGCGAAGCCAGAGAAATACTGAAGTAGATCCTGAAGTCAAGAAGTTACATAAACTGAAGCTTTCTAATTATGTGCATAAAAGATAGATAATCATTTTTATTTTTAATATAATTGAATTAGATATTCTATTTCTATCTTGTTTTAATATACACATGTGTATTTGCATATGCACATGAAAATGCAAGTGAAAAAGAGAAGCTGACACTCAGGAGTCTTGCCTACCTACAAAAAAACATCCTAACAGGGATGTGACAGTTTTTCAGCGGAAGACAAATAATTGTCTTTGAAAACAAATATTTCGATACTCAATATTTTGATACTGATGCAGTGGTGAGTTAACTCAAACACTCAGTGCACTCTTATTGCAGTCTGGAAATGGAGTCATGTATGTACGTACATCCACACGCTGACATCAGCGAATGAGTTTTCAACGCAAATCGCCTTGAATTTTGCCTCTTACGCTTGTTTAAACTGCAAACCGATATGCACATATGCTAACAAGGCACACTCACAAGGGGCTCTGCACAGTGCAGAAGTGCTAGCGCAGCAGGGCTTGAGGCACAATCTCGCAGCCCCCTGCAAACCACCCTCCCAAAATAAGGCCATTTGCAAGGGACAAGGCCCTTCTGCTACAGTGAAGGACCTGCCTACGCTAATGTAGCAGTGGCCCGTGCTACCAAGACAGCAACGTGGGACTGCTGCACTTCGGCCAGACTGCTGTAACAGAGAGCAGTACTGCCTGGGGAGGCGGCACATGTATTTTAGCAGTTCCAGAAGATAAACTGGATGCTCAGAGTGCTGGCCGCAGCATTGCCCACGGTGAGCGTTGCGCTCTGTGGCAGCTTAGGAGAGTCTGGTGGTGCCGCTACCGAGCCAAACGCGATGAGGGAACAGACGGGTTCTGACCCAGCAACTCCCCAGAGCCAGGCATAGGGAGGAAATAACTGGAGAACAGCCTTGCTGACATGACATACCATTGCTTTTTAACTCAAAAGCAGTGTCAGAAGAGCCCGTTCTTGCAGTCAGCCTGCCATTTGTTTCACCACCTTAAATAGTAAACCCTTAAATCAGGACTTAAATTACAATTTATTAAAATCAAACCTTAAGTTCAGTACTTAAAGGGAGCCTATAGGAACGATGGGGAAAATCTTTTTAGCAAGGCCTGCTGTGACAGGACAAGGACAAGGGGTAATGGTTTTAAACTGAAGCAGGGTAGGTTTAGACTGAATATAAGGAAGGAATTCTTTACAACGAGGGTGGTGGAACACTGGAAGGGGTTGCCCCGAGAGGGGGCCAGTTAGCGGTGTCCCTGCTCACTGCAGGGTGGTTGGACTAGATGACCTCTAGGGGTCCCTTCCAACCCAAAACATTCTATGATTCTATGAAATCCCAGAGTATATATTCAGAGTTGCAATACCCAGGCACAACTCAGTGGCATGGTTAGTTCAGCTTTACAGGATCTTTAAAGTTTCCATTTTTTAACCTCAGTGATAAATGCTTCTCCTTAATTTAGTTTTGCTTGCAACAGCCTTCCATTACAAGGCTGGTATCTGTTGTGATATTGCTACAATGGATCTCCATTCTTCCCTCAAAACACTCTTCTCAGCTCCTTACAATTACTACCTAGACCCTTAGATGGGTAGTTCCTTAAGCTATGAGAATGCAAATACTACAGAATTAAAAGGTGAAGAAGCTCCAAACGGTTACATCTGTCTTGAAAAATTAGGAAAAATTTCTCCACTGAAAGGGTTGTCAAGCATTGGCTGCCCAGGGAAGTGGTCAAGTCCCCATCCCTGGAGGTATTTAAAAGCTGGGCAGATGAGGTACTTAGGGCCATGGTTTAGTGGTGGGATGGCAGGGTTAGGTTAACGGTTGGACTTGATGGTCTTTTCCAACCTAAACAATTCCATGATTCTATGATTCTAAAAGGCTGGACATTAAAATGGAGACTGAATCACTTAGGACAGAACTATGCATGTCCATCCTGTACAAAATGTAGGATAGTTTCAGTCTCCAAAGAAGCAAAGTACAAGAAATCGGGACAAGCCAAGACATTTTTCTTCTCATCATCACAACCAGGGGAGCGAATATAGAAATGGAGCACTGTAAATGGAAAAAACTCATGAGCTACACAATCAGGCATACCTGGCTAGAACGAGGTCTGCACCCAAACCCTTCGTTTTCGACCAATTCAGATCAAGAAGAGATTTCACCCGAGTGCTGTCCTTGTGCCCCACCGCCCCTCCTGCAGCATGGGCTCTGTCCCTTGTCACTGACTCCCAACGCCAGAGGGCCAAATGCAGCCCCCTGGGACACGAACAGCTACGGTGTGTTTCTCTGCAGGCCCCAACACTGCAGACAGCTGGAGTCCCACAATGACTACTGTGATCTCCGTCACGGGGGAACATCTTCCAAAAATCTTGTCAGCCCTTTCCACACACTGAACAAGTTTCTGAGAGAGGGGGCTGACGGGGGTTAACAGTACGCTTCGGGACTCTGAAAGCCCTCTCAAAGATTCGCCGTTCTGCTGCTACATGTACCGCAGTCCTTGTGAAGCTGGGCTATTCCTCTGCAAGGTAACTATCCCTGCTTATGCCCCCTTACCTCCGTCCGACTGAAGTCCCGAGTCTGCTGACCGCCTGGCAATGGCTCAGAATAAGAATCAAATAGTGTGCAGTCACGCATGGGCTTTAGAGAAGCTGCAGGGGGAGGAAAAAAAAAGAAAGGAAAGAAAAAGAAAAAAAAAAAGAACAGAAAAAAAGAAAGAAAAAAAAAAAAAGAGACAGACATGCCAAATCTTTGGTTAATACCCAGTTCTAAAAAACTGTTCCAGCATCATTTTGCCCTTCATTTCTACGTATCAGAATTGACCTATAAGCCATGGATGACAAGCACCATGCAGAAAACCTTTGTCCTGTGTTTTGAATAATTCCATGTCACAAAAGGGATAACATGCTCATTTCTGTTGTAGAACTAACTGTGAAATTTAGGAGAAGCTATTTCTAGTAAACATTAACTGCCAAACAACAGCTGTTTATTTGCAATTTTCCTCCTCACAGCCCAGTATCAACTTAGTTGCTGTCTTAGGAATGTTGAAGGTACTTACTAAACTTTCAACTCCAATTTCTGACATTTTGAATACGGGAAAGTATAGTAGAATCCACATTATACATCAAGATTGAAGGCCAGCAAAAAGCAAGGACACTAAACGCAGTAGATGCAGTATATACCATTCTTTAACTAAAGAGCATGGAGGGGGGAGGGAGTGGGAGGAAGGAAAAAAGTATCAGCTCTAACTTCTCACAGGAATATTCGCATGAACTTCATTTCTATTCCACAAGCTCATGTCCTTCTGCTGATATCACTCTGGGATTAGCTCCTCTGAGATAAATCTGTCTTAACAGCTGGAAAACAGCTTTTCTTTCAAATCAATATATTGAAAGGCAGAATAACCAGTTCTCATGTCACTTTTCTTCTTTCTGGCTAGCATCTAGTTTATCTGAATAAATTAAGCTCTTGCAAATCTGTCTTAATTTACAATACAGCGGGTTACATACAGGGCAAATAGCTTTACAGATTCTATGAATTAGTTGTAATAAAAACTTTCAGAAAAGAAGGTGCTGGGTCAAATTGTCAATGGAGCTGTGCCAGGATAGATTTTGGCCCTGCACTTGTATTTTATAGAACAAGCCATAAAACTAGCAAGATTAATTCATTCTGAAATGCTGTGTCTTATACTCCAAGTCACTTTATTTGAAGCTTTAACACTCTTATCAGATGCAAGTACTTCACTTGAACCAAATTCTGCCTCATTCTGAAACTAATACAACAACCTAATGAAAAACAGTTTCCAGTAAATGTCATCGGGTTCCTAACAAGCCAAAAAAAAAAAAAAAAAAAAAAAAAATCATCTAAGTCTCACAGAGATCAAATTATGAAAACATGAAAACAAAAAGTTTCTCTTGAAAATTTCTTTTGACAATTTAGGTAAGTGTATGAGGCACTTGCTTACTTATCAATGCTTTCATTTCAGAAGTTGATATGACCAGAGCTTTATGCTTCCTTGTAATTCACATCTTAAGTGTGTGGAGATGTTCTGCTTTTTATTGATCCAAGTCTTTCAAAAGAAAGATTTCTGATTCCTGACTAGGCAGCAGAACAAGCACGAGAGGTTTTCAGACCCTCGGGCTAACCCGAATTAGCAGATTAGCTGAGGTATTTGGAGTGCCCGCAACAAACAGTCCTTTCACCTCTTCCGCGTACATCAGCTTGAAATGCTTGATCAGTGCAGCACTGATGGGAAACGATAATTATCTAAGAAAATGGTAGAGACCCCAGGGCTGAAAAGGACAAATTGGGGAAGAAGAGGACTCCCAGGAAACAACCTCAGCTTACCATGCTCTTCCTCCCATTGACATAATGATCCCCTACTACTGGAGATTAGTTATTTCCATTGCCGTTTTAGCCAAAAAGGCTTAATGTGAAGACACATCAACAAGAACCTGCATGGAGGAGCTTACAAGCTAATTTATAATGAGAACAGGTGTGAGTTGAAAACAAAGTGGTGGTCCTGGAGGGAAAAGGGTAGTTGTAATTACAACAAGGGAATGTAATTAGAGAGACTAAAGTGATGAAGACTTGGAGGTGCAGGTTTTACAGGAGCTTCTCCCCTTGGATATGAAGATAGTGGATTATAAGGAACATGACTCCACCAGAAATGACTTCACAAATCTGATACAAGGTGAACATTTAATTTTCCTAACTACAGCTTGATTTGTTCTTTTCATGTCTATTAATATACTCAATGTCATCAAATTTAATGGAGATTTTATTAGGTCTTAAATATTATCCCTTAGCACTGTAATTATCATCTGTGATTAATCCTCCTTGCCCTAGAAAGACATGCATGTTTTTTACATGGAACAGTATATATTTCAATGTTCATTTATAATTACAAGAGCCATAACTGAAGAGAACAAATGAGAGGGCAGGTCTCTAACTGCACATTGTTACTGAGATATGTTGTATTTTGGATTAATTTATCCTCATGCTACACAAACTGTTGTAATCCCCCTGTCATTACTGCAGATTACTTAAGAGAAGAATCTGTGGATTAATAAAATGAATTACAAAAAAATTCAACCTTTGATACAACCACCAAGTGCACCCAACAAAATATATTAGCATAGTAAGTTCTAAAGCAACCCAGTATCATTTTCAACACATCTTCAAGAGACAGGTACATAAGGGAAAATCATCAAAAGAGTTAAAAGCCATGTAAATCTTGTTAGATTACCTTTGCTACAAGATAATCACCTGCCATTTTTGCTGTAATGACACCTGAAGCACACTGGAGCAAAGAGGCAGACATTAAGGGGCAGGTAACCTCTACATTTTGCATTGCTATTTTGTGCTTTTATACATCCCTTTGTCAGCACAATTAAAAATGCACGTGTTAAAAAGCAAACGGAGCACCACTATGCAGTGTAGAACCCCATCCTACCTGCAGGATGGAAAACGAAACCCGTCTTACACGCGCGTCGGGTTCCCGAGGTGGCTACGGGAGCGCAACCTGCCGTGAGGACATTACCTGCTTGAAGGTACTCGGGCAGCAGTGTCTCGGGCAGTGTCTCTGGCAGCTGGTAACCGTTCTTCCTCGCAACCACCAGGTGGAAAGCAGCACAAAACTCCGGGAGTGTCAGCGCCCCATCACAATCCACATCGCTCAGCTCCCTGCGGGTACGACAGACACACGTTTTCCAAGCTGTTACCTCAAGGAAACACACGTGTGCATTATGGGGAGACAGAAATGAGACTTTGAGAAGGGGTATTTTAATACTGGAGAAGCACCTCTGTCATTTGTACTTGCTCCTAACTTGTACATTTGTCTTGGGAAAAATGAAGCAAGCTAATTCTCTAATACTGACTTGTCGCTTTTTTCGTTTTTAATAAAGTATATTTTTGTTATCTATCATGCCATACAATATGATGGCATGGATATATTATAACATGAAATACATATCCTGTATCTCCAAGGGTGAAATGAACTCGAAGCTAGTTTTGGCTAAGCCATGCAGGACTTTAAACAGTGCAAGCAGAAAAAGTTAAAAAGGGACTTCAGCAAACAGTTACTCAGCACCAGTGACTAGCCTCAACAAAAAGAGCTAAATATATGCTTTTGACAAGTTTAAATATTATTGTTAATTGCTCGCTAAAGCTGTTCTGTCTTTAATTCTAAGATGCTTCTCAGTCAATAAAACTGGACTTCAGAAAGTCAAGAATTCAAATTTACAAATTAATGTTTTGCAAGAAATAAGTACTATTTTATCATTAGCACATGGACTAGAATAAACATTTAACTTCCTCCTCTTTGAAAGCAAGGAGCATTTTTCAAGCTGTTGAGGTTATACTAACAAAGACTGAAACATCCCACGTGTTTAACACAGTGACACAACCTGATAAATCACATATCACAAAACTGTAATTACCTACTAGAAAGGAATACTTTTCTTTAAATTTTGCACAGAGAACAACTTGTGTCAGCACCAGAAATAAAATGAGTTTTGTTAACATATTGGGTTAATCCATTCCTCTTAAATAATCCTAAATTTAAATTCCAGTATTCACTTCCCCCAACACAATGCTTCTTTAGTTGTTGTTTTTTTTTTTTATTTTTTATTTTCACAACTGACAATCGGCTTTGAAAAGATTCCAGACATATTCTTTGACCCCGACAGATGTTTAGGCTCTAGCTAGCTTTTCTTCTCATCTCTCTCCATAAAAGCATACATAAAAGTAAAACTTCCATCAGCATTTTTGATCAACGTTTAAAACTGTTTGTTCTGCCTATCTGAGATGGAAGGATGACACTGAATTACAAAGCACCATGTTGCTTATGAAAATATAATAGAATCCTTGTCAAATTGTATCATGTACAGTTCCATCTGCAATCATTTCTAAATAAGCTCATTAAAAGTAAGTGTGCTGGTTCATTAGAAAAGCACTGATGAATTATGTAGTTGTACTTGATAAAAACTAGGCATTAATTAAGCCTCCTCTGACAAATCACAGCCAGAAGCATAAAACCAACAACACATCTAAAACATTCCAGAGGTGCCTCTCCTCAGTGTCGTTTCACGGCAAACGTCAGCCCGTTGAGCTTATGATGCTGCTTGCAGTATTACTTGGGAACAGCTCTCAGTTACATCGCTGCTCAAACCTTCCCAGTCCTGCCGAGCAGGCAAACACCTCTCCAGAAAACAAGCGTGTCAGGAAGATCAATGAGCACCCTGCTGCTTGGGCCTGAACATGATTCTGGAGATAAGAGCAATGATTATAATTGAAGACACTTTTCAAAATTTAACAAGAACTCTTGAATTAAGCATCCTTTAAAAAAAAAAAAAAAAAAAAAAACAAACCCCAACCCATTTCAAGTATTAACAGGGTGGAAACTGATAGCACGAAGTAAAGAGCCGGAAACCATGCCTTGTCAACCACTGGAAATTATTTCTCTAATTATTTACCTTTGGCCAGGGCTGCTGCACCAGAAGCAGGTGGTTACTTTACATCTGAGAGATGCTCAGATTAACTGGATGCTAATATAGCTCTTGGGCCATTTGTCTCTTGGTAAGCGAGAGAGAAAGCCAGACAGAGCTGTTGACCTCATTTTCCCATTGCCTCCATATGGGAAAAATAAATAAAAGGAAAACACGCTTTAGTACTAGTGATTCTAACTAGCATAATTAGCGTGTCACCAACAATGAAGTAACAGACACAAACAGCTCTGCTTCACCCAGAAGCCATGTGTGTGGCAATACAGTGCTGTGGCGTCTGCTCTGCTCTCCCAAGACGCTGCTGCTTCAACCATGACTGTTCCCTGCAGTGGCTCAAATGTTATGGAAAAAAAAAAACAAAAAACCAAGAAAAAACCACAGGCGATTCAGATAGCATGTAGCTACTGTCCTGCTTGCAGGCATCCTCACCCACCCTGCCACAATAGCCCTTCTCATTCTTCTCCCTGCTAATAAATCCATTATTTCACCATACCATACCCACAGACTATAGTGGTAGCACAAGATCCCTGTACCCTGGAAGCCCCTTCTGGATATAGGCTTACAAAACGTAAGACAACGTAATGCCAAGACTTCTGAAGTCTCTACTACTCCTCCCCTTGTGCACTCAGGTCAGATCACCCACTGCAGGGCGTAAGAAAAGCTGTAACTGGGGCAGGTCCAAGAGAGCAGCATGTCCTCTCCAACACCAGATGCCAAGAGAGGACTATGTGACCATGACAAAGCCATGTGCTAATAATGTAGCTCCAGAATATCTCCAACCTCTGACCACCTGCAATTCAGGAACGTGCTCAACCAGGGGGTAGCACTTAAACATTCAGTAACTTCTGACAGATTTTTCAATCACAGATTTCTCAAACAACTTCTTAAACCTGGACAAACCTCTAGCATCTGTATCACCCTGCAGCAAAGATTTCTACAGCTTAATTATTTTAGGATGCTGTGGAAGCTCTAATTTATCATTTATAAATGGTAATTTTGGATGCGGAAGGACTGCCTGAGAATCTTGCTCAACATAAAGGAAAACGCACAGCTACCTGAGAGGCTTTATATTCATATATACATACATACACAGTTACAGATGTATATGTTTGTGAGGAAATACCTTGTTGTGGAACAACCATTTTCTCTTTCAAGCAAATTATACTAAAGGAACTTAACCGAGGAAAGCACGGATTTCTGTCAGCAGCAGGTAATTTATTTAAACTCTTGGCTGGATCCGAGCCTCCTGAACCCCAGTAATAGAGCAGGGCTCAGTAAAAACCACCTCAATTTAAAACCTGTGACATCTTCCTTGCCAGATCAACTCAACTGCCTGTACCCACTGTGACTCCCCTCACGAGCAGCCTGATCTTCCTAGTCCAGATGGAAATGCAATCTCAATACGCCTTAGAGTGAGAGCTCAATTTTTACTGAATCACAACATTTCTCTCTTAGATGTAATTACTTTCCTATAATCAGGATATTTAGGAAAAAACATAATGCCCACAGTACTACTTTACTCTTTGAGTTGTCTGCCTTTAAAAAGAAAATGCAATCAATTCTTTCTCATAAACTTACTCCAGAGATGAAAAAAAATAATTAATTTATCTACTTAACACTTTGCGCCTCTCAGCCTGGGCCCTCCACTTGACATGCGCAGTGTTTGGTAAAAAATTACCTGAAATAAAGGAATTCAGGTCAGGCTGCAGGGACCTGAACTGGTTGATGTAGTAGTCTCGCTGCTCCTCCGTTATCCTCCAAGGGTCATCCGAGTAGTGGGTGTTGCTGTCCTGCTGCTCCCGCTCCGCTGAAAGAGACTGAAGGGGGGGACACTGGCACCGGCCGCAAGCAGGCAGGGGGGACCAGAAGGGCCAAGCAGGGTGCTGGCAGCCTCCAGAAACCAGATTCACTCTCTTCTATTAGCAGATGCATATTTTAAGAAGATGAGAAATGGAAACGGCCACCCTGATTACCGCCTCACTACTTAATCTGTTGAAGCTGAGGCTAATGTTTGGTGTCTTTAACCAGGCAATTAATGGAAGTTTACATGACTGAAGCTAAAAGAAAAAGGAAATCTTACTGCTGCTGATGGCAAAAAGGAAAGTCTAAGTCACACCTTACTACCTCTGGTTTCATTTTGGGGGTTCACTTTGGCTGCCATGCATTACAACCCTGAGCTGCACACTCTGTACCTCAAACTGATGGAACCAGCAAAGGACCTAAAGCTGTATTTATGCAGCATCACTCATGAAAATTTAGCTCTGCTGAGAAAACTGTGTACGTAGCCTAGGAGCGGTGCTGCAACTACAGAGCTATTACTGCTTCTGGACCTTCAGCTCGCCCAGGGAACCCTGCACACATCAGGCCAAGCCAGGGAGACACGAAAACCCTTACAGACCTCCCCAACCTCCTGTCACCTCCCATGGTTTTGGTAAAAATTCTCCTTCAGGAAAAAGGAATATTCTGGAGGAGAAGGACATTTTATCCATTTATGTCTTTGCTTCCTGAGTGACTTGTTTAAGGGAGGTTGGGGGTGGCGTCTAGAAGAGGGCTGCCGGCACAGTTAGCGCCTTTGTTGAACTGGAATGACTTAGTATTCGAGTTTTAAGCCCGGATGTTAAATCTGGATGGCAACACTCTTGAAAAGGGAGGGCAAGAGTGAACGATGATCAGGCTGCAACCAGCTCCGCAACCCTTTCTCTGACATACCCGTCCATTTCCTAAGAATCAAATGCAGAACACCGGTTCTGAAATACATCAAAAGAGCCCAGAAACAGGCAACATCATAAAGCTCTAGGTTAATTTTCATTTCAAAGTGCTACACAAATGCACCCAATTTCATGTCAAGTTAGCACAAATTATGTGACACTACCTGTGGATCCTTCCCTGAGGCTCAGGTGACATTTTATTATGGGTGTGGGGTGCTAAGCACCAGGGAAAAGGTACAGAGTCTCTGCCGAGTCTTACTTATTTAGGAAAAGTTCTCCCTCAGGAGAGCTTTGTCCTTCCACAGGGCAAACTCCCTCTTTGCATAGTCAGTGCACAGCAGGCATACTGCAACATCAGAAAGATCTGCTTTTGCAACTAGCAGCAAAACACAGGACCCATCTCATGAAAGCAAGCAAATATAGAGAAATTAATTTGTTCTGTTTGAGATGTGATTTAACCAACTGGGGTGAAAAAACAGAATACGCAGAATATTAAGCAATAAATTCTGTGCATGTGTTACAGACTGCATTCTAAATCAAGCAGGAATCTCTGTGAAAACTCATATTTTTCCATGAAAATGTTTTACTTTTGCTAGAATAACTTCATTTTTTTAATTTTTTTTTTTTTACTTTTGATTGAAGATTCTCAGCCTAGTTTTCCTACCTATGCTACTTGGTGTTACTCATTCTACTTAGCTTCAGCAATTTAATTAATTGGATTATTTAATTTAATTTCTCATTCCCATCAGCTTTTTTTTTTTTTCCTTTTTCATATACTAAAAAAAGCACACTTCGGTCTCTAGCCTAAAAACACCATGAATAACACTTTTTACTTTTGAGGTGAGAATTCTTCTGCCTTTTTTTTAATTTCTCTATTGTTTTATTAGTAGTACTACGAAAGAAAAACATGCAATTCATTACCCGATTAAGAGTTGAACAGGCCAGTGCAGGTTTGGCTCCATAATTCCCTGATGATGATCCATCTTGCTGGTGAGTAAGGTGTCTGACTTCATAAGGAGCTATAGACATTTAAAATGAAGTATATAAATGAAAGGATAAAGTATATAAATGAAAGGATGCTCAAAAAGATTCTACTTGGCTAAAGGAAATAACGAAACACCACAAGGTCAAGAATCTAGCTTGTGAACCTCATATCACAGTATCAAAGTCCATTTTGTCAAACATCTAACAAGTGACCCTAGTACCAGAGTATCAAAGTCCATTTTGTCTTCTGCAACACAATTCCAGCCACATACTTGTCTTTCACATTACATCATTCTTCTTCAGACATTACCAATAGAAACTATCAGTTATCTGAATAACAGAAATTATTGTTCATCATGTCAAAATATAGATATTTACTTAGACTGTTTATTTATACATTTTATATATACTTATAGACATATATAGCACAAGAATGCATTACAAGTAAGAATAATTCAACTGAGCTGAAAAAAAAAATATATCTATATGAAATATATATGCTTTGACAGTGCTACCAAACAGTAAATCACTAAGTTTCCATATACTCTTCTTCCCCCTTCCCTAATTTCTGTTGAAAATCAAAATATATGGCTCACCACTTCGCATTATCCAGAGTAAAGTTAGTAAAAAAAAGTAACAATTGCTTCTTCTTTTGCTAAAATAAGTCACTGACATTCCACTGCAGCAAATACAGTATGCGGTGACATAACAGCACGTTTAAGAACGATCTTTTAAAAATAGGTCAAGTATGCAAACACAAAGGCAACTCACTTGCAAACCCTTAGAGAGCTGAGAACCCCGGCTGCCAGTGTATTTAAAACGTACACTACAAGGACAGTCTGCATTAGAAAGACAGAACTTAGAAAACTCTTGATGAAACGTGAGACCAAGGAATCTTAAAAATTTTGAGCTCAGGAAGACCTTAAAAATTCTACCCCTAACCCTCTTGCTTTCCTGAGTGGTCTTACCCTCTATTGGTATCTATTTTTATTCCTGTACAAGTAACTTCTAATTTCAGAAGAAAAAAAACCACAGGAAGGAAGTTGGGAAACATACAGACAACCTTGGAGAGGTGATTTATGCACAAGGCCACACTGCTGTGTATTTGCTAGCAGGAAAAAAGCCCACATGTATCAAGAAAAAAAAAAAAAAAGAAGAGTAATAGCCATGGTCGCAGCACCAAGGGCTGCCCTCGAAGGCACGCCGTCCCGTTTCAGGGTCGGACGTGCAGCCCAGGACAGCCCACCCCGCTCCGCACTGTGCCCCTACCACCTCCTGTGTGTGGAGGAAGGCAGTGGCTTTCGGACCCACCCTTGTGAGTGCTCTTCAGAAAACTGGAAGAGTCCTAATCTTAAAGGCCAGGAAGAACCAGCGGGTCACCAAGCCTGGCACTTGGTAGAGCATGGGCCATAAAATGTTACCTGCCTACTGCCACCAAGAACGCATTTGGCTGAAGTATCCCCAGTGGGATTAAAATAGGAGACATTTCTTTTCTGGAAAATAGGAGAGATTCCCATTCTGGAAAATAACCATAATGTTCTACACCTCTAGGATTTTATCACCTTAAAAATTCAAGCATTTGAATTACTAATTTTAGAAGAAGCTGGCAGCTGGATTGGACGCTGCTGCCTCTACTCACTTTGCACAGCCACTGACTCCATGAGAAATTTCACTAAAGTTATGACTGCAACCAAATTCAGAGGGAAAAAAGAAAAACAACAGAACCCTAAATAACCCCACCCCATAATACTGACAGACCTGGGACAGAGTCCCAGGAAACAGCAGAGAGCAAAACATGTAACACAGTTGGCTGCTCCCGATGGTCACCTCCTGCCGAGCTCTTTGGGGTGTGGGCTACCTGCCACATGGTCTTCTCACTGGAGAAGAATGTGGGTCATAGAATCATAGAATTGTTTAGGTTGGAAAAGATTTTTAAGATCATCAAGTCCAACCATTAACCTAACCCTGCCATCCCACCACTAAACCATGTCCCTAAGCCCATTACCAGGGAGAAGAGGCCGACCCCCACCTCGCTACAGCCTCCTGTCAGGCAGCTGTAGAGGGCGATCAGGTCTCCCCTCAGCCTCCTCTTCTCCAGACTAAACAACCCCAGTTCCCTCAGCCGCTCCTCATCAGACTTGTGCTCCAGACCATCACCAGCTTTGTTGCCCTTCTCTGGACATGTTCCAGCAATGCAATGTCTTTCCTGTAGTGAGGGGCCCAGAAGACAGCCTCGCTAGTGTTGCTTATTTCAGAAGTCAACCATCACTGGTTTGATCAGTTATGCCAAGGGGGGGGGTGGGTAAAAATCCCATCTCTGAACAAACAGCAGTTTAGCTAACCGGCAAATGAATGGCTGTGACTCAGCACTGGTATGATTTTCACGTGAAGGCCACTTGATAGTGTTGAACACATTCTTGTCATGACTGCAGTGAGTTTCAAAATGTTGTAATAGCTCTGTTTTTTTCACTCATTTGTAAACGAGGAGAACAGCTAAAGGACTAGCATGCTCCACTCATCCCTCGCTGCAAAACCACTAACCAGAAGGAGGGGGGATGATGGAGGGATGGTACACACCAATGCCTACTAATTGCCACCATCTTTGTCACCACATGCTGCAATTAGGAGAGCACAGGCAACTTACTATCAGCAGGAGCTTGCAAAGCCTTAGTAAAACTTGCTTCTGCCCCACTACCCTCTTGCTAAAATCAGAATGTTTTGCCACCTACTCTAATGGCAGTGATATCAAGGACGGAGCATCTATGCAGTGACTTATTTTTGCCTGTTTCACCCAAGCTACATTGTGGGACTGTTTTTATCTTCATGTCCTATTGTTATTTCCATTACAAAACCAGAGAGATTATTACCCTTTCCTGCAAAGGAGGGTTCACTGCCAATCTGAAAACTAATATAGCAGCTAGTGAAATCAGGAGTTGGCTTTTCTTCCTCTCTAATGAAACCAAAAGCATCACACACTCTGAAAACACTTACAGACACTGTCATTGGGATATATTACACGTAGTCTTGTCAGAGATTAGGTATTAGCATTTATCTGTGAGCAGCCATACATAAATCTAACTAATTTACCAGAAAGCAAACAGGATTGAACAATTAAAATAAAATCGGATGATTGAATCGTTTTCCAAAATACAGGTCTAGTTAAATGTTAAAATCATGAGGCTGATTGTCAGTTGCATTTGAAATTTGGATGCTTCTGAAAAAAAAAAAAAAAGAATTGAATACAATGTGCACATCCCGATTTTTACCTCCATGCTGCTGCTCCAGCCCACTTCTTGATTTACCATATCCATAACTTAAGGGTATTCTCTGGTAAGTAGATGGAGAAGCAGGAGGTGAGCAGATTGGAGACATTGGTGGAGACTTGGGTTCCTATTTCAAAAACACACCAACACAAAATGGAATTCTGAGACGACAGCAAAACAAGCAAGGAATCCTGCATGGCAATCTGAACGCATACAGCAGTATGGACAAAGAAAAGGCAAACGCTGTAGTCCTCTGAGGCCCTTTATTTCCGAGACAGGGCTCCTTAAAAAAAAAAAAGCTGGGCAAGACAGGATCTAGTATTGAGCCTTCCAGGGGTAAAGCATGGCAATGCCATAGCAAAGCTTTACAGCTTACGGTATTTTACTTCCAAAAGATGCCTGAAGAAGTAAGTAGAATGCTTAACCTGTGCGGGTATCTTTGAATTTACAGAACACATTTACTTAGGGTGAGTGCATTCTTTGTGGGAGAGCTTTTTTCATATAAAACACTTACAAAAAGTTAAAATAAATCTCTGAATTGGTATTTTAAGCACTCTCCAGATTTGTAGGCGTTACTGGGTATCTATCCTACAGTGTTCCCTTTACCTTGACTTACAGATTGTTTAAGAAGAGGATGTGATCCCGGAACAGTTTACTGTGTAAGAAGGAAAATATAACACAACATGGATAACCTAGATGAAGCCAGAGGTTTGAGGGCAGCGTTCTGCTTCAGTGTCAGTACACACAGGCAGATAGGCGCACACACTCCTCTTCCTCATCCTGTTATTCCACCCATGTATCGTGTCATCAGCTCATTCCTGTTGGTTGACCTCAGGCCGGGAACACCGTTACCCACGCCAATGCACCATGTGATAAATGCGTGCGCACCTTGTGGGAAGATAAAGCGCCTGCCACCAGGCATTTGCAGCATGACCTGATATGGTACCAGAAGAGAAGGCGCCAGGCCTGGGGAAAACCATGAACATCAAGGTTGTGCTGTGCCTGAATAAGCACTCTCAGCTCTCCTAAATACAGGTAACACAAATCTCCCTTAGAGAGCTTTATTAAATTGGCAACTCAGAACAACAGGCATTGGGACGATGCTTCACTGAGGACAAAAGAAAAGCAGGTTTCTTCTGGACTACTCCCGGGGCAGATTAGAATGGAAGAAAATCTGGTGGCCTTATCCCCCCCAGAAATAATGGCTCATGATTCAACACCTTTTCTCCAGTTGAGTATTTCTGTAGTGACTAAGGATCACACTGGCCATGAGAAATCGCTTGGTTTCCTCTTCTGATTCACAGACAGATTTCTATTTGCTCCTTCATCCCTAGTCCTCTCCAAGAAACAGTGCTGGACTAAGTAGGAAGACAACATTGAAAGAATTTATTCAGAATATTACAGGGCCAACAGCTTTATACAAGCTTTATAGAGAAACTCCCTTCAAGGATGCAACTGGGTTGTATCAAAACGAGCAGAGCACGGCCCCGATGGAGTTTATTTGCATGTCAGGAGTTCATCTCCTGTATAGTACCGCAAAACTGAGTAAGCCCACGTGAGTGGAATCATTTACAGGACTGGACCCAAAAGGAGGATGCATAACGACATATTGGCCTGAAGGAGACAAGCCTGTTACCTGTTTGTCCCCTTCATCTGTTCTTTTGTAGGAATTTTTTTCCGAAGTTGCATGTGGAACCTGAAATTTAACTCCATGGAGTTCTGCTGGAGTCCCATAACGTACTTCGCCATCATTTTTCAGCGCCATAAACCGTGGCAGAGGCAATTCTTCATTAAAAGAGAAAAATTAAATTGAGATGACAGAACATTAAAAGTCCTTAAGCAGTATCATCTTGTAAAACCAATGAAAAGTTTATCTATAAAAGAGCACTATTTATATTTTGTAACGTTTGTAAGTGTGGCACCCCTGTGATTATTTTATGTCTTAACAAAAATGTGAATGTTACACAAGGCTACATTCACTAGCTTAATATATAATCTCTCCATGCAAAGAGAAAGAAATAAGCCTTGTGCACGTTATTAAAGCAAGCAGCAAACTCATTTCCTGCCTTGAAAACGTTGTCTGTAATGAAAAGAATAGTTTCCCACAGAAACTGTGGGACTGATGAATTAATCAGTCAGGATCACAGTACCCTCAACACTGCCATCATAAAAGGAACTAATTAAAAATGGTAGGGTTCAGAGATCACGCCAAGACCTGGCGAGATGACCATGCCAGAAGGTCCCATGTCGCGTCTGCTCTGCAGAGCGGGAGAGTGATACTTTCTCACTCTTTAAGACGATTCCCGATTACTTTGAAGAAACACCATTTATTTTTGTGCACAGTCACCCTGAAAGATCAATACAATTAAAATTAACATAATGCTCAAAGCCGAGCAAAGCCGTACATCACCTTGGTAATCATTTACACTTCCAGCTACTAGCAGGAAGAGAAAGAAATCAGTTGGAGTTTGGTGCACGTTACTCACCCCACTCTAAAGGCACTCACACATTTCAAGAGAAAATGTAATTAGCACTGGAAGTGTTTCAGTAACAGTAAGCAAGCAGGATATCAATACGAGGACTGCAAGTACCCTTCTTCACTCAAATGTATGGATTATTTGCAGACGCTGGACTTGTAGAACATACACAGCAAATGGCACTTAGTTCAGGTTTCCAATTTAGTTTGTTGGCTTTTGTTTTTTTCAAATTAACATCCTTAAAAAGGACAGCAATGCAAGAGAGAGTGCACAAGCTGGCTGTAAGGAAAACTGACAGACAAATCCAGGCCTTCACCCCTGGTTTAAACTCCCCTGCCAGCAAACCGTGCTGGCTGCATCTGATCCCCTCCCCTTGGTTGGGAGCTCTGCACCGCAGGAGCTCAGCTCATGCAGGTCTGCACATGCCCCATGCTTGCCAGCTCAGCTTCCCCCCCAGGATGGGGCAGATCTGGGAGCCTCCTCCCCATGCCTTGTAACATTTTACATTTCATTGCCCTTAGCAGGGACAGGAGAGCAGAAACTGTGCTGGGAGCAGCGGCCCGACCGCGAAGCTATGGGTAGGTCCTGCCTTTCCTACCTCCTCTCTGGCCTCGTGGCTGGTTGCAGCCTGGTGTCAGCAGGATGGTGGCAAGCACTCTTGCCCAGAGCACAGCCTCGCAGCATGGTCTGAACGCCCACCTGGGGTATGGGAGCTAAGGGTTCAAACCTGTTCAAGCTCAAGCCCAGGTGAAAAGCCACGTGTTTTGAAGCCTGAGGACTGCTGCAGTAGAGCATACCACACCAAGGCAAGAACATCAAGTTCCTTCCACTTAGTCGCTATCAAGGTTTCACAGCTAAAAGGGACCCGCTTTCCCTCTTCATCGCTCGAGGTTGATAAGCCTCTTCTAAGAAGCATTTTTCTCCATCAAAAATGGTACATTTATTTTACTGTCAGTTCATCAGGAAGAACAAAGCTGTTTTAAATTACATCTAATACACGTTTTCATACCTGCTGATAGGAAGCATTATGATTTTGCCACCATTACCCGCTTATTTCAGCAGGTTTACATGCTAAAACACAGGAGGGTTGCAAGCTGCCCCACGCAGGGGTACCTCTGCCCTGCCCACGCCTCCGGCAGCACGCCTCCATCCCAAGCAGCTATCAGCTCCCACCCTGCACACTATCAAGACTGGAGGCTGAAGGTGAGAGAGGAATGCATCCCTAGCACCGATCAGCTGTCATTCGTGCCACTCCTTTGGTAACGCCTCCTCCAGGGGGGGGATGTCATCTCAGCTTTGCCATAAGCGTAATTCACTGCAATTTTCTACCCATCACTTAGAGAATGTAA
>NW_009259855.1:485883-520884 GCF_000687185.1 Egretta garzetta
CTTTCCCTGCTCCTCAAAACACAGCTGCTTCATAGACACGTCAGAAGAAAGGTTTACCACCATGGAGAGCTGACAAGCATTAAAGAAAGTGAAAAACAAGTGCATAGCACTGCAGGCAAAATTTGCTACTTACCATTCTTAATGCTCTCAATCCGTACTGGGAACCCTGACTGCGCCGCTGCAATTAACTTCAAAGCAATATAAAATTGAGCAGGACCAAAATAACCCACACGCTTGGCTCCACAAACTTCTGTAATCTAAGAGAGAAGAGACACATTGTTGGTTAAACGCATTTCACTCTTCCCGGGAATATAAACACCTCTACGTAAACAAAGAAAAAAATTCTTTAAAAATGCAAAAAGCTTGCTGCATTTAAAGTTTTATATTAAACATATCAGTTTCAACTCAGGACACTGCTGTCTGATCACATTCTCCTGCGTATATCAGAGACAGGTAGTTACTTATCGTTCTTTTCAGAAGCATTATACTGGTTAACATTGCTATTGGAAAACAGTTCATGGGTTTTCATACCATGTATGATTTTAATAGCAGGTGAAACAATAAATTAAGTACGCTGTCCAGTAAAACATTTCCATCGCAGAAACTACGGCATTCACAAAAAGTTGTACTTAACATTAGCCCTCACAACAAGAATTCAGACAATTACTGTCACTGGAACGTAAATGCAACACAAGAAATAACCCCATCACACCGCCTGAGCAGAACACTTCATGAAAAACTAACACGGTCTCAGCACCGAAGCTTTATTTCTATACACGCTTCACTGTTTGCTTCATTCAGCCGCCTCTGTGAAGCCAACGGCTCCATGTCCAGGTGCTCAGACAACAGCTAAGCAAACAACAGCTATCAGCAGGTTTGAAGCACAGGCGCCAATCCTCCCAGTCACGGAGCTCCCAGATGTTCACAAACAAATCTCAGCCAGGCCCTGAGGTTAGAATGAAACCCTGTTCCCCCCAGCTGCAAAGGGAAGCCCCAAATTGTTCTCCTGAAAAGACGCCTGGATTAGCTGTGTCCCCTGGCTGGTGAGGTTCATCACCTGCGTGCAGGATGACAGCAGAGCTGTGCCGGTCCTTCACAGGTAAGTGCTGCTCTCCAGAAAGCCCCATCCGTAGGTGTCCCCCCCCAGCCCCAACAGCATGACAGAAACTACTCCCATGTCATGTGTTTATAAACAAACAGCACAAATGAGTGGTCTGATTTTTCTGATTTATGTTTATATGTATACACATACACCTACACAGACAGAGTGGCAAAATGTCAGCTGAAACAGTTACTGGAAAAAAAAAAAACAAACCCAAATGTTTTGGAATGGTAATTCTTACTAATCAAGTGAAACTATCTTCAAGCAATCTCTTTCTTCTCTGGAGTGGCTTCTGCTTTGACTGAACAAGCTCTGGCTTCCTCCTCTTCCTGCAAGTTTCAGAGATGCATGGCTTAATTCCTTGATCACAAGATGCATCAAGCAGCCTTCTTTTCTCTTACAGCTTGATGAAAAGGGAGATTGATTCTCTGTACGAGGACAGCTTCAATTAACCAGCAGCATTTGCCATTCCCTTTCCTCTACGTATCTTTTTTCTGAAGTCACACTGGCCTTGTTTTGTATCTTTTTGTCCCTCCCTCCTCCTCCCCCGTCACTGGCCTTACTTCCTCTATTTTCTGATGGGAACGCGGGGCACTTGGCATGTGCCTGAGATGGACGGTGCTGAAGCGTGATTAAAAATGGGACTGTGCCAGGGAGGGAGGAAGAGGTGGAGGGGAACTCCTTGGAGGAGAGCTGCACCCCATCTGGGGCGCAGGAGGGAGCCGAGCTCATCGCATCCACCTCGGTGGACGGCACTATGCAGACCCCAGTGTTGCAGAGGGCTCCCTGCTGCCATAGTGAGCCATCTGCCCACCGTAGGGTCCCGCTGCACCAGTGGGTCCCCCGACAGCAGCCTACCGGGGTCCCGTGGCAGGAGCTGATGCCACAGGTAGATGTCCGCTGCGCTGCTGCTGCCAGGACAGCCGGTTGCCGTACTGGCACTGCTTTGGGAGAGCTGGGAGAGCTGGGCAGAGCATCAGTACCAGTTCTCAACTCCAAAGTGGGTACTGGCTTCCTTCCCCTCCTCCCCAGACGCTCCTCATTCACGCAGCCCTGCTGCCCCCACCTCCTGCATGGTCCTTCCCCGCCAGCGGCCGCGGCTCTGCCTGCCACAGCGGTGCAGAGCACAGGTTTGACCCAGGACAGGCACAGAGCCTGCGCCGTGGCCCAGCCAGGTCCCCACGGGCACCACCACCCTGGCACGCCAGGCCCCGACAGCCCTGGGGACAACGCCGCCGCAGCAGGTACCGGCAAGCAAGCCACCGGCCAGGGGCTTGCTGCATGTCCCAGGCACACGAATTCAACAACCTGGGGTGGAAGAGCTGGAGAAGGGGCACAGCCAAGCTGAAATTCGACCTGGGTACACGGCCCTGGTTTGTTAAAGGAGAGGTTTGTTAACCAAGGCCAGCACTGAGTAAGGCAGTTTGCAAAAGCTGGGCTCCTGCCCGCACATCCAGGCCCTCCCGGGGAGGGGTGCCAGAGCTCACCTCCTGTGTGACCCACAGACAGTGCCTGGGGATGGCAGCTGCCACGGTGCAAAATACCAGCATGCAAAATCCCGGGGCGTGCAAGAATGGACCACTGGCCATGTGTACCCCAGAGGGATTTTTCTCCTCTTGGGCTGCTTTCCTGCCTCGGCATCCTACGCTTGCTGGCCCAGAGCAATGGGGTTACCGTGACCCGCTTCCTCATGCCGGCTGCTGGAAAGAGGAAAGACCGAGCAACTGGGACTTCCACACAGGGATTTGTGCTGCTATCATCATCTTCCTGAAAAGATACCGAGAGTTAATTTTCCATCTGTTTTTCTATACTTTGAAATATTAAGGCCACTGGATGCCACAAATGCCCTGCTTGCTTCTGATGTAGAAACACAGACATTATATTCTGATCAAGCAGACAAAATTTTTTATCAAGGATACACCGTTCTCTTAAAAATATGGTGGTGTTTCTCAAGCATGCTTACAACCGACCAACCTGAAACCCTCTCTCTGTAATTTTGCTCTTCGGTGGTAACAACAGAAAAAAGTATTTTATAGGCACGAGCTCCTCCAGAGCAACAGATGCAAGCTGACAGAGTAGCTAAATTTACTACATAATTAATTGTAGGTATTCATATAGATTAATTGCAGGTAGAGGCATTTACTCTCTTATCAGGTTCCCCATGCAGTTAGAGGAGAGGGACCTGGGTTCCCCTGCAGACAGCATTTCATACTACCGGTGTCAGGACCCTGCTTAGAGCTGCCCCTCTCCAGCAGCCACAGAAGTAGGTGGCAGATTAGCCTTTATCCAAAATTAATTCCTCAGAACATGCTGCCTGCTCAAATTTCCACAGCAGCTTAAACTGAATACCGCATTATTTTTTTTTTGTTTCCTGGTTTTACCTTTTGCAGGGTCAGTACACGTAGCCTCTGGATGGGCAGATTACATTTAGTGATAGGCAATACTGAAGTTAAGCTAGTTTGTGCAATACACTACTAAGAGTCTCCAAGATCCATCTGAATTAAAGGCACTGCATGTGAATGTGATACGGCATTTTTTCAAGCTGAAACTAGACTCTTTCTCTAATAAAACGGAGAGTACATTGGAACCAAGATGTATGAAAACACCCCCTGAAAGAGAGGGGAAACATCAGTTCTGCTTTCATTCAACTGATGTTTAAAAACAAATTCTTTCTATCCTTTCCTGTTGTCAGTTGGCTTGCATACTTTTCAGCAAACTAGCAAGGCAAGAATGGTATTTTCTATTTGTGCACTGCTAAACAGACACACATGTGAATCAAAACAACTTGCATACCTTGATATTTCAAGGGATTTTAATAGGAAACTATTGACAGTCAATTTTCATTGCAATTTCTTTTCAAATTCTTCAGCAGAAAACTGTAATCCTCCAGTGACAGCAGAGTACTGAAGAAAAGTTTAATGAAGATGGAAATAATTTTTCACGGTGGCAGGTTACAAATGTTGCTTGCCAAATCTAATCTCAGGATGATAAACAGAATTAGTCAAAAATTGATCTATTCAATAGTTTGCGAGGCAAGAACACGATGCTGAGTAGACTAAAACCGAGTTTAAATTTACTGCGAGGTGTGAGTGCTTATATGAAACAATTTCACAGGTCATTTGTTCAATTAAGGGAACAAGTTCATTTCACCCAACAGGTGAAAACAACCTTTCTCGGAGAAGGATGGAAAGCTGTAGTGTCTAATCTCGTGTTTGTTCTCACTCAGTCCTGGAACAGCACCTCTCAGTTCAATACGATTTCAGCAGGCAGCCTTAAAACACACGGTCTGTACACAAATTGCACCACCTCCCCTATCAAGCAGCCGTAAGAAGGGGAGAAAGGGCAAGATCTCGATGCCTGCACACCTTTCTGACAGGCCAGAAGTTTTTCTATGGTTGTAAAAATACACACTTTTTTAAAAAAAAAAAATAAATAAATCTCCAACTCATCAACATTAAAATTTAAAATGTAGCTACAAGCTGTTGGGAAGAGTGACTGTTTTAAATTACCATTCTCCATGCAACCTTCCAATAGAAAAGCTTTACATCTTGAGATGCTGGAACACAAAGCAGATTTTTGTATTTATTATCCACTCACTGCTCTGCTCTATCAGCCGACAGCGAGTGTTGTTTTTGTAATTGCTCCTTGAAGACGCCCACATGAAGCAGCTTTTCCCAGCACAATCTGACATTGTTCCAGCTCTCCCCAGTTCTCTCCAAACAAGTTTCCACTGCAGTCTCCAAAAGCATTGACCTCTCAAACACCCTGGGCAGGTCTAATTTAGATTGCAAGAGCTAAACTTCGGGAACTGAACATGAGCCTAGAAGCTGAACTTTGTTTTCCGTAAGTAGAAAAAGAGGTAAAATCAGAAACAACTATTCCATAATCCTGGGGAATGACGGCTGAGATGACCATCCTGCAGCCTCAAGGGAAAGGTTTTCAGCTGCAAGACAAAGGTACAGCTGGGATTTTTGCTTTTTCATTTAGCCATTAACGCTGCTACGGCATCCTCTGTATCTAGCTGGTGCATAGTTTTTGTCTGTTCTGCCCCCCCGTTGCTACCTGTCATGCAGACGGTCACTGCTTGTCATTTGTGGGCAAACCCAGCCCAAAGGTGCTCAAATCACTGTGCAGGTCGTGAGACTAAGGAACACATCTAAGCTGAATGCATGTTCCACTCATTCAGAAAAAAAAAAAAAAGAAAATGAGCATCCTATGTGCATCCATGGTTCCCACGTTAAAGGAAACTTTCTCGCTGCACCTTCCACCTCAGCCCAACCCCAGAAAGCACATTTTTTTCACTTGTCCTTGCTCAAGCTGTAAGGAGGTAGAAAGATTTTCCAGTTCACATGCCTCTGTGTTTTAAGGAACATGCTGAAAAGCTTCTGCTGTTGGCCAATGCACGCCTCGCCCAGCACTCTCCCGAGGACGACCAGCCGGGACGCCGCAGCTCAGACCTCAACGGCGGAGCAACCCGGGCTCCCTTCTGGATCAACCACCCTCTTATAACTGTTTCAAAGACAAATATTTGCAGCAGGGGCTTATCAACAGCTTATCGCAAAATTGTGTCATGCACCTGACCCACTTTACCCCCACCTTTTTTTTTTTTAATTTGTGTTTACAGAGTCTTTGATCTGCTTCTCACAGACAAGTTTTGCTACATTCTTAAACAGGTATTTCTTTCTGAAGGGATGGCTGTTCAGATATCTGTAACACTACCTGGAGCCCAGGGCTATGTATCTCTCTCCATTATTTAAAGCGAAGTAAGAAACACCGCATCCTGGATCCAGGAGGATTGCTGCCTGGGAAGGCAACGTGAAAAAGAACATCCCAGAGCAGATATGCACCCAGTGGTACAGAGGACGAGGCTCCACTATGGGTTAGGTTCTTCAGCTCTTCTGTTTTGTATCAGTGGTATTTCTGTACTTATTTTATTCTGTCATCTCGTCTTGCAGAACCAGACATTTTACCTATTTTAGATTTTTTTTAAACATCACCTGAAATGCCTACTGAAGTCTAGCTATTCTGAGCAAGCATGGTTCCAACACCCAAAACAAAAGTAGCTAAAAATGGCTTAGTTTATGGTATGTGAGACAACACATACATAGTGTATTTGTAAAGACCCAACTACAAAACATTCTCACAGTTTAAGCTCTGCATGGTCATCGCTTCACATTAAAGAACACCATAATTTCAAATTGCAGGGCAAGCTACTGATAAACTGCCAAAGCTTAGCAACTTCAGATAACACAGCGGTAAAGGCAGCAGAGAGCAACCACATCTGTTCGGCAAAACCTGCTGAGAGCACCCCCAGGGTTCCCCCAAACACCCTCCCCTCCTGGCACGACCCAGGACCATTCACATCGGCGTGTGCCGGTGCTCCACAGGCCATCGCACCTCCACATGTCTAGGGGGAAAAGCACTTCACTTCAGGAAGAGGGAAACACTTTTCCAGGCAGCTCCAAGCAGAACTTTTGATGCCAAGACCGAGGATGACGAGGCTTACGATTCAGGGCGCAGGCACAGGTAGAATCACGAGGAACAAAGGCTAAAACCATTTCCAAACCAATCTTAAGCCTCACACTGAAGCCTAACAGCAGAAGCGTTTTATATACTGGAAAAAGTTGATTCCTGAGCAGAGGTTAAAAAAAAAAAAAAAAAAAAAAAGCAAGCTGCAAACGCCAACTGTTTTCAATCAGTAAAGATTCTTGTGGGCAGGCAGGGCAGGAGCAGGGCAGTGGTACGGGGGCAGCACAAGGGTCGGCGAGTCTCTCTCTTGTACCCGCAGATGCCTACAGAAACTCAAGCACGCGGATCACACAGCGCTTCAAGTAGGAAGGCTGGCAATGCCAGCATACTGCAGGTTACAAAAAAATATTGATCTGAACCGTGCAGCTCCCAGAACGCATGAGTCAGCACTGCTAATCAAAAGATTGCAGCTATTAAGGAGTGCTGGCTAGAAAAGCTCTGCCAGGGAGTAAAGGCTGCTGATGCATGCTCCTATTTATAAGCGCTGAAGCATACCTGAAACACATCCCATCTCCTATGCTCAGCCTTTTGCCTTTAATATACAAACGCTAATGAATCTTTCATCCGCATGCGATGTGGAAAAGGTGGACACTTTCATCTCGTGTCCATCTCATTGGGAGGTTTAAGAATCACCACTCCTGAGAAACACCTGGAAGTCCCCATGCCAAGCAAATGATTTTCACGTCAGCAGTGCCTACAGAATGAGGTCAGAGGTTGTTACTTACGTTTGCTGATACCTCATTCTGTCTTTCCTTTGAAAGAAAAACCTAGCATCATCTACTACTAAACACATGCCTTTAGGAGTCTATAAAATCCTTGAGGGGTGAAAGAGATGAAGCAAATCCCTCTCAAAACCTCCCTGCCTTTTTCTCCTTAGTATTTGGGAAATGAATGCTCAGAGAACACCATTCTTCCACCTACAACTGTTCTAGCTGTGTTTCATATTCACTAGTTTGTATCAAATTAATATAAAAAACTATCCAGGTCAATAAATACAGCTTGTGCCAGTAAATTTGTACAGAATCATGAGTGAAATTTTAGTAAACCTTACCACACTTGGAACACAAAAATAAAAAGCCTGAAAACAGGTTAGTCCAGATTTAATAACTCGGCATAAGGACACCAACAAGCAGTAAGGATTTTTAGAAAAGTATGAGTCTACTTATTCACTGAACTGATTCATGTTCTTTGTAGGTAATCAGTTTCTCAGCATCTGGCTATGGAAACGCCGATATTCAGGAGGTCACTCTCTGAAATGCTGCACACACAGCCTTGCCAAAATCACTATTAAGACCTGAAATCCCACGGAAATCTGCAGAGTACACAGAATTGGGTTACGGATGGTTTATCTGCTTTTCAAATCTTACTGTAGAAGCAAGGGAGCAGTAAAGAAGCAATGTCCCAAGTAAAACGGCAAGCACAGAGTGATCGCACCGCCCCATCCAAAGGAGTGGATTGCAAGAAGCTTCCACGGGGCTTATCCGAATTTCTTCTGATGCAAGTCCCTGCCAAGAGCATTTCATTCCCTCGGACATGAGACACGAGTTTCATAAAGCCTGTCCTACAGATGCTTACATGTTACACCTTGTAAATATGCTTCTTTAAAAGGCACTAGTCATTCCAAGGATTTCTGTTCATTTTCCCGCTCACCTCTTCTCTTCCAAGAACTTATCTAGGGACCTAACACAGAGAAGGTCCAGGATGTGAGAGAAAGAGAACCCAGACCCTCCAGCCCCTGCCCACTCTGGGGAGACGTAATCCTGAGCCCCCTTCCCCACAAGCCAGCGATGCTGCACAAGGAGCTCAATGAGGGCAGGCTACCACGACCACCGTGGGAACTGGGCCAGGGCTGGCACTGAGCCAACCGAAATATGCATCCATTCCCCAAACTTTCATTTTTCTGGAGGCTGAAATGAAAATCATATCTAAACCTGACTACTAGCAGGAGTGAAGGGAGAATTCCTCTTTAGCTCAAGCAGAAACGCCGCGTTTTGCACTGGAGCTACACCAGCACCTTTTGGGAACAAAAATATGGGATGACCGTAGGAACATTAAGGAACACCATTTTTAACAAGGACAGATAGTATATCCTTGTGTTTTTATCATTTTAGACCGCTTCAGCAACCAAGTTGTTAATTATTTCAAGGAACCCTCTACAGAAGCAGCATTTCCATTAGCATATTTTCATCCCGAGAGTACATTTTCACTGGCTTAAAATACGACGCTCATTTATAAGCTTGAATTCATTATTTAGAATGACATTTCTTATGAACTCCAATGTATTTCAATATGCTTATTTTTAAAATCCATTCAAAACACTCTATGCATATACAAAACTGAAATTAAATGTAACTTGAAGCTCAGTCCTAACAATGAAACCTTAATGGGAAAGGTTTCCTCAATCTGTCCAAGACTTTTCTTACACAGGAAGAATGTTCTCTCCATTGCTGCAGTTCAGATATGGATTAGAACTCATACTCCGAGTTTAAAAATAAAAAAAGATTGAAAACACTGACATTTGATAATGAAGCATGAAGCCATTTATAATGCAAGATTCCTCAAGCCTGCTTAAAAACCATCTGACTGGATCTTGCAGTTGGTTGTTCATACAGACAGTCCTTATCCTGCCTTTTGTCAAATTTCAGTCACTTAACCATGCCCCACAGACTGAGAAGCTGATGATTTTTTCAGAAAAAAACCAAACCCCACTAGTTTGGCTTGAAGTAATTCTCTTCGCTTAAGTCAAAATTCAGTTTGAGTATTACTCATACAATACAAATGTGTTATTACAGGAAAGTCCACTTTGTTCTTTTACATCATGACGTGCTGTTAGGCATGATTTACCTTACTCTCTAAAGAAGTTAACATAAATTCTTCATTGCAACTTACTCTTCAACAAATGAGCTAACTTACGATACCCATCAATACAATGCTGTTTTGTTCTCGTATTAAAATATCATCATAAAAAGCTTCGGTATAAGTAACAGTTTGTGAAAACCCCTCCCCATCACCCATAAAGAAGCTCATCGAGCTCACCTAAGGCACGAAAGATAACTTGGAACAGCTGAAAAAGTGACAAGCTTTGAACTTAGCAGAAAGGAGATCACATCTCCTGTGGACACACCACAACCTTTTATGAATAGGCAGTCAAAATATCTTCTCAAATTTGGAGACTCTTAGCACACAAGGAAAAACAACAGAAATGCTTGCTAGATAAATCCTAAAGTCAAACTACAATGAAGAAAATGGGCAGAAAGGGCATTCCACAATCTCCTTTGTGAATGTATAAAAATTAACTGCTATCAAAAGTCCCTTTTGATACTTCCACAGATACGCTCAAGCCAAGGCTACCCAAAATACGGACCTTTTCAGTTAAATCCTTCTTTCCTTTCTCAGTGGATGGCAACATTTAAAGACTTCATTCCATCCGAGTACACAGTGTTGTAACAGGCGAATCCCAGAAAACAAAGCTATTTTAATTTGCCGTCACCATCGAGAGGTCACCGGGACTGCCTACAGATGGTACCGCAGCACACTTCTGCTGCCGCTACCACAGCTGCCTTATTATTTCCACATTTCTTTGCAACTACAACAAGGAAATACTTCAGGAGTTTCGCTCTCAGATGCTACGCCAGGATAACTTTATGATCTGTTCCATTTGTAGGCGTTTTCACAGCTGAAAGCATACCAAGAGCGACCGACAGCAAGCCTCATGACAATTACTGTTATCTTTACATCTCCAGGCAAAAACATTTCTCTACTTATTTTGGAAGTCTCACAGCCTTTTCTTCTCAGTGAGTGCGCTTCTACCTGTTGACGGGACGCAACCCCTCCAGACACCATCGCTGTCCTGATGAGCCCAGTCACACGTCTCAGACGAATTAGATGTAAATAAATTCTTCATCTCAGATCATAATCAACACATAGGATACCTAAAATTGACTAGAAAGATTATAGAAGAATATCTAATGTTTACATTTTACATTTCAGGCTCAAATCATTATGGTACAAGGTCTGTGAGGAAATTCAGAATCTTCTGGCTTTAAAATTTCTACGTAAACATGACTTTCTGCAGTTTACCCCAACTAATGAGGTAGTCTGGGAAATTAAAAAGCCATAGGCAGGGATGGCTTGAGCGCAGTCGCTCTGGCCACTGGGAGAGGCAGTAATCAAAAATAGTCTCAGCCACTGTCAGTATTTTACCTCACTTTTGCCAAGGTCTTTCAGCCACAAGCAGCAGTAGGACCGCCGACTACAACCATGTTGAGCCGTCCCTTCACCTTTCCTCCCACAAACTCTTACAAAATCCTTGTCAAAAGCTCAAGAGGTGCCCACTTCTCCTTCCCACCCAGCCAACACTGAAGCTCTTCAGCAACGTCCTTGGTAGCTCAGGGGAAAACGGGCAGGGCAGTACGTGAAAGCACCTTCCTGGCTGCAGATCCTAACCCTCTGTGGGTAAGGGTTTTCGGAGAAGTCTGGAAAGCCCCTCACTTGGAGACACACAGACAAATGGTCTGATAAATAGTTAAAGCAAACATCGCTCAGCTTTGATCTAAAATAATATGTGATTAACTGATTCAGCTTTCCCATGACCTTTGGGACTTACCCTTTAAAATACAGGAGAGGTAACTGCCTTCAACAATTAGTGAAAGAAATAAGAGCAGTCTTCAAAAATAAGCAGAGGCGACAACCCTAAACCAAGCTGAAATTTGAATTTGCTGCAGCTGCGCTGAGCTGTGGATAAATTGCATTACTGCCATTAAGTTCCAGCTACCCACAGGATCCGCAGGCCACCCAGCCGAAAACCTGCTCGGCATTGCCACAGCTGGTTCCCAAGGAAGGCGGGCAGCCCGCGGCCAGGGCAAGAGGGACAGACAGGCTCCCGGAGCACCTCCCAGTGCTTCTGTGCACAGGGCATTCCCAGGGCACGAATCTGGGGAACATTCCCAGACCTCACCAGAATACAGTGACCCAAACCCAACTGGTGTAGCAGAGCTGGCCAAAAAAAAATACAGCAGCAAAGTTATTAGCTGCAGGTTTCTGGATTTCACTGCATGTGGATCAAAGCAGGATGGCCTCTCCCATATAAGACTCTGTTCATGGCAAGATTCTTCTACAAGACAAGACTCAAGTTAATCCCTCTGGATCTATTTGTTTTCAGCGGGCTTTGGTTCCAGTAAAGAAAAATAAGAATAAAGCTTTTCTTATACATAGATGTCTAACATATAATTTTTATCATTCACCTTTTATCACCAGATTTTTTAACTCTGGCCAGTGCAATACACATGAGTGCTTAAAGCAACACCTTTACGCTTGTTTCCATTAGCCTGTCCTCCCTAATCTTTAATTACTTAAAACAATTGCAAGACCCAAATATCATGATACGCAAAAATAAATAATACACCACTTCAGAATTGCAGCCCTCTTGCAAAATCTTCCATAACACTACACAGAGATTATTATCCAACATTAACTTTTAGCAACACGGGTTTAATCAGCAAACTACTTAGCAAAACTACTCTCACTTTTTTTTTTTAAATCCAAAACCACTTATAAAAAATCAAATTCTGTGCATTAAAAAAAGGAGACCAAAAGTCATACAGAGTGCTTTAAATTATGTCTTTTCCCAAGTGCCAGAAGGAGAAATTGATGAAGCTTGTTTTCCAGGTCTTGGTAGCAGAGTGAAGATTTCTGCAATTTAAAATTAATTGACATGTTATTAGGAGCATTGCTCTCAACTGAAATGGGCACAATTCACTAACAGAGAGGTAAGTCTGGAGTGAAATGCTGTAAAAGGGTTTTCTAACCACCAGATCCGTGGCAATTTGTGCAGAACAGCTGAGGCTGGTTGGCTCTGGAAAGACCAAAGTCACTAATGGCACAGCCTATTTCTCATCTATTACAGACGCCGTGCAATCCATCACCCATCACTGCCGCAGTGATTTCTGCTCAACCTCTCTCCCATCCTTAGATGAAGGTAACGACGGCATAATTTGCGCTTGTGAGAGACGTCAAAAACTGCTTTGGACTTCTAAGGCTTCAATCAAATACTGAAAGTATCCTTATAAACAGCCTTTATGCCACACGGGGCATCTGCTGCGCCACACCGGGGAACTGCGCAGGCTGGGGCAGCTGAGGGGAGCAACCCAACGGCCGAGACCTGCAGTGGGTATGCAAATCTCCACTTGATTTTCAAGTCCTTGGCACAACTTTCAACAAGCGTCTATGGCTCAAAATAGCAAGTTAATACGGAAGAACTTAACCCACTGGGCCGAGGAAAGTCTGCTGATTTATTTGATGTTGAAGGGATGGGTAAAATGGAGTGTGATCTGTGGCTGGTGTTGCATGCTGACTTCGGATCTCCAAAGGCACTCATGATCACTGCAGGAGAGACATGTTACTAGCTGCAAAGCAAGAAGGAAACATCCAAGAGAATCTTAGCAATTTTCTTCTAGCAGTGGAAACCACACACACACCGATTTTAAGAAAGATTTTCACTCTTTTCTACACAAAATACGACAGCTGTTTCGAAAATAATTCCTGTGTCTGTGCTTCCTCCTCCTACACACTCGCAAGTAACACTTTGCCTTTTTTGCACTAAGCAAATGAAAGCTTCTATACCTGCCTTTCATTTCCACAGGCCCATTTCATAAGGATATGGGAGCAGCTCTTTGTGATCCAGGTCTCATTTCACACAAGGCACATGAGCTAGCGTTTATCTTTAAGCCTGAAAGGAATCCTCCTGCAATAAAATGTGAGAGTTCACAAACCGAGCATCACCTGTGTCTGGATAATATCTGAAACCAGGGCCATAAATCTGCATTCGCCTTCGGAAGACAGCTCCGCACATCTTTTTGCAAAGCCTGTTGCGCCGCATACTCAGTACTTACAACCTGCTCTATCTAATAATGGCTATATTAAGCAATTATTTTGCATTGGTCCATTGTTCAAGGAAAAGAAGCTCAGCAGAGGTGCACCGGGAAAGGGTGGGATGCAGTGGGAAAGAGCGTCCGCGTACCAGTTCTACCCGCGGCTGCGGCTGATACGCCTTCTCCAGCTCTCGGCACCGTGGCGCAGGCAGGAGGAGCTCACAATGTATTTGAAATGCTAAAACTGTTCAGAGTTTGTAATTTCTCTGGTCTTAATGCAACAATTAACAACATGCTTATTTTAATATACCTCCATTATTAGGGGAAAACATGACAGCAGGCAAGGTATTTAAAAATATCAGCTGCGAGGCTTTTATGACTTTTTCCACAGGACTTTCTGGAGTTAAATCTAGAAAAAACAAAAAGGCATCTGTACACATTGCTACATATTAAAATAAAAAGGATTTGTAAAAGCTTGTCACATGCAGCTTTTCTAAATATCTGTTCATTTTTAGCCTTACTTTGCTTCAGTATTGAAAATTAAGCCTATGCACCAGGACAGTGAATGAACTATTCAGCAATCATTTTTCCTTTCAATTGCTTTATTTTCTTTCTTGTTCTTCAACACTGGTAAGTTTTATATTTAGGCAGAAGTCTTTAGGCGAATTATTGCTTGAAGTAAATGAAAGCTGGATACCAAAAACCGAGTTTGTGTTGCGTGCCAATTCGTGTCTTAAAGGCAGCAGCCTCTTTTTCTTCTCCTAGCCCTCTGCCTTATACTTTGCACAATTTCTGCATTAAATGGAACAGGAATCCTGCGGAGCAAATAGTTTATTGTGCAATTAAACCCTACAACACGTTCACAAAAGGGGGCCAAAGTGCAGCAGCTTTAAAAAGAGCAAAACCACAGAAGACTTTTAATAAATTTTTATTTTAGTTAAGCACGTACTCTTTGTACGACTGCGCTAGAAATTATTTTCTTCTAGAAGAGCTGTACAATTCAAAAGATTTCTCTCTCTGAGATTCCCATTAAACAGCCCCATGTAAATTCACGGGCTGAAAAACCCCAAGTTTCTTAACTGCTGTGTTAGTTTGGACCCTAACTGAGAAGAAGCAAAAGCATTAGTACTTAACAAATAAAAAAAACCCCTATTTTCCTTGCCTAAACCATTTAAACTCCTGAGAGTGCAGGAACCGCTTAAGCTTTTAATACCCTCAGTGCTTTTGCACAGGAATCTGTTGGCTTAGCAGACTTACAACCACCACTTTGTTAAGCATGAGAAGCAAGGTAACAGGGAAAGCCCTGTTCCTGACACTCCCCTTCGCTCTGGTCCTACCTAACAAATACTGCCCTGCCTACCCGCTGCGGCCCGGCACGAGTGCTGCCACTGAAAGTGCCAAGAACTTGGAGCGTCTCAAGTTTTATTCTCTCCTGGGAAGTTAACTTTCAGATGTTCTTAATACTGACAGCTTACAGAAAGCAAGTTTACAGACAAGAGAAAAATATTTCAATAGAACAGGAAAAAAACCCCACATTATTGCTACATTTCTTCACTTGCAATCTTTAAACTGTTGCTTAGTTTTACTTTGCTGTTGAAACTAGGTCTTCAGTCAAAAAGCAGGAGTGTCTTTTTCCACATGTGTGAATACTTAAATTTAGACTACATTTCATCACTGGTTTTGGGGGTAGGTTGAGGGGAGGAAAGAGGGGAAGAAGAGAGGTAAGATAAAGCTTTTTTTTCTTTTTTTTGCCTTACAAGTTGATTGGGCTTGCTGAGGGGCAAGGGAGAAACGCCAGTTTTACATCTGTACTCCTGTATGACCCATCCACCAAGTAACCAAACATGTCCCTCCGTCAGCGACCTGCTTCTCACCACAGTTGCAGGCTCACTTTCTGACTATTGCGAAAGGGAGTTCTGTCTGTCTTCAACTTCTTAGCCACACTAACTTGCTAAGCAAATCGTTCTATAATACATGAACAAAGCATTTTCAGCCTCTGGAAACAAGTGTTTTGAGCAGAAAGCGGAACACTTCAATCCACAAGCACTTTTTCTTCTAAAAACAAACCAGTATAAACATATTTTGTAACAATTTCTATTTGAAAGACTCTCAGATTTTATAGAAGATGCTACATCAAGGTAAAATGACCTTCAAAATTATCTATGCCACTACATTAGTTCTGAATTAAAACAACTTGCCTGCTCTAACTAGTAAAAAGAAAATTAAATACAACACCGTGCATTATGCAATAAAAAAATTTAAAGATCCTAATTCCCTTAAAAGTTTCTGGTCAGTACAAATTATTAAAATATGGGGGGGGAGGGGGGAAGTCTTTTCTCAATAGGTATGGCAGGTACAAGAAAGAATAAACTCACTACAGTTTCAAAACCATGGCTGGGATGGATGTCATAAATAATTCCGAATCTCTGCGCTGTACGTACCTTACTAACACAAAGAGGTATTTACTACTGGCAGATAAAATACAGCTTTGAAGAACTGCATGCCTGTGGATCCAGACGTTCTTGAGGTATGCATAAAATCTGGATGATTTTAATTCTGCCAAATGAAGACAACTGTGCTACGTTTTTTCTCTCAAAAAAACAGTGAGATATATGCATCTATTGTTTATTTGCATCTTCCTAAGTGGCCATGGAAAAATTGTGACAACTGCAAATATTCCATTAAACAGCAAAAGCACACAAAATGCCACCAAAAAAAATGAACTTTTTGGAACAACAATAAAAAAAATTTTTTTACAAAAATAACCGTGATTCCTTGAAACAGCCATGTCCTTTTAGAAACCTATTGGTTTACCTGACCATTTCATTCTTCCAGATTCAGAAATAGGGAAAAAAAATGTTCACAATGAACAAGTCATGTAACAATGATCCAATTAAACTACAGTATATAATGGAATATATTTGTATTCTGCACCTTTCTTTTTAATGTCACAATATTTGGGCACCATACCCTAGGCTCTCATTGTTTTTAAATCCCTCAGATTTCCTTTCATAATAATAATTCTCACAACACTGAAAATCTCTGGCTCCATACTTCAGTGTCAAAAGGAATTAATTCTAACTGAGACTATAAAACCTGTTGTCCTTTTCCATAAGAAATTTTAACAAGGTACACGATTGTACTTATTGCACATCAAGGGTACAAATTTAATTTTTATTGCATAAGAATACCAGATTTATTTTTTTCCGGCTTGCTAAAAAAGCTGGAGGCATTTCCCCGGAGTATTAACCTTAAAAGTCTTGACACTCCTCACAGGAAATTGATTTTCTACAAAAACTTTGGAAAGGATTTGACTTGGATTCCTGCACAAGATATTTACAGTCTGTTTAGGTCCAAACCTACAACATGACCCACAGATGAGAGCGCAGCGTATAGAAAACCAACACACTGAACAAGTTGGCGTCAAATGAAACTTTGAGAATAAAAGTCCCAGAGTAGCAGAATGAAAGGTAACAAAAGCAATTTAAGAATTTAACTTTTTTTTTTTCAAAGTCCCCTTATTAACCATTTTGTAATAAAACTGTTTTCACAGTAATTGCTGGTCTGCTGTAAGTCTTGACAGACACATAAAATGGCAACCATCCAACTTCTCTTGCCCCCACAAGCTTCGTATATGGCTCGTTTTCCAAGGAATGAATAAGAAACATTTCCTACTCAACAAGACGTTTACTATGAATTCATTCCCTTTGAGAGGTTTCTAGGTTGGGTTTGGGGTTTTTTGTTGGGGTTTGGGGGTTTGGTTTGGTTTGTTTGGGGTTTTTTTCCCCAAACTGAAAGGCACCAGTATTTCCAACAAGGGCCCTTTGAAAACTGGCCTCTGACAACAGCCCTGCTTTTCTGGTCCACAGCCAAGGTTGGTTTCAGGGGCAAAGAGCGTATGTGACCACAAGAGGAAGCCACTAGCAGCAGGAAACATGTTTTTAAAACTACAATTTAAAGGAAAGCAAAAGAAATTAAAAAAAAAAATACCACACTAAAACCAAACACACCATGCAATACAATCCACCATTTCAATGCGTCTGTAGGAACTCTAACTTCAAGTCTGCCGTGGTGGAAACTAAGATGTTCTTATGAACATCAAAATCTTCATGAATTCTTTACAGATTAGCCTGTTGGGGTGAGGGGATGGTCTCAGGACAGGCAACAACCCTGGACACAATTCACGGATGGGCGGTAGAGATCCCATGGTCAGGAGGAGCATTTTCGCTGTCTTGGGGGTTGCGGTCAGCGGTGGCACCTCCGGGCACACAGCAGACCCGTGACCGGGTGGCACGGCCCTGTCCATGGGGAAGGACCTCCTCTGGCACCGCAGTTCCCCAGGGGCCTTTGGAAACGTACTGGCGTGCCTCAGGCACAGGGGGGTCCCTGCTCAGAGCCCAAAGGAAAGCTACAGCAAAATTCCATATGGTTTTTATTCTGACATCTAATTGGACCATCTGTACCCTTATCTATCTTATTAGCAAGTGATACTTCAAGTTTTTGGAAGAAAAATGTTCTCTACTTTCATTTTCCTGCAACTTGCTGCAGAAAAGTCCAAACGTGTAAATGACAGTTTGCAACATTAAACTATAAGGAGGCGCAATAACAGTTGGCTTGAAAAGGGAGAGGAATAATCTGTTCTTCATATCCTCCACAGACAGGCCATAAACAACCCAGGGCTTAAAAAAAGAACTTCTTAAATCTAAAGGTAAGGCAGCAGTAGAGTACATGGCCTATAAAAGTTACAGAGTTATCACCAAGGATTAACAAATTGCTAAAGAATGACAAAGAAATGGGATTTTGCTGTGGAAAGGAGAGGGTGTCTAGGGACGGCCCAAGGTCCTTTCCACGCCTGTACCTCTTCTCCCAGGTAGCAGGCAATAGGACGAGGGGAAATGGCCTCAAGTTGCGCCAGGGCAGGTTTAGATTGGACATTAGGAAAAATTTTTCACTGAAAGCGTTGTCAAGCATTGGAATGGACTGCCCAGGGGAGTGGTTGAGTCCTCATCCCTGGAGGTAGTTAAAAGCCAGGCAGACGAGGCGCTTAGGGCCATGGTTTAGTGGTGGGATGGCAGGGTTAGGTTAACGGTTGGACTTGGTGATCTTAAAGGTCTTTTCCAACCTAAACAATTCTATGACAATCCAGCTTCCCATAAGGATGAGGCTGACATGATCACACTGCACCAAACCCTCTTCCCCAGGATTTTTCAAAGCCCAATTAGCTTTGGTGTCCATTTGGTTTGAAAGAAAGGCAGATGTGTCAGAGAAATACATTTCCCAGCCCCTGACTTTCACAGGTCTGTCCGTACCGCTGGCGCAGCTCAGCCCCGTCTCTGCGTCGGCACGGCCACCAGGCGGTCGCTCCGGGCACGCGCCATTTCTGCGCCCGTGAATATCCATGCTGCCAGCGGCCCATGGAAAGCGCCGCCCAGCGCTCACACCGCCACCTGCCTTGCCGCAACGCCAAGGGCAGCGCGCGAGGCCAGGCGGGATGGCAGGACCCCACGCCATGGGCGACTCTTCAGGCAAGAGTCCCGAGTACTTTAAGGCGAGATCGTGTCCACTGATCCCTACCTCAGCTGCCATCTCATGAAAAAACTACAGAAACACCGCTAATTTTGAGTGGCACCCAACATCTACAAAAACCCTCAGACGCGCCTTTGCCCATTATCCTTGCTTTTACTCCCTGTGACACCTTGGAAAATACGAACGACACTCAACGTCCCGTCTCGCCGTGCAGCCTCTCTTACCGACGGTCACACCCTCCTCCTTCTGCGCATTCAGGCGGCCACCATCACCACCCCAGCCCGGTGCTCCTCCCCACCAGTGGCTTGCTCTGAAAGCAGCGGAGCCAGTACCAAAGCAAAGAGCGGAGAAGTGCTCGGGCCTGGCCTGGGGAAGGGGGTATGTGTGAAGGTGCGTGCGGCCCCCCCGCTCGCGTCCTGCTCCTCAGCACAAGCTCAGCCCTGGCGGTTTCAGAACAGGCAAGAGGCTCGCGCTAGGCCGGGCGAGCTGGCTGAACACAAGCACACAGGATTTCACAGCCTTCCGAGCGACCGACGGCACGTAGCTGACAAAGTCTTTGACTAACACGTTGCTGCCATTTTTCGTAAAATTTAAAAACGTGTTCGTCTTAAGCAAAAGCTTACATATTGAGTAACAGGCCTCAGAAGCCTAGGTAAGAACGTTAACAATAATACATCATTTCAGAAATTATTTTGCATTCCAAATAGTCTTCCAAACAAACCTCATCACATTTTGTGTAGCTGAAGACCTCAAACATGTTTACGAAGTCAAAAGGTACATGATCAAGCAAAGTTTGGCTCATAACTAGGTATCATAATTAGATATTGTTAAATATTTTTTCCCAAGATTTGGTATCGGCATGAAACGCTTCTGCAATGAGGTGGTGGTTGTTGTTTTTAAATTCCACTGGAAATAGTTGTGCAGTTTTTGTACAAGAAATTATTTCCCTGCGATGTTTGTACTTCAACATTTCTGTAATGGAAGTTTGAAAATAAGGCCAATTTTCCTTCCAAATTGAGAAAAACAGACAGCAGAGACATGGTAAGAAATTAAGGGAAGTGTGTTACTCATTTTTTACTCATAATAAAACTGAATTTTGCAAAGATAAAAATACCTAAAAACCTGTAAATACTTTCCAAAGGTGACATGATCCCCTTAATTAAGAATGGAATAGATACAGAGATAATTAATGAACTATATCCACAGCAAGAGAAGTATTTTGTGTTAAGACGTAACCTCGCCGTAAAGGAGAACTGGGCGGGCAGCCCCTCCTGGGCACCAGCACAACGAGGGCAGCTCCTGCACCACAAGCAGCGAAACCTCCTGAAGGGAAACCATGGCTAAATGATCTGGACTTGTTAGGCATGGCTGAAAAAATTAATGCCTCCTCTCACAACAAATGAGGAATGAGCAAATGGCAATGAAGTTGGGCATTTAATTTAGACGCAGCTATCAAACGCGACACGCAGAGCTGGCACGTTATACGCGAGGGGCTCCCCTGCTTGTTGTGCCAAGTATAATCCACCTGTTCATCTGAATCCCTGACATAAGATGAGACATCGCTTGGGGTGACAGGGAACCTGAGCGTAAGTACAATTAAAAAGAAAAAAAAAACCAAAAAAAACCAAAAAAACCCCCACAACAACAAAGAAAAGGAACAGACATGTTCTCCCTAGCTCCCAGGCAGATGGCAGCCATAAAGGCTGGAAACACCAGGAGAAAGTACAAGCAAAAATAGTGCTGGCACATTGTCTTCAGCTTCCCAAGGAGTCAGAGGGAATTTATAGGACAGAAAGGCAAACAGCTCCCAAAGCCACGCAGCAATCAAATTTGAGCTGCAGCTACTTGCAGGTGCAGGCCAGCTTGCAAAGCCCCGCAAGGAGTGCACGCAAACAAAACACAACGCCTGGCAAGCCCTTAGGGCACTGCATTAAACCTCTCAATGGCAACGGCATACTTAATAGCCGTACGAATAAGGATCCATCTCCAATGCATTAATGTTGAGGCACTTGCATTTTTCTTAATGCCAGAAAACTAAGGAAAACAAGGAGGCAATGGGATTCAGCTTTAGTTGCAAGGAAATTTCCCCACAGTAATACCTTTTTGCAAGACATACAATTAAAAAACAAAGCCCCAAGTAAAGCTGACAAAAAGAGCAAGAACGCATCCCTTCCGTTTCTCTTCCCACTATTTATTTATTTCCTGGCAGATGCAGAGAAGTGCTGAAGCAGCAGCTCTCTTGGCTGGTGGAAGTGGCCAGCTGGAACCAAGGGGAACAAAGAGCAGCGCAGGTGGAGCCGGGTGGGAAGAGACGGGGGGAGCAGAGAGGGGCACGAAAATAACGACACAGAGCGGATACGAAGAGACTCGCCTTCCCCTTTCGCTCCTCTCCGCTCACTGTCACGGTAATTTTAAAAATGCTATTCTACATCCATCTTTTATCTCCTGCCCACACCACTGTTTAATAACTACATCCATTCTAACAAGAAGTCACCTTTGAGCAGCAGAAGCGACAAATCCCAGCTTCCTCTGGGCCCTTGTCTCGAGGTGACATTTCTTCGCAGCTTCTTTAATGTTTAACATGGGCTGAGTTCACTCTGGGACCTCTCCCTCAGCAGGAAAAAAATCTTTTACCACATGACTTGGGTCTTTCACATAAGTCTTAGGAACTCTTCAAAAGTCTCTCGATATTCTTGAAATTTTTTGTTGAAATAGTTAACAGATTCAGAAGTTATTACTGGGCTGAATTAACAGCATCATTGCACAAGCCTCATTTCTTTCAAATACCCCAACTCGTGACATGGGACATTGGCAAATTTTAGATTATATTAAGAAAGATGAAGTGGAATAAGCTGTGATAAAGGAGACCATCTCATTTTTGGGTTTGTTTTTGAGCTGAAACCACACAGTTATGTAAGAAATGGCAAGACCTTTCAGGAATATAAGCTTGTGGTTAGCCATATAACGATAACGAAAAGAGCATTAGTTGGTAGGTCATTCCCAGCAGGAGATGAAACTCGACGTTGTGTAAAGAGCAGAGTAACACGTTAAGCAAGCCCCTAACGGAGAACCAGAGGACGGATCGGATGCCTTCCCCGTAGCGTACATTGCACATTCAGAAACTCAAATGTGTCTTCAGCCATTTGACCATTTAATGAGACCAACGGCTGTTCACATGAGGATATAACTAGCTTTCATATTCTGCTTGCAGCCTTGCTAGTGAACGAGCTACTGCTGCCGTGGAGAAGTAAACTGAGCGTTCCTATTGCAAATGAGTACTTCTAGCATCACTCTTGGAGCAGTCCTCCAGACGGACCACAAGAAAAGGCTAACTCAACACGGAACAAAATATATTGTAACAAGGTACTAAAAGCATGGACGGGCAAACTTCTAACAGAACAGAAACATCAGCAGCAAAGCAAAAAAATATTTTCTGTTTCACAGGACTGAAAAGTCATTTTAGTTTAAATTTTTTTAAGCATTAAGTTTGGAAAGTGGTTCACTATGGCAATGTGTATTCGCTTATGATTCAAACCCAGCTTTCCTTGGAACTACACAACTCCAGTATACTCTTCCATTATAAAGCTACCGCCCTGACCATTTTACAGCAATGGTGAACTGGTTTTGAAATGGCTTAATGATCTTATACAAATGAAAATTGCTGTACAAAGTTGGTTGCAGGATGTGTTGTTGTCTTGCAATAGCCATCAGAAAGCAAAGCAAAATTTCAAGTATTTAGAGCTGGCCCAAGTAATTTCACTGCTCCAAACAAACAAAGTTCTCTGTGCTATGTGGAGTCACATACGACCCACGCCACTCAACTAGACAGTGCTGTAGGAACCGCAGAAATGCTGTTCTGGGAAAATGCCAATTTGACCATAGAATGGTCCTGCAACTATCTATTTAAGGCACTATATATAACCAGAATTCTCCATATGGAAGGGGACCAGGAAGATGGAAAACTAGCTAGTACTACTCATCCACTTCTTTAAATGTATTTCACATCTACAGCCCTTGGCTGATTGCTCCTCTTGCTCTTCATTAAAATGTCAAACATTCATATTTTGAAACTTAACTTACCGAGTGACCAAGCTACTAGAAGGACAAACCAAGTATTACTGTGCCTGTCTCAGTATTAATTTGGTTGTTATTAATATTTGCACTTAGATATTGCCAAATAATTTAAATGATGTAGTAAAAAAAAAAAAGAAAAAAAAATTCACATTTTCTCTACTTTCACCTTTTTGGATATCTCCTGTGCTCAGAGATACTTACTTTAAGACCTGTCCTTCAGTATCCGAACAGAAGACCTTCACTCCAATTCCAGAGTGCCCTATTTTGTTGCAGGACTTAAATTCAGTAGTTACACTAAAAGAAAGTGCCTTGCTAGGCTTAACTTAAAGCTTTACCTCTTGCACGCTTGCCCTGCAATCAAGTATATGCATGGCAAATAATGCAGTCTAAAACCAGCTAATGAGTATTTCCTAAGGAAAACAATAATCCTTTGGAGAATATCCTCCTCAAGGACAGTTCCGATTTAGATCAGATCAAATAAAAGATATAATTACTGTAATATAGCTGGGGGGAGGGCAGAGAGAGAGAGAGAAGGAAAATAAGGGACTGATAACTCCGTGTAAATAACATTAAGAATTATTTTCCTGCCGACATCAGCACTTCTCAGTGCTGCTCTTTCTTGTCCTGAAACAATATTTGCTCTGGCCGGTGAACCCGAGACCGTCACGCTGTGAGGTACCAGGTGCTGTAACATCATCACATCCAGGCCCCCCATTCTGGCTCTTCCCTCCTCTCACAACACTCAAAACATGTTTTGACAGGCACGACTTCACAGCTATATTATAAGTCTACTGTATCTCCAGAATAATAATTCAGTGCTGTTTTTAAAAAAAGCCCACAGTTAAGCATAGGTAGCAGCAGGTTACAATACAAGTGCAAAAACCCCTGAACCTACTATTTGTTACGGTGGTACCCCTCCATCACATACGGGGTGGAGAAAAAAGCAAGCTGAGGCTCTCTCAATTTCTAAATTCGGTGGCATCTCATGAGAGATTCAACCTCAACCTAAAACCAGGATAAGATTCTGGCTGGGTAATCTGGGGGGGAGGGGGTTGCTTTGGAGTTTTGTTTTGGGTGTTTTTTGGAGGAGTTAGATTGTTGCTTGGGGGGGGTTGCTATTGATGGGCTTTTCATGAGGCTTTTCAAGGACTTTGTAGGAAGCTTCAGGCATCAGCATAATTTTAAACCTTATGTTATCCCTTTTTTAAGGTTACCAGGTTCCAGCCTGTTTCACCTTCTACTTGCAAGCAGACATTTGTATTTATAACCTGCTCACCAGCATGGTATCTAAAGCATCTAATAAAAACCAGAAACAAGCAGCTTCCTCGTTCCTGCCTTTTATTATTCAACAACAGAGAACAGCAGCTAACAACGTAATTGGGATTATTTTTTTTTTTTGCCTTCTGATCATCTCCCAGACCAGATGTCCCCCAGTACACACACTGGCCACCTGGCTGACTCTTTCAAGCTGCTTCTCCAATCTCTTTCACAGCCACCACCTGTAACGGGATTCACTGCTGTCCTGTTCCAACTACCTCCCAGCTCCCTCATCCTCAGATAAGGTCTCCGCTTGTCTTAGATTCTTATAATGGGAAACTAGTTTTAGTCTATCTGTTCCTACCAGAACCGCAAGGGATCCTATCAAAGTATCAGAAGCACAAAAAGCTGCCAGGGGGCATGAACGTCGCAGTTACCAACCCAGAAAGGAACCCGGCCAGTATCCTAGAAGCCAGCCCACAACGATCCACAGAAACATTCCACTTTGGAATAGCCTTGTATTCAGAGTCTTCCTCTTACTCTGTTTAAGAAGATAATTACTATATTTTGCTCCAAAGGGAAGTTTTCAGGACTGCTTTTTACCATTAATTCAGAGTTTACACAAGAGAAGAATAGACGGCCAGGACACATGGGACATGACCACCTAGCTGAATAGGAGAATATTTCTAGCAGCTACAATTATCTAGGTCTTCCACAAATTCAACAATGACAGAAAAACTCATTCTTCAGAGAGTTAAACTTTTTCCTTCGCACTTCTCAGAATGAGAATCAATTATGGACCACTCTGCATGGCATATCTGACACTTGGTGTCTCCCAGTCCTCCATCTTTTATACTTAAAATAGTACCATCAGAACAAACAACCACAAAAAAACCGGCGACTCGAGGCTAGCCAAGTTGCAGTCCACCAAGACCTTTGTCATGGAAAGACCAATGCTTGAATATTTGCTATTACCAAACGTATGTGCAATCTCAGAATGTACCTCCCACCTCCCCCCCCCACCCCAGGTTAAAAAAAAAAAAAAAAATCAACAAACCACCCTCACGCCCCCCAAAAATAGCAACTGAGCATTCTGGAAGCAGTGACAGAAAGTGCCTCCAGTTCCTAAAAATCACAAGAGTTAGTATCCAAGAAATGACAAAGAACATCCCCCTCCCGAAACCCTGACCGAATCCTCCCCGGCTAGATGGCAGCCACCAGATCTAGGCATCTTGAACTAGACTAAATGAAAATACTGCAAAATCTTGAGTATCTTCCTGAAAAAAACCACTCCGATTCCACTAAGCCTTTCAAATTTCTGCTAGGAAATGCAATACTTTGTTCCAGGTTGCCTTAATACAAAGTTAGAAGCTGTTGTTTTGATGTTTCACACCCTTATGGTTCCTCAGCAGATGACACTTCTGAGGCGCCACGGTCTCCCTTCCGAACAAGCTGCCTGGCCACCATCACTGCTACATGCAATAGCAGAATGAGTCTGACCAAGGGAAAGGAACAAAGATGATAACCTCCTTCCCAAAAATCTACGTATTTAAAATGTCATAGCACTTAAACACATAAGCAGTTCAAAACAAAGTGTTTTGACTTAGTGCAATAAATTACAGGGTTTTAAAGATTTCCAAATCAACTTATCTTGTGAACATTTCTCACAATTAACTTTGCCCTAGAAGGCCAGAAGAAATTCTGGCATGTCCCATAAAAATGTAATTCTGGGGTTTGTTCCGCTTTGCAGACAAAACAAGACCCTACTGACACAGAACAAGAGACTCTGTGACAGAAGAAGCGCTTTTGACACAAACAGAAACCACATACGGACTTATCGCTCATTCCATCAAAATACCTTTTTCTAAACTAAGCTTCTGTCTTCAGTACTTACTGTGATGCGATTTTCTAGAGTGGCACCCCCCAAAAAAATTTGATGCTCCCTGTACCCGTCCTCCTTCATCACACTTGGCATGTTTCCCAAGTTCATTTCCCTACCACTTACATCTACAGCAGGCACTTCCAACGGCAATGCAACAAACACCCAAAACATTATCCTCTACCATTGTGCAATTATCACAAATTAAAATCCTTCTCTAGTTGAGAATTATAGATCATTTTTGTAAGACTGAAGAGTTGTCAAAAGATTCCTTAACTGAAGGTGTACCGCTGTAGCTAATTCCACCACATAGGTGTGTGTAGAAGACACCTCCTGCCCTTCCTTGATCTTGTACCCCTCTCTAGTTTGAATCAACGCATCACTTGGAAAAGCCACTCAGATTTTTTTTCTCTTCCACATCACTAAACAAAACCCACCATTGCACCCAACATGCTTGCACCTTATGTGTTGAAATGCGTCATTCAGTCAGTGAGAACCTACTTGTTTGTGTCTAAACCAAGCATTCGTCCTCAATTCAGCTAAAGAGCACAGGACTTCAAAGCAGCGAAATCAGACAGAGTCAAAGATGATATCATCGCCAGTGCCTATGCGCAGTACACCAGCATTTTATAGCACATTTTATATCCCGACTTGTATTTGCATTTCTATCTGCACATAGTAAAGGAAAGGTGGCCCACAGCTATTGAAACATAAAGATGTTTTTATAAAGGCCACAATAATTCAGAGGAGGGAAAGAAAAGAAAAAATGTAAATAAATACATAAATCACACTATTGAGTTTGCTTTACCTCCCTCCCCATTTATTTTTATTTTTGGCATCTGAAACCTCCAAGCACTTCACCTTTTACTGCTCCGCTGCTGTTACTGTTGGTAGCAAAGTAATTCTCACTGTATTTGTTAGCCCATAGCTCTCATCCTGTTTTGCAAATGATTAGACACATTGTTTTATTCTGAAAGACCATCATCTTGGCTTCCATAGGACATCATTGTGTAAATTATGGCGTAAGTAAATAATGCATGAAATGTGAAATGTTACCTTGTGCCAAAGCTGATCTAGTGTTTCTTAGTGTGGAAAGAGAGAGAGACTTCAAGAAGAAGAAGAAAGGATTAAAAAAAGGTACATTAATTTGAAAGGCTCATGCTAAAACCCACTTGAAATTTATAATAATAATAACAATAATAATAAAGTAACGCTACAGACATTTGCTATTGAAAGTAGAATTCAGCTTCATGACTCATACTGTAGTGAGCGAGCAGATATCACGGGCCACCTTCAGACAGCTTAAATTCAAGCTCAGCCAAGTGTTTTCCATTAGCCGACTCTGAATTTTCAGTGCCACCAAGCCAACAGGAATGACGAGGTCTGAATTCAGTGTTTCAAGTATGTCCTTGCTCAAAAGAGTAGCTCCCCACCACCTCCCGTCAGAGAAGAGGACCGACCAAGGTGCATGTTCAGATTGCAGGACTATGTAGATGCAAGGATAAGATACTGGAAGAATCATCTGCAGCTTTTTTGGATGGGGGAAGACTGCTCATGGCAGGAAAAAAAAAAACCCAGAGATCAAAAATAAAGAAGCAGAAGAGAACACTGAAGAGGTGAGTTGGTAGCCAGGCTACCTAAAGTTTCTCAAGACTCTTTTTTTTGTTTAAAAAAAAAGATGGTTGCCAATCATGCTGCTGTGAGCGGGGCACTCTTGCAGCTCCACTCGGTAATTTACGTTCATTAGGAAGGCTGCGGAATGACTTGTCCAGGCACAAGGTCAATTTAACAGGCAGCTTGTAACCTTGGGGTAGTTTTAAGCAGGCCTAGTCCCAACCAGAGAGAGCCCACTCCCCACCACAGGCGTGCTCTGCACGGTGTGACAACCTGCCGGGGGGGGTGCTCCTCAGAGACGGCTTCTTCAGCACTCCTCTCCAAACGTGACACCCAGCATGTAGCAACTGGTGGCACCAAGCATCTTAACCTTAGCGTTTGCAAGGCAGATTCACGGGAGAAATAAGTAATTTAAAACATTATTTAAGTCTGAAGAGGTAAGACCCTAACCCCTTTTGGTTTGTGTTGGAACTATCTAGTTATTTTTCTAGATAAAGATCTGTCTCATCAGTTGGTCATCATTAAATATGGTAACACTTCTGGTTTTACTAACAAGTAGCATTTTATAACATTTAAGCTTAATATTCATCTTAATTTTTATTTCATAAGAACTTTGCTCCATTATCATTAGTGAGAGATATATCTACTTGTGTAGGTACGTGTGGTAGACGCAAAGTTTAAATTTAGATGAAAACTGGGATTCATTTAAAAATACACAGACCATCTTCATCTGCTAGAAAAGGAATACCACACAGTTCTTATGTATACAAACATTTAGAATTTTATAAAGACATGCTTTGTCTTTTAAACACTTCGGTAAATAAACTGAGTATAATTCGCAGTTAGTGATTTAGCTGATTATTCCTGGTCACTGTGTCCTACCAAATGACAGAACGAATGGATCTCGTCCCCCCACATCCTCCCACCTCATCTTCATTTCTAAACTGCAGGGGGGTGGGGGGGAAAAAACCAAAACAACTTCCCAGCAGAGTTCTCAATTTATGCAGTGGTCACCAAATAACATTCCTGAATCCACTGGAAAAAGAAAATAATTTCTGTTCAGGAAGAGGGGATTGCTATTTGTCCACAGTTGGTTTTCTACTCCAGCAACCTGTTCTGGTTAATTATCCACTAACTCAGCAGTTTGACTGTCTTCAAAAGTTGAATGAGCACATATTGCTCATTAATATTTTATTTTGCTGTACTGTTGGTATGTTTAGATGTTAATACATCAAAGAATCTTGCTTTACAAATATTATATCAAATGTATTTCTCAATTCATAATATTTTAAATTTAAATAGGTTATTTATCCTGATTCCTTGTCATGGAAATGCTTGTTCCATCTTTCACGAATCTATCTTGGCTAAGTCTTTCAGCTCAGCCAAATTCATGTTTTCAGAGTTGATACCAACCCTCTTTTGCGGGGGGGCGCCTGCGCTAGATTCCCCCACTGAAGTAGGCGAATTCTGTGTATTACATGTCCTTTCCGAAACAGATCGTGGACACCATCGATCGATCTGTAGATAAACATCGTGATACCAACAGAGTATTGCTGCAGGCACATGCACGAGTACAAGAGGCTATACTCAACTGCTTGGTGAACCCACGGCACTTATGTAAGTACCGTGCCAAAACCACTTATTAAAAAAAAAAAAAAAATAATAATAATAAAACAAAACCACTCTTCATCATCACTGCTTCATACTGCAGCAATCTCTCATGAAGAGAGTTATTTGTTTTCATCCCAATGGATCTTTTTCCTCCATCCCTCTTGTAGAATTATTTTAAATCACTGGCAGGGCAAAGCATTATTTTACTGGAAAATAAACAAATAAATTCATACTCAGTTGTGATGACGGACAATTACTGAAGGCTGCAGGCCTTGCTCAGGCTAAATCTGACCACCCCACTGAATGTCTGTGAGACAAGCAGCCCTGGGAGTCTCTGGTTTTACAGGGTGATTTGAAACGCACTTGGGAAGGAACAGCTTCTACAAATCTACTGTGTATCTCAACTCTGAGGCACTCAGAACTACTAATCTTGTAAGTAGTGAGTACTAAACGATAGTTTAAATGATAAACAGTAGTTTAAAGGACCTCAATTTTTTTTTAGTGGACTGTATCACCAAGATTGCTTCAGGTGAAGTTTTACCCTTTACTTTGGTAAAATTTAGATTTACTTTTTTTTTTACATATATATATAAATACTACTATGGCTTTTACAGCTGGATTTTGCATGTTCCTACTTAGATAAACACAAGTTTGCTTGTGACTCCAGAAAGGCAAAGACAGTTTGGGGGATTGTGGCCACAAGCACTGATACCAAAACGTGAGTTTTCCTTTCCTCTTCTTGCTATACCGCTTACGTGAAGCTGTACTCCCCCTTTTCATAGAATCATTTAGGTTGGAAAAGACCCTTAAGATCATCAAGTCCAACCATTAACCTAACCCTGCCATCCCACCACTAAACCACGTATAGAATCATAGAATCGTTTAGGTTGGAAAAGACCTTTAAGATCATCGTTTTGTTTCTTCCTGACTCATAGGATGTTTCTTCCTACTCAATAGGATGTAATTTTTTCCATGTATACTCTAACCGAACATCGCTTTTTGATGGACTTGCTGTTAGTCAGTCAGCTACCTCACATTCCCAGCACTAGCATAATGCCAGATTCTGTCAAGGGGCACAATGGAGCAAATTTTATCTTTTGTAAAGTAACGGTAAGTCCAGGCTTTCCTCACTTAAAAAGTTCCTGTTTTAACTGCCCCAGTTCTTATTTTTTTTCTGCCCGTTTGAGGCAGACAGTTTATCCCACCCCAGCTATCATGCAGGTACTAATTTACATTTATGGAAAATAAAAAAAGTACTGGCCTTTTTCCAAAGAAATACTGACTTAGCAATTTCTTTTTTTTATTTATTTGCGCTTCTGCTTTTTGAACACAAAAATACGGTTAAACCGTAGAGTTGTAACTATAGAGACAAGTCACGATAAACACACAAATTAACTCACGAAGCCTGTGGAAGAAAAGCAAGATTGCTGGTCTGTGTTCCCTATTCACACAGAGCTGGAAGGAGAGTCCCAGCTAAAAAATGCAGCATCTGTGTAGCTCCAGCATCATACAATTAGTACTTGTCATCCTCGGAGCTCAAAATAACGCAGCGTGTTCGTTTGCAGAGGAAAGAATGCATTTTCTTAAGAAAATTGGATCTCTCTGCTGATAGCGCTGGTCCACAAATAAGGTTAAGGTTTATAAACCTGGGAATTAAAGATACCACCAGGCAACCAAATGGGAATTAATCAAGTAAGTCAGAAACTAATAAAGAGAGATAAGCACTTCAATGTAAATCTTGAGTCCACCCCTGCTCCTAATTTCTTAAAGACAGAAGTCTTCAGAGACCGCAGTAACGCCAACAAACTGTGTAAGTAGCACGAGGTACCTCTCTCCTCTGCTGATCAGTGGGCGATGGCTCTGTAAAGCACTGTTTTATCCGAAATCCATGCAGCTATCAGCCCATTGCTACTTGGCACCCGTAAGGAATGCCCTTTGGTGTCCCAGACTCAAGGAGCCAGAGGGTGTACTTGCCCGCAGTCTGCTTCAAAATGGGGTCACAGATTGATTGCCCAAAATGAGACAAGGCAAACCAGCCATCGTCGACACCTGTGGCACAGTGGCTTGCGTGGAGCATTGACATCTCAGTACACTCGGGGGGCATCATCAAACCAATTCCTCCAAGGAAAAGGCCAGAAACCCCAAGGAGAGTTTGCCCTTGTGGGCACACAAACCTGCTGTGGTCATCTACTGACGGCCATCAGCGGTGCCTCGGGCCCTAAGATGCAGCCACTTCTCCCTTCTTTTCTTCCCAAATGCTAGCGTACCTCTGCCCGCCTTCTCCCCTCCTAAGAGGCATTACCGACATCGATCTACGTCACAAAGTATGCTGCGGAATCGCCTTTGCTTCAGTGATATTTTCAGGGCCCCAGTGAGTTCAAAACATTTCTTTTTTCATGATTTTTTTTGTCTTTGCACAAATTCAGTTCTTTTTCCCTTTATTAGGAGCTGAAGCATAGGGAACACCGTTTTCAACTTGACCAATGTGGGTAAATATAAATCTGGCTGATGCTGTAGAGTTTCTTCTATTTCTGACAGTCTGTGTAACTCCGTGGCACATGACTCGTCTGCTCCTTCCTCCTTTGACATAAATATTGTAAAAAAATAAAAACAATCCTAGCACAGATCTTTCAGGCAAGAGATTATTGACATTTTTTGCAGAGTTGCTTTAAAAGCTCCTGGTGAAAGATGTGCCACAGGTTTGGTGCAAGTCTAAATACAGTCTTAATGGTTCTGCCTTTAACCACACCGTGTGGCCAGTCGGAGACTTTCAGTAGACGGGGGAGGTATGATTATACAGTCTGCAAAAACCACACTGCCCTGGCCCTGTCATGCCCTTCTCAATCCTGTGAAGTGTCTGACATTTTTCATTTCAGTGCTAACTTCAGCCATTTTTCCAGAACTGAAATAACTCTTGGTGAGTTCATTCTTCGATCCCTTCTTTAAGGAAAGTTAAATAGGTACCGCCTCTGCTGTGCCCTGTTGCCCGGCAGAATAGCTGGCTTTAATGAGCCTGGGTGTAATGAATCTGCGTTCAGTCACTTCATTCCGAGCAAGACCCAGGACTCTCTGGCGCGCACCATCTGCTCCTACTGACCTGGCTGCTCTTGGAATTTTTCCATTTATTCCGGCATTTCCTCTTCTGGCACATGCTCTCACGTTCCCTACCTGCTCCCTACTACCTAGCCTCTTGCATCTAAACAACCTCTTGGATCAAGCCAACTAACTTTTAAACAAAATCAAACCCTTGCCTGGTTGCTGTTTGGCAGCACACCGTTACTGCTTTTCCCACAGGAACCGACGTATTCAACAGCAGTACCCCAGCTGGGAGGCACCCACATGATTTTTGGCTAGACCATGAACCCTGCCATTACAGTTAAGGAAGGTGGAAGGAGATTTCCCCTGATGCTTGTGAGCATCTTCCTGATCAACAAGAAATCTCAATCAAAGACTGTATAAGGAAAGGCTCCCTCTTTCTGCAAGATTTATCCCACAAATATGGACCCCTGAAGACAAAAGCGCAGGTTCAAGGCTTTGCCACGGCACCAAATGCCAGTTCTGGGAGCATACCAATCTGTAAAACCGCTCCTCAATGAATACCTTAAGAATAAAAAGCTGTAAATTGCACCTTGCTTACAAAACGGTCCATAGCTGCCTCTTGCTACAGCCCAGGCAAGGGCCAGGGAACGGTGTTAACTACCTTCCGGACTAAATCCAGAACTGGTTTCCAATCCAAATCTCCCTGTTTCTGACATGGCAGAACTCAGCAGGACCATTTCTCAGTCGGTCAGTAGGGATGCCCATGTACTAAACACTAACTGTGACAGATGGGTATTTTAAAAAGTGTTTTAAAAAAAAACCAAAGAATTTTCATGGTCAGCAATTATTTCAAAGAAAACATGTTATCTTAACCCAAATGAGCTACCTCTGCCTAAAATGGGTGTTCCCTGTACTAGCAGAAAACATATACCACGAACTTCTGTGCCTTGTGCCCCTAATTGTCAGAATGGTAGGGGTTTTTTAAATAGAAGCTGTTAGACTGCATTTTTGGAAGATGACAAAAGACAAAATATCAGCAAATATCTCAAACAATGCTGTGGGTTTTTCCCTATCAAAACATCCCCATTTCCAGTTTTATTTTTGTTAACCACATTATGTTAATTCATTTTTTTTTCTTAAGTCCCGGTAAATGTCACTAAGAATACCTGACACCGGTGGGTTTTGAGGACGGGCGCTCACGCCACTGTCATCAGTGCCATATAAACAAGAGGGGGCAGGCAGGAAGGAAGAAGAGGAACAGCCCCAGATCCCACAAGCCTTATTATCTGAGTATTCCCAAAGCCAATTACAAGCTCGTTTCCCAGTAAGATTCTCCTCACAGCATAAATATACCTGGAAATAATCTAAAATAGCAAAAAACCAATGAGAACATTAAAAAAAGACCCCAACATTTCCAGGCTGAAGTCACACATTACTATCAAAATAACCCCCGCAACAGACTGGGATAATAATACGATAACAAATTTCTCTTAAATGATAGGGGAAGGAACTACATAGCAAAAACAAGAGGGTTTTTTCCATACTTCTTTGGAAAATGAAGTGACTAATACCAAAGTCACACAAATTTACTAATAGGGCTTTAACGAGTTTCTTAAATATGCCTTCTGATTCGAAATTAAATGCCCTCTTCTTCCTCTTTGCAAAAGACCTACTCTTGGTGAAATCTCTACTTTCACTGCTCAATTTGCCTGCAAGACCAAGGCCACCGCTCGGCTCAAAACGAAGTAGCACCACCGTACTCGGTAACATTTTTGTTTTACAGACCCGGTAAACAGCGCAAGGAAGAGAGGAAAAAAATCCTCGAAATATCATCATTTTCATTCAGAACCACCCGCGTAACACAAATTTATGGGAGTCATTAGGAGATGACCCGATAGCTATCAGGAAAGCAGCAGAGGAGTTTAGTACCCTCAGGTATAACTATAGCTCGATTTCAACGTCACTTTTTCCTGCTCGATAAGGAAAGACTACCGACAAACAGAATTCCTGTAAATGAAAATGAAATTAAATTTAAAAAAAAAAAAAAAACCAAAACCAAACCAGGAACACCCCACCTCTGTTTAGTTTATTGTCAGAAGTATTACGCAACTACGGTGCCTTAGTCAAATTACTCATCCACAGGTGGAGAAGACCACACGCCCGGTTCTTCCCCATCACCGAGCGGCGGACGGCACCAGCCCCCTCGCCCCTGAGCAAGCCCCCCCTCAAAACCGAGGAAGGTTTGGCCCTCACGGCCTCCGCCGGGGACCTTTTTTGGGACTCTGCTGCTGGGGAGGCGCGAGAGCCTCACCCCCACGCCCGGTTCTTCCCCATCACCGAGCGGCGGACGGCACCAGCCCCCTCGCCCCTGAGCAAGCCCCCCCTCAAAACCGAGGAAGGTTTGGCCCTCACGGCCTCCGCCGGGGACCTTTTTTGGGACTCTGCTGCTGGGGAGGCGCGAGAGCCTCTTCCTTCCTACCCAACCGCGTTTGCTCTCTCCA
>NW_009259855.1:522145-524567 GCF_000687185.1 Egretta garzetta
CTCGTTTTTGGGCCCGGACAGGACGGGCGCTCCGCGGGAGCGCTTCCCAAAAGTACCGCCCGCTGCTGAGAATGCGGCACGGGGGGGCTGCGGTCCGGCGAGGCGACACCGCGGCACCCTGAAGCCAGCCCTAATGGATCAGCCGGGAGAGCTTGGCAGGGGGGCACCTCACCGTGCTCGGTACAGTTCTGGCTTTAAGGTGAAGGGCAAGGAGCCCCTTGCTCATGGAGGCAAGATTCCTCGTTACTGCTCCTCCGTCAGCAGTTCACACTGCAAATGTTGCCCTTCTGGGGCTGGAGCAGCTCTCCTATGAGGCCAGGCTGAGGGAGTTGGGCTTGTTCAGCCTGGAGAAGAGAAGGCTGCGGGGAGACCTAATTGCGGCCTTTCAGTACCTAAAGGGGGCCTATAGGAAAGAAAAAAAAGGGGCTCTGAGCAACCTGATCTAGTTAGCGGTGTCCCTGCTCACTGCAGGGGGGTTGGACTAGATGGCCTCTAGGGGTCCCCTCCAACACAAAACATTCTATGATTCTATGATTCTACATTGAGGACCACTGTAAAAGTCAGGCAGGTCATGACCCAAGGTGAGAGGGCTGGGTATGTCCCAGCCAAGAGGAGGTTTCACCGCTTGTTGGGGCCTTTCCTCCCAGCAGTTCTTCAGGCCATTTCAAGGAACAAGGTAATCCTACCCGAAGGCGATGCTTGTGAACGCCAGTGACCCGCGGAAGAGTGAACAGCCTTCTTCACAGCGGCTCTGGTGCCAAGATACAGCCAAACCCAGGAGAAATCAGATGACCCGCTACCCTTGTGTGGTCCCACACCATTAGCATCATGTGGCTAATGTTGTCAGCCGTGTTCTAAAGAAAAAACATTTAGGAAGTCAATGCGGTTTAATTTTTATATGCTTGTTTGCTATTAATTCTGGCAAAATGTAATAATTTTACATAATGTCTGTACTAGAAAATATTAAGCTAGGGTCACTGCAGTTAAAATTGTTGTCAGTTTAATTTATCATCTGTAAAGTGAAAAAAAGAATGACTAGCTCATCACCTCTGTCCTCGTTAACCAAGGCCTGTTATCTCTTTTTTAAATCTTTTAAATCTTCTGCTTCATCCTCTCCACACCAGGCATCTGTGGTCATGCATCTTCTCACCTGCACAAAACACACAAACCTTTAACTCCTCTAATCTGAAATGAAGATCTGTGCTCGTCTTCTCAGTGTTTGGAGCGCCGAATAGGTGGACAGTCGCAGTTATTGGCTGGCCAACAATTGATGACTGTGTTTCAGGATGGAGTGGTATGGAGAAGTCTTTGTTCCTTTAGGGACAGTGGATTGTCATGGCATTTTCTCATTTTAAAACATATTGTTTGGAAGGAGGGCAAGATTGTTTCAGAAACTGAATCCTGTAGCCCAACTTGAAGTGGCAAAGACCTGTAGCAGCTCAGAAAAATTCTGTGAGTCCTCTTGAGAAGGTTCTGCAGAGCAGAGCGTTGAGCAAACCCTCGACTGCGAGGTTCCTCACCGGCAGAGTCCTAAGATGTCACTGGCCTCTCTCTGTATCTTCAGTCAGCTACAAGGTACCAGTCAGAGGAAATGGGACCAGCCATGTGGAGATGACATAGGGCTTTGCCTAACGATTGCCATATTTAACTATGTGACTGTCATGAAAACAGGATAGTATCTTCAAACTAGCTTGTGGAAGAATGGCTGTCCTACAGCTGAACTTGAACGGGAGAGATGCTAAGCTGACACGCAAAGGAAAATACTGTCAACAATTTGTGCTAATTGTGCATTTTCCTGTACCTGAAGATGCTCACTGATAACTGACCAGCTCAGAACTTGTGATGCTAATGTCTTGGCACAACAAATTCTCCCTTCTCCGACATTCCAGCAGACACCGTTTGACCTGTGTTGACATGTGGGCCTCGGTTTTCCTAAGGTGGCCCATGGCAGGAAGGTACTGGAAACACCCACTGTCCCAGAACACAATGGTCTGTCTTACCAGCCACACCTCTCACTGCAAACAAACACAGCTGCCTTTTTTTTTTTTTTTGCTTTTTACTTTTTGCTTTCTTTTTTTTTTTTCCTTTGCACAATTTTCTCTTCTTCCTTGACCTGTAAAACTTGCATTCTTCTCTCCATCCATCCCACTCTCATCAGAAACAACACAGTAGCTGCACACCAGTATTGCAATCTCCAAGGTGTCGTCTCCAAGACGCTGAAGAAGTGAACCCCCACAAGCTGAGGGAGGAGGCAGGGAGATCCATCCCTCTCATTTCTGCAACATAAGTGTGAGCTTCTAGGTGTAGTAGGTGCGAGCTGAACACCCCGTGGGCCTGAGCACACCTTTGGGGAATAGAGGGGGTGCTCAGGTGTCTGCCTGCCACCTCCCCATTGCAGGCGTTGCTTAGCAGTCCCAACCAC
>NW_009259855.1:524615-535315 GCF_000687185.1 Egretta garzetta
CCCTTGGGCGTCGGAGCCACTTTCTGTACAGTCTTGTGCGCCCTGTGCAATGGCATGGACGGTCCTTGCGTGCTTTGAAGTTCTTGTGAGGGTACCTTAGTTCAGACTGAGAGGCACTTCATGGTGACAGCAGCCACACAATTATGGTAGGAAGAGGGTTTCGACCTTCCTGTTTACAGGGAAGCTGTGATGTCATTGCAGGTTACAAAACTTCCCTATAACTAAGCAATGCTACATATCAGTAAATCAAAACAATTTGAGTATTTATTGTTTGCTGGAAAAAAATAAAGTCAGTCATGTAAGCTGGATTGAGATCTGACTTATCAAAGTACGGTTTAGCTCTGTGTGTGGTCCTCCTTTCCTCCTTCCCTCCCCACCCAAATAACAACGCAGTGACTTACTCTAAACCCAGCCAGCAGCAGTCCTGCAAGCAATTCTGTGATCACGTGTGGGAGGGAGACCAAATTTGTAGTAAAAAAAAAAAAAGAATAAATACTACTTCCAAGGACGTGCTGGTAGAAATAGTAGTAATAATAGGATAGGTATATTTTTCTTCAGGATGAAATCGTTGGTACAAATTGTTATGTATAATGTGACATATGATACATAATCACCAGTAAATATTCCCTCCCAATGTTTTGGGATTTAAAAGGATCCTGGGAACTATTTTTATTTGAGCAGTACAATCAAAGACCCGTCACTCAAATTTGTATGCTGTTTCATTAGCCTTAGGGTTTAGATCATGTCAAACTCGCCCTGGCCCAAAAGGCATGAGGTCTGGCTGGCAGCTGCTTCCCGTTGACAGTGAAAATACCCGGCGTGAAGCTTTGGAAACTCAGGCAAGCAGTTGGCTGGAAAACCGTGATTCAGCTTTTCCCAAATCAGTTTGAGGGAATCCCACCCGTCATTCCTAATAACAACTCTTTTTATGCTCTTCATGCGAAATGGAGGAAGACTGCGATGACAAGCGATGACGGGTGGGAAGGGTTTCCCAGCCATGGCATCAGGCACACTTGGAATATAATTGACAGCTTGTAGCTTCGTGTATCGATCCAGTGTGCGAATACCCTTATTATTCTTTGCATTGCTGCTTGCATGAAGATACTCTGTCTCTAAGGAAAACAGGAGAAATGGTTAATGAACTGTAAAATTTGATTCTCTGTTTTCCAGCTTGTTAAGACCTCTAATGCAGGAAAAACCCCCAAGAAATAGGAGCTCTTTCCTAGCTCTGACCTAGCTCATCGTTTTCAAAAATTAGGTGGCATCGCGGGTGACAGCTGCCTTCTCTGAGCACGTTGTGGAAGATGCAGTTCCTGACATTTTTTTTCTGTAAGCAACTGAGCACATAACAGAGAATAACAGTTGGTACCGTAAAATATTTGACAAATATCCATGTATTTATTATTTGGGTGGGGAGGGAAGGAGGACCACACACGGATTAAACCAAACTTTCGTTAAGTCACATTTCAATCCAGTTTACATAAAGTTAACATAACCGACATTAATTTTTTCTAGCAAACAATAAATACTTGAATTGTTTTGATTTACTGGTATGTACAGTTTCTTAGTTACAGGAAAGTTTTTTAACTTACAATGATACCACATTAGCTGTGTTTGGAAGAGTGTCTTTACAAAGTCCTTTTACAAAGATTTCTGCATGTAGTGTGTGCTTTAGTGGCATAAGGCTAAGCCCATGCACACATCTTTGTAAGACCAAGGCCAAAAATAGAATACTGCTTTAGGTAGCTTTCCAGGAAAGTACAGCCTCATTGCCATTAATTTCCATCAAAGCCCCTGGCAGTTTATTTCTTTTAAAATAAAGAATGGCTTCATGTAATGTGAAATCGAAAAAAGTATTTTAGGTGTGCATTTGCTTATTTTTTTTGGTTTAGTTTTGTAAGATAAGCCACTTACTTTTATATTCTGTAGGTGCAAAAGGTCACTCAACAAACCAAGAATTAGAAAATGCCATTCCTCTATCATTTCTACTTTAGCTTAGGGATCCCACAAAGCCTTCAGCAACTGTCCAAACACCCCGGTTCAACCAGACTACGCCCAACCTTACCGTATTGCAGGGCAATGATTCCTAAAGGTCCCATCATCAGCATGCTTGGAAGCCTGAACCACAAAATGCTGCCATGGGAAGATCTACGTGATCCTGGAAGTCACACTCAGGAAACAAAAAAAAAAAAAAGAAAGAAAGAAAAGAGAAAAAAAAAAGAAAGAAAAAGAAAGAAAGAAGAAAGAAAATAAAGGAAAAAAAAGAAAGAAATAAAAAAAGAAGGAAAAAAAAAAAGAGGGACCTATGATTGTCTTCTCCCACAGACACAAATTAAAAGATAGATTTTGCAACATAACCTGCAAGTTAACTGTATTCTTATGGACAAGGAGGGAAATGCACGTTAGGCAGAAGGGACTATTACAAGCGCACAGATTATAATTAAACAAAATTTCAGTGCTTGGTGAGGTGGCTAATGTTCCATCACTTGTTTCTTTTAACAAAACGTTACTGGCAACCACACTCTTAAGTGAAAAATATTCACAGAAAGGGGCAGAGACATTAATCATTGTAACAAAGCCATTAATGCAAAGCAAAATGCATATTTGCCATTTGAAGAAATAACAATTAATAAAAAATCATGGCAGGTCGACTCTTCTGTGTGTCCTTCTGCTAATTTGCCTCTCAAAAATTTTGCCTTCAGATTTGGGAAAGAATTCTAAGTGTTCAGTCACGAGATAACCTTTTCACCAAAAGGGGCTTTCAAAGCTGCTACTGCAGTCTCATGCTTCGTATGCGGTTTTGACCCTAAGTAAGTTCCCTTTAAGGCAAACAGCATGCCCTTATGCCATATTCCTAGTTACATTTTAACACAGCAAATGGTCCACCTTGTCCTCTAGGTAATTCATGAACTCAATATAAAACACAGACAAATCAGCTGCAATACGCTATGGCTTCTGCTGTTAGCCCAGACAGTAGAGATGATACACCAACAATAAATTCTATTTACCACTTGATTTTTCCCAGAGCACGTGCAGCTGCAACAGTGTCACAGCAGTTGCAGTAAGTAACGTCGCAGGGGTTCTCTGCAGGAACGCGCGCTGTGCCACCCAGCCTGTAACCTGCACGTGACGCAGCTTCCCGCGCAGCGTCAGCGGGAGAAGGGCTGTACTTCCACTGCATCGCTCCTTAAGCAAAAGCCGCTGTGACTGCAGCCTGGCCTGCAATCTGATAGCAACCTCCGACTCTCAGGTCTCACACGCGAAGATGGAGAAACGCACAGCTGGCTCGTTTTCCCCAGCAGCCAGACCTGCGTCTCTCTCATCCGCAGCACCACGCCATGGCTTCTCTACCTCTTCATGACCCCTCTGGCAAGGTTAGGGTTTGTCCAGAGCTGGGCAGCCACGCCTGGCGCAGGGTGGTGGAGCAAACGGGCTGGGTGGCATAGCTACACCATCACGTGAGAACCTCCTTTCCCTTCTCCCACCCCTCCAAGCTCACAACAGATACTTGAGATATCACTTTCCAAGAAAAGAAACCTGAGTGACCTGAGTGGTGTTAGTTGGGATCGGGCACTGTTTCTCAGCAGCACAGGAGAAGGTCTTCCCATTTTCTGGTAAAGCCCTCCTATAGCAAGGGATAGCCTCTGACCATCAGAGCCACAAATGGGAGGTGGCACAGGAAAAATAACACGGACCACAGCCGGACTCATAATGTCACTGCAAGCCCAAACATCGTTGCCAAGCCTGTTCACGGTCAGCAAGCAGGGGAAGGTACCACAGAGGTCATTTATTGCCCCTCTCTCATAGAGAAGGCAGAGCTGAACTCCAGAGATCCCAGGAGGATTAGAGAGCTTGGCCTGGGCCACAGAAAAGATAGAGCAGAAGATGGCTTACGGCATGTCCCCAGGAACTGCTCTCCCCTTGGAGCCCCTTGCAGCGCAGAGCAAGATGATCTTCCCTGGCCCCTCTTCAAGCCTTGCATCCTGCCCGCAGACTTCAGGGGGGAGTAAGGGCTGGCTGACCACCTCCGCGCCGAGTCCTGCCAGCTTGCTTCCTCGCTCACCGGCCTTTGCTGGGGCCACAGCAGCTTCACTGGAGTTATTCTTCCTTTGCAGCAGTGTGAGGAAAGGAACGGCTTGTGTTCTTTGCAACCCCGTGTGCTTGAAGTCTTTTATAGATTTGCTGTTGAGGTATCTAAGGCCAGGATTTTAAAGTCAGAATAGGCCTAAAACAAAGGCTAGTCTGTGCATACGTACATACATTTTATGTTACTGAGCCAACATCATGACAATTATAATATAAAATCTTGTAGTTTTAGTTCTATGGGTTCAGATTGCCAGTATTGACTGGCAAAGACTAAATAATGTTAGAATACTATTTGCTTTGCCATTTATACATGTTCTTCATTTTTTCCCCCAGTGTAAGAATTCCAGGCAGTTGACAGCTGAGAGATTATTATTCAGTATAGAGATTAGATATTAAATCTCATCATGGTGAAGAGGGAAGGTGCGTGTAAGGAAGATAAATTGCAGTCTTGTGACTGAGGAGTGTATCTTAGTGAGGTACCGCTCCTACCTTCACTACATTTGCCATGCAACCCCGCAGACATTCTTTGTTAGTAGCACAAAGAAAATATTTTCTAATTGTACAGCAGTCTTGTGAGATACAGGCAATATTTGTAAGGCATTCAAATACTCTGGAAGGGTAACGTGGAGCAAATAAAATCAGTGAAGGACTAGCAATCAGGGCCGACTGGTGCGACTTGAGGTGTGATGACAGTAATTAACAGCAACGAAGTGGGTGAAATGCAGGATTTGATTACACAGAAGTTATTTCTGTTTTCTGTGCAGGCGACCAGGCTCCACAATACGGTTCAGAGATTCCATGCAGGAACCAGACCCGTGAGCTTGCCAGTCAAAGTGGTACAGCTGCCCATGCCCAAGCTGACAAGCTCAATTTAAGGCCAATGGCAAAGTCCAAGCCACCACCTGTGAACGGCACTGGGCTGGGCTGTGGTGGCGTCCCAGCTCTTGAGTGCTAGCTACGGGATTTCCAGTATTGCTTGACAGGGTGTCACGTAGATGTGCATCAGGAACAGACTGCACAAGGAGAAGCATGGGGACACAGCACCCACAAGGAGAGCTCCAGGTGAGGGAATGATCAGCAGCACAGTAAAAAGGAGAGATCAGGTTTTAGTAGAGGGATTTTTTTCAGATAAAAGAAGAGCATCTCCCAAGCTGCCCCTGCCCTATTTCACCCACTTCCTTTGAGTGATCCCACTTTTCCCTGCCCTGGATGTGGGTGACCTGGGACCTTTCCTACCATCCCTCTCTCATCCTCCTTGCCAGTGACTGTGTTCCCTACCTTCCCCTGCTGGACCTCCCCCCGCAAAGTACGTCCCCTCCCCTCCCATCCCCTCCACTCTCTTTGCAAGCACTTGAGGACTCTTTTCACCCCCCTCCTATCAGAGGATACAGCCCCTTCCATCATCAATTCCTGCTTCCGTGCCCGAGTGCATCATTTGGAATCCATGGCTGATGCTACCTTTGAATATTCAGCTCTAAATTGCAGCAAATTTGTAACACTGGAGATAGGGTGGGTGGAAGGAAGGAAGGAAGGAAGGAAAAGGAAGGAAGTCTGTCTGAAAGGACCCCTAGGCAAAGAGGTGCAGGCAGAGTTTGGGCTCTCAGCGTTTCCCCCAGGTTTGCTGGACGGGAGGTGGTTGTGAGCCGGGAGCTGCCGGGGTGCACTGGTGCAACCATCCTCCTGCCTGCTCTCTTGGCCAGCTCTTGGCACAGCACAGAAGAGCCCATGCCTGCCGGCGCGGATCCCGTGCCCGGACGTGTCCCGTGCCTCCCCTTGGCACGCGCCCCCGCAGAACAAAGCGATAGATGCAGCCTTTCCTGTTTACTCCCCCGGGTGCGCTACATCAACCGCTCCTGGCCCTGATATTAGAAAAAAACAATTAAAGCTGGGCGACAGGATGTGTAGCTACTCCCTCGCGCTCAGCCAGATAGATGTTTCACAGATATTTCCTACAACAACGCACCGATTCCGCTCGTAACCGGTATCGCGATCCCCGCTGTCCGGGTGCAAGAACGCTGCAGTGAAAGTCAGGATTAGTCTGTCCTAAAAAAGCACAGCCAGAGACAAAAGGTTTTAGAAAAATATTGCCCCTCTAAATTAAAACTCCTGGGGATATCGGGTGGTCTTGCTTTTAACGTACAAGCAAATTAAACGGTGGCCCTGTCCTGTAGCCTTGCGGACGCAGGAAAGGCATCTGATGAAGCCCCAGAAGAACCATTTTGAAGTAGGACGGCTCAAAAGCGAAGCCCTTGCTACTAGAATCCCTGGGCTCCTAGTGAGTACGTACCCTCTTTTTTTTAGCAAGAGGACAAGCAGTTTTGAACGGTTGTATTTTTGTACACTGTTGTACTTTCCACACAGTTTAAATAATACACGTTTGGCAAGTCTTGCCTTCTCTAAAACTCTGGATTAGCTTAAGGGAGGAACATTTCCAGTGTGTCTGTTATAATTTAATGAGTGTACTTACTCAAAGTGTAACTGATTTGAAGGACTAAGTTTTGCTCGGAGAGGGTCTGGGGATTCTTTTCTTCTTTTTTGGTCGCTAATTTGTTTTTCCTTCACTCATTCAGGGTAAACAAGTTACATTTTGTATGAAGTCTATATCCTAACATAGTTACAGAGGAGTGTATTACTCTCTAGAAGAGTTTATGCTATCAGTATCCTATTTATTAACCTGCAATATTGGGATAAAACAACATGAAAAAGTTCATAAACTATGAAGATCTACGGTCAAACTCAAATTATGGGTATACTGAGTTTGGGGGTTAATTTTACTGTTCTGTAGCATAACTGAGTCTTTCTTCTGCTAACTCTTGCTACAATAAACAGAGTCAGGTAATCCCATGCCCTGAGGGCCAGGTCTCTCTGTACGTGCCTAACTTTAAAATCCATGAAAGAATACTGAATTTACACAGGGCTACACACAGTTGCAAAGTTAAGCGTGTGCAGGCTAACAGCCCAAAAATGTACGGCCAGATAGATAGCACTGTAAAGATTTTCAATAAATGAGTGTGCCAGATGAGGCCCGATCTCAAGCATTGAAATATAATTTTCTATTTTAGTGAATTGTCGTTGAAGCTTTAATAGAAGAGTGCATCCTGAGCAGGCACCTAAATGAAAAGTTATCATCTAAAAAGTCAAACAACTTTTTCAGTTGTAAGAAATGCCATGGAAAGAAAATTAAATACAAAAAGAAAGCTAAAAAGAACAGCTAAGCAGGGTGAGTGGGTATGAGTTTTGCAAAATCCTTCAAGATTTAAAAACGTATGTAGGAATTTAAAAGTACATAGGAATTTAAAAAACATGTAGGAATTTGCCAGCTTTCAGAGAAATATATTTCTTCTAGGTTATCCACATTAAAAACACTTCAGCAAGGGAAGCAAAGATGCTGGTATTGCATGGCAATATGAGAGATGCTTGAAATTTGCAGTACAAAACCAGTCTCTCCGGGACATTCAGGGAACAGATGTTCAGAGGCAGTCTGCTGCTTGGAGTACTTACAAATCAAAACCGTATGAGAAATGTTCAAGCTGCTGATGTTCGCAAGAAGGACAGATTCTCTTTTGTGGACTTTTTTCATGTCAGCTCTAGTAATGCTTGATGATCCTACAGATTCAGAAAAGTCCTAGTAACTTATTCCAAGAAAACTCAAAGAGATATGGAGATAGAAAGTAACTTAGTTATCAGCATTCCTAATTAAAGAAAAAAAAAAAGTGAGAAGCAGGGTTTCCGAAGTGTGGTTTCCCACAGTTCTTTCTGGTCCAGATACTTTGGGTACCCACAAGGGCCTGCAGGAACACCGCAGACTGTCCCCAGTGAGAGCCCTATTTTGGTCTGTCTCTACCTTCACAACCCTGGCAGAAAGTGTGAGACAAAAAGGTTCTTCTCTTCCAAAGGCTTGAAGGCATTGGCGTTACCTTTTGTTTGGTGCAATCACTCAAGCCAGTGCACAGTGGTCTCCTAACGTTATTGAAGCATTTTTTCCTTCCTTGGTAGATCCATCAGTTTTCTCTTGCCTGCTGCAGTCCAGGTGACTACTGATGGAAAAGAATCAGCCCATTGATCCCTCTTTCCTCTCCTGAAGTTCTGTCCTACAAACTGCGCAGAAGGGTATTGCCCAAATTCGAGAAGCACTTGCTTGCAGCTTCTCCTGATCATCTGTGAAATTTAACATGGTACGTAACAGGGAGAAAAAGCACTACAGCGGCCATAGCAGCTATTAGCCAAATCCTGTGTTATCAGTTAAATTAAAACTGAGAAAAATCTTCATGCTCAGGAGGAAGAAATTAGCATCCAGTTGGCAAGGCAGCTATATTAAACCAGATACCAATCTCAGCAGCACCAGAATTAATTAGGAGTAATTGCAATCTACTTCTGCGCTGGAGAGAGTGATTTTTTTTCATGATTATGTATTTTCTTATCTTTATGTTTGAGCCTTTAAGATTGCGATCGCATTTTTGAATGTTACTTTGGTTTGACAACTGAAGACGGTATCTGAGGATGGACGCCATTGTATTAGGACTGTTCTAGATAAAACATCCTACACAAAAATAGAAATTAAAAAATAAAGTGCCCCCCCATTAGGAAGTGTCTCAAGTAAGGTTGCCTACACGATGTTATTTCTGTCCTGTTATGGGCACAAAGGCTGGTAAGTGAAAGGTAAACGTGAATTCTTTAACATCCAGCTGCATTTGCTAAATAGCGATGGAACGTCGCAGGTGATCTGCTGTTTGGGAGACGCAGCTTTTCTGGCTTCCCAGCCAAGAGATGTTCTAACAGTGCACGAGAGCACCATGTTTCAAAGTGCTGCTCACAAGCCTTGGAAGAGGTGGTGCTAATTAGGGTGGGGGGCTAGGCAAGAGCCAGCGGGGCGCCCGCTGCCAGCTCTGGGCTGCGAGCGGAGCCTGGCAGCGACGGCAAGCAAGGGAGCGCTGGGGAGGCGATTTTGGGATATTTCTCTGCCAAACTCATTCATGGCTGAGCTTTGCAAAGGTGGATTGTGTATCACAGTGGTGAACGAGTCGGCAACACGGCGCTTCTGTTTGCAAGCAGCATAACCCATCAGCTCCGTTTTCTCTCATCGGGATGTAAAACGCGTGGCGTACGTGGCTCGTGGCAGCCTTTGCACGCACAGGCACAGAGGTGCGCTTTCTTTATGATCAAATGATTATGAGAAAATACTGGGCAGTAAGATTGTAAAGAAGAAGAGGTGAAAGTATAGATCATGGCAACTTGTCTTTTAAACCAGAACTCCCGCCACAAGGTCGAAGGATGGAGTTGGTGAAATAAAGGGCAAAAGCTTGCAGTGCGCCCACTCCCACAAAACTCTGTAAGTAAGTTCAGCAAGCTACTTATGCGTAGGCTGGTCTGACTTCTAAAGGTATGGTGATTTTTTTAACCATATTTCTAAATACAGCTTACTTGTGCCTCCACAACAATAAAATACCAGCAAGGAAAAAAAAATCGTCTTTTCTTTTGCAACGCTTTTGCACGTCCGTGCAGATTTACATAACTACGTAGCCAGTGAAGTAAGAATAAGGCCCACAGTTGCTGCAGTGAATTCTACTCTAATTGAATCAGCATATGTGCATCTCGGCTCTGAAATTAGATGAGATGCAAGGACTCTTGTGCTCGTGTACAGCCGTGCTGACTGTATTGGTTTCCTCGTAGTGAAGAGACATATTGACATACCGCACTAATGACAGGGCTGCTCTGTGATGAAATACCTCGCAGTAAAGGACAGTCATATGTGAAAAAAAGGGGAATAAAGAGGGGGGAAAAAAGCTCAGCCGCTCCATTTTTTCAGTACTGCTCAAGACATTAATTGCAGAAAATGAGGCATCTAAAAATATCTGAATATAGATTTCCTCACAGTGCTGATGGTGTCAGTTCTGCTCGTTTCTCCCCAGTGTATCTGTTTGCCCAGCTCTGTTGGTCGTTTCCTTCTGCCGCTTGACAGCAGAAGCTGAGGATGTTACTCTCCCCCAATATTAGTTGGTAAACAGATGCTTTTCAAAGCAACAGCTGCACTTCAACAAAAAACTTTAATTTTCTTTTACAATTTTACGATGAGATAAAGCAGCTGGAATGCTTGGGAGATAAAGGAGCTCATGAATAATTCACTTGACACCTTTATACTGAAGTATGGCTGTCTTCATTAAAAAAAAAATTGCCTCCTGTCAAGGGCAGCGTGAGGGTTTTGGAAGGAAGGCAAAGTTGTTTCCACTCGAGACCCCAGATAGTGACAGTTGGTGGGCAAGGTGGAAATTAATGCCGGAATAATTTTGCAACTTTTTGTTTATCGTTGCCCTTTAGATCATTTCAATATAAAAATCACTTGGGTTCAATACTCTGGAACGTAATGCAAGTGAGAAAACTTCAGCAGGTGTGTAGATTGCAAATGCTTATGGCCAGCGAAAAAGAACAGATTATGTGTGCTTACACAGCCGGCTAAAATCACATACTGCCACCTATGAGGTATTTTATCCTTTTTTTTAGTATGAGGTGGTGCTGGATGCCCTCCCGAGTGCTACTGAGGGGTGCCTGGGGGGGGCCTGCCTGTGGCCTGGGGTTCCCCCCCCCATAGCCAGCTCAGCAGGGCTGGTGCCCGGGGG